>NC_041386.1:33904316-33909359 GCF_002162155.2 Triticum dicoccoides | reverse complement strand
GAGGAGGGCTGCTGGCGGAGGAGGGAGGAGGAAGGAGGGGGCGGCCGGAGGAGGAGGGAGGAGGGGCGGCCGGAGGCGGAAGGAGGAGGGCATGGTGGGAGGAGGAGGGAGGGAAGGAGGAAGTACCTCGGTGGAGGACGGACGACAGCGGCGGCGGCGGACGACGGGTATCGGCACGGGCGAGAGTGACTGAGAGGGAGAGGGAGTGAGAGAGGGTCGGCCGCGTGGGGAGGATAAGGTAGGGTTAGTAGTAGCGCTGGTTCGAGAAAAGCGCTACAGCTAAGGAGAATAGCAGTAGCGCTGGGCGAGGATCCGCGCTACTGCTAAGTTCACTACTAGAAAAAGGGCTATAGATGGGATTGACACTAATGGCACACCAGACAAGTGGTGCGCCATTAGTATATACTAATGGCGCACCACCTTCTGATACGCCATTAGAGTTGAAACTACTAATGGCGCACCTGGCCCAGGGTGCGCCATTAGTATCAAAAAAAATTGAACTAGTGCGCCTGTCCAAACATACTAATGGCGCACCTGTCGGAAAGTGCGCCACTAATGTTGTTTCTTTATTATATTTTTTATTCCTTTTTTTGTAAAACTACTAATGGCGCACTGTTCCACTGCGCACTGTGGAACAGTGCGCCATTAGTATGTTTTTTTTGCAAAACTACTAATGGCGCACCACCAGAAGGTGCGCCATTAGTAACCTGGATTACTAATGGCACATTTAGAGTTGGTGCGCCATTAGTAAGTGGGCAGCAACAAGATATTTTGGACAGCCTCTCCTACCCACACTCACTTTCTCCCCACTTCATTCTCTCCACCTCCTCCTTGTCTCAGGTGCCTCCTCTTTTTCACCTCATTTCCACCATAGATTCATTCAATTTAAGTGGTTAAATTACCTTGTTTTAATAGGTAAGTAAGGGGGGAAGCTATATTTATGTTGTTCTCCCTACAACAATGTGCACATGCACTTTTTATGGCCTAGCTAGATCTATGTATGTTCGTGGTGTTGCATATGTTTGTGGTGTTGCATATGTGTTTGTGTTTGGAGGTGTACCGGTATTTGAAATTCGATCGTTGCCAATATTTTGCCGGAATGTTGATTCATTTCCGTTTCGGCGAGAATTTTGGCATTAAGCATTCTTTTTAGTCCTATTTTTAGGGAAAGTCATGCCAAATTTTTTCTTGGTTCTAAAATATCGTTTTGCTCTACCCCGCAGGCGACCATGGTCCGCACGATGACCGAAGGCATCGTGAATAGGTTTTTGAGGTCCGCGAAGGCCCAGATGCTTCAAAAGAATGAGACGGAGATAAGATGTCCGTGTCGAAGATGCAAGCTGAAGAGCCTTATTGTGGACCCGGATTCCGGGCAGGTGCGGGACCACCTGCTCTTGCATGGTTTCATGGATGGCTATCAGTGGCAAGGTGATGAAGATGACTACGAAGTCGTCCATGGGGGCCGGGCAAGAAATGAGGAAGGGCAGCAAGACAACCACCGCGGCTCGGGCGGGCGAGAAGACGAAGAATCCCCAGGAGATGATCATGACGGTGATGCTGTACACAGTCATCATGTAGAAGATGCAGGACATGATGATGAGGAAGATGCCGGAGCAGACGACGGGCATGATCATGAAGATGATGATGCCGGCGGAGCAGACGACGCTGGACCATAGATGGGCTGGGTGCAAGACCCTCATATTCAAGAGCTGCTTCTCAAGCAGACGGATAACGCAAGAGCTGCGGCCCGAGAGAAAGCCAAGATGGATCAACTTGAGTTAGACGCGGTTACTCCATTGTATGAAGGATGCAGGCCCGAGGATACCCGCCTGAAAGTAACGCTCATGGCTCTGGAGATGAAGGTAAAACACAAAATGACCGACGCATGCTTCGACAAGAACATGTCATTCTGGCATGAACGTCTTCCCAAGGGGAACAAGTGCCCGACCAGTTTGGAGGAGGCGAAGAAAATTGTGTGTCCTCTGGATTTACCGCACATGAAATACCATGTGTGCATGAACAATTGCATCATTTATCGGGACGAGCACACGGAGTCTACCATATGTCCGGTGTGCGGCGTCACTCGATACAAGAAGAGGAAGAAAGCTCCTCGAAAAGTGGTGTGGTACTTTCCGATCACTCCTCGTCTGCAGCGGTATTTCGCGGACCCTAAGGTAGCAAAGCTCCTGCATTGGCACGCGGATAGGGAGGAGAAGAAGCGAGAAGATGACGCAAATGATCCGGAGATAGATAAAAAAGACAAGATGCTGAGTCACCCTAAGGATGCGAGCCAGTGGCAAGCGTTGAACTTCGAATACCCAGAATTTGGGAAGGATCCAAGGAACATCGTGCTGGGTGCGAGCACCGATGGAGTCAATCCGTTTGGCAGCCAGAGAAGCACACATAGCACATGGCCTGTGTTTGTGTGGATGTACAACCTTCCCCCCTGGTTGTGCATGAAGAGGAAGTACATTCACATGAGTATGCTAATTGAAGGGCCGAAACAACCAGGGAACGACATCAATCTGTATCTGGGGCTGCTGAAGGAGGAGCTAGACACACTGTGGAAAACGCCAGCCAATACGTGGGACACCGCAGAGAAAGAATATTTCCCTATGAGAGCCGCACTGCTCACGACGGTGCACGACTATCTCGGTTACGGATATCTCGCGGGGCAGGTAGTCCACGGATTTTCTGGATGCGTAAGGTGCATGGATGACACAATGTATCGCCAGCTAGATAGAGATCCCGGGTCTTCGAAAACTGTGTTCATGGCACATCGAAGGTGGCTTCGCGACGATGACCCGTGGAGGAAACACAAGGATCTGTTCGATGGTGAAACCGAACCCCGAAAACGCCCGTGTACGAGGAGCGGCGAGGAAATAGACAAGCTGTTGAAAAATTGGAAAGACTGCCCACTGCTGGGAAAGAAGCAAAAGGCGCCAGAGCCGGGAAAGAAGCGAAAGGCGCCAGAGCCGCTGCTGAAGGTATGGAAAACAAGGTCTGTTTTCTGGGACTTGCCATACTGGAAGATCCACCGTGTGCCTCACAGCCTTGATGTCATGCATATCACGAAGAACGTGTGCGAGAGTCTGCTTGGTACCCCACTCAACATGCCAGAGAGGACCAAAGATGGGCCGAAAGCAAGGGCAGACTTGAAATCAATGGGCATTAGGCAGGAGCTTCACGCTATATATGATGATGATGATGATGATGATGAGGCGAAGCAGGACACAGAAAGTCATCGCAAAGGCAAGAAGACCGGAAATGACTACCCTCCCGCGTGCTTCACTCTAAGTCAGGAGGAGATCGAGCAGTTTTTCACCTGCCTCCTAGGAGTAAAACTTCCTTACGGTTACGCGGGGAAGATAAGCAGATACCTAGACCCAGCGAAGCAGAAGTTCAGCGGGATGAAGTCTCACGACTGTCACATGCTGATGACACAGATACTTCCAGTTGCAATCCATGGGATCATGGACGCGCACGTCCGTGAAATGCTATTTGGCCTATGCAACTTTTTCGACGTCATCTCTCAGAAGTCGATTGGCGTGAGGCAACTCAGAAGGCTACAGGAAGAGATCGTGGTGATACTATGCGAGCTTGAGATGTACTTCCCGCCCGCATTCTTCGACGTTATGGTGCATCTGCTGGTCCATATAGTGGAGGATATCATCCAACTCAGGCCGACGTTCCTGCACAGCATGATGCCGTTCGAAAGGACGAATGGTGTCATCAAAGGATACGTTCGCAACATGTCACGTCCAGAGGGAAGCATAGCCAGGGGCTTTCTGACCGAAGAGTGCATCTCCTACTGCACGAATTATCAAGGCATCGAGAACCCCGTTGGTCTGCCCGTCAACAGGCACCTCGGCAGGCTCGCTGGATGGGGTCACCGTGAGGGTCGCTGCGAAATGCATGTCGACTTCAAGGGTCGACTCGCCGACTTTGAAAGAGCAAACCTAGTCGCGCTACAACACATAGACGTGGTCGATCCTTGGGTGGTAGAGCACAAAACCTTTATTAAGAAGACGTACAATGACCGAGGCCAACAAAGGACGGACGGAGATATACTCGAAGAGCACAACTCATGTTTCACGCGTTGGTTCAAGCAGAAGCTTCTGTCGTACCCTTTACATGAGGATTCTTCCGCGGAAGAACAACTCATATTCGCCTTATCACAGGGCGCCGAGCACAACCTGATGACCTATGAGGCGTACGATATCAATGGCTACACATTCTACACCGAGGCCAAGGACATGAAGAGCGATGGTTATCAGAACTCCGGGGTAACGATGGAATCCTACACCGGTAACGACAAGGACAGATACTACGGAAGGATCGAGGAGATCTGGGAGCTGAGCTACGCTGGAGAGAAGGTCCCGATGTTCTGTGTCAGATGGGCCAAGAGCGTCCTAAAAGAAGACCGGTATTTCAGCACCATGGTTATATCCGAAGCCAAATCCAAGACCGCGGGCGCAAACGTCACCGCGAAAAATGAGCCATGGGTACTGGCTTCCCAAGTGGACCAATGCTTCTTCATTACCGACCCGTCAAAGCCCAGTCGTGTTGTCGTGAGGAGAGGCAAAAGGAAGATCATCGGAATGGATGGAGTAGCCAATGAGCAAGACTTCGACAAGTACGGCGACCCGAGGATCGAACATGACGACGATGATGAAGTATCATCATACACCACAAGAAGAAGCAGGACCACCCTACCTAAAGGACGTCCGTTCCACAAAAGAACTCCATTTGCAAAAAAGAAGGGAAAGAAGATTGTGAACAGATAGCTAGCTAAGATCGATTGTATTTTAAATCGTAGCCTTCATTTCTCGATTGTATTTCATGGGCACTTTTTGAACTATCATGAATATTTTTAAATTTCATGGACACTCGATCTCGATCCCCCTCCATCTCGATCGCTATCCCACCTCGCCAGATCCGGTCCCCCTCACCGCCGAGCACCCCCCGGTCCACCGGCCGCCACCACCGACCCCCCGCACCCTTGATTCCCCTACTCAACTGCCGCCACCGACCCCCCGCACC
>NC_041386.1:33883943-33903931 GCF_002162155.2 Triticum dicoccoides | reverse complement strand
GCCGCACCCCCCGCACCCTCCCCCGCTCCACCGACATTACTGTTTGATGATATTTTTAAAAAAATTATTACTGTCTTATAAAAAAATATTACTGTTATGATTTAAACAAGTTTGAACATATTTAAACACAAATAAGTATCAAACAGCATTTTAAATGCATAAAAAAATTGTGGAGCCTGGGAATCGAACCCAGGACCTCCTGGTGTGAGAACTAGCTGCTGACCAGTCGAGCTAGTAGAGGGAACTTGATGTGGATCAGGTCAAGTGGAAGATAACCTATTGGCTCGAGCAGAAATCAAAAAAAAAATACTAATGGCGCACCAGGGTGAGGTGCGCCATTAGTATGGATGTACTTATGGCACACCGAGGGGTGGTGCGCCATTAGTATTGTGCCGCCCCCATCCATATTTCCTCCCCGGACCAAACCTATCCCCTCTCTCTCCCTCGCCCTCGCCCTCGATCCCCTTCCCCTCTCCTCTCCCGACGCCGCTGCCCCGCCGCCTCGATGCCGCCCCAACGCCTCGACGCCGCCTCGACGCCCCGACGCCGCCTCGACGCCGCCCCGACGCCGCCTCGACGCCTCGACGCCTCGACGCTGCTGCCCCGCCGCCTCGACGCCGCCTTGACATCGCCCCGACGCCACCGAGGAGCACGACCTGGCGCAGGCGCACGGCGTGCAGGGCTACCCCATCCTCCTCTTCTTCATCGACGGCATGCCCAGGGACTACTCCGGCGAGAGGACCAAGTGAGCAATTTCTGCAGATCCCCAATTCCCTCCCTGTTCCCGCTCCGCAGCTGCTGAGAATTTTGTTTTTGCTTTGCTGGAGGGACGCCATTGTCGCTTGGATCGACAAGAAGCTGGGCCCTGCGGTGCAGAACCTCACCGCCGTCGACGAGGTCGAGAAGATCGTCACTGGCAACGACGTGGCCGTGCTCGCCTTCCTCGACCACCTCTCGGTATGCAATGCGCCTTCTCCAGTGGCAGCAAAGTCAAACAAACCCAAAATTGGTTCAGTTGCAAACCATGTTACCCACATTGACCCAAAATTGGTTGAATTGCAAACCATGTGACCCAGATTGACCCAAGAATAAAATGCTTGAATTGTGGCCAAACCGAGAACATGTGGCCATGTTACCCAAAATATAGTGCACCTAGTTTTCCCAATGCCTTTATTCTTCTGCTTGCTCACTACTAGATGAAATGTCAACCTGCATTTTCCATTTCCATGTTCTGAGAACAAATCCGAGATGTGCTCGTATGTTTAGCTCTCGATACGCAATGCACCTTCTCCAAGCACAGCAAAGTCCAGCAACCCAACCTGCTTCAACTGCATCCATTACAAGCATAGTATTCCTTTACAAGCATAGTAGAGCATAGTATGGATTCTAATGTTCAACTCTGACTAAACATGTTCTGCAAATGGTCTTTTACTACACTTGACTGAAGAAGTAGGTGTTTGCTATATCCTGCACTTGAGGTGAGTTGTGTTCTCAGGTTTACATTGCAATGGGCACTCTTCTTGTAAACACAAATTCAGATTTATATACTATATGCTGGCATGACTGTTTTTATTAGGCAGGACAGTGCAGTAGTTGATGTATCTTGGGTTGATTATAAAGTTGCTTGGGTTTAATATTACCCAGCATGATGATGTATCAATGTAGCATTAGCATATGATCCAAGTGCTAGTACTGCTAGTAAATAGCTAATACAGTTAATGAAGAAAAAAAACTGCTAGTAAAGTTAATGAAGAAGAAAAAAAACTGCTACTACTGCTAGTAAATAGCATCAGACTGAATGTCTTTTATATATGGTACTGCTAGTAAATAGCTTCTTCTATATACTAATTTGCATCAAAGTGTAGAACAAAGCATCAGACTGAATAACTAATAGTGGGTAATTAACCTAACTATTCATTTTTCCTTAGGTTAATATTAAAATGTCTAGTGTATATATATTTGAAAATGATTGCTACTAGATGTTAATTTGCTGGTACTAGCTAGAATTTGGCACTGAAAAGCAAAAGCAAAAGCTAATTAACTGCTGGGTAATAGCACTGGTACTAGGTAGCTAAAATATGTGTTCTGAAACACTGAGAGCAGAAACACTTACTGCATACATATGCTCAAGAAACACTTACTAACCAGAAAAGGTTTTGACATGAAATGTTAATAGCACAGAGAGCACCACAAGTTAAACACCTCAATCTGTTAGTATTTGTCTGCATTTTCTCACATTCTTCTTGTATCTGATCCAGTATTGCTTGTAGTGGTTTGTCCAAAATGTTGAATGATACTGCTTGGAGATGCATATATTGTTTCACCTCTTCACATGCCAATGTATTTTCCATGTTGTGATGGAGGCCTTTTTTGCCTTGTCCACCCGAGAGGCCCTTGAGTTTGCTGGAATGTCGATTAACTTCCGTTCCGGCAAATTCGGGTACTCCATATGTCCTATTTTCAGCAAAGGTCATGCTGAAATTTTCCGTGAATTTTAGCATGACTTTGCTAAAAATAGGACATATGGGGTACTTGTGACTAATGCATGGGTGTCGACAAACCATTAATTATACAACCTTGGCTTTTAGGGTGCCTCGGTGTCGATAAAAACCGAAATGATAAAAGCTTAGGCTTTTAGGGTGCCTCGGCGTCGAAAAAACCCTCAATGATAAAAGCTTAGCTTTTAGGATGCCTCGGTGTCGACAAACCCTAAATGATGAGACCATGATCTTGTTCCTTGACAATAACCAACTTTTTGACCAAACTTTGTTCCTATTTAGAGAGAAACATGGCCAACAACAATGAGGCCGGGGGTTCGGGCGGCAAGGCATTCTAGGAGCTGTCCCAGGAGATGGAGGAACAACCTCACTTGTATGAGGACGCCGCCTTCCTCACTGATCCTGAGACCACTGATGGTGCCGCCGAGGATGACCCCACTGATGCCACCACTGATGGTGCCGCCGAGGATGCCACCACTGCTGATGGCGGCGCACGCACAGATGGCAGCCAACCGAAGAGGCAACGGAAGGACCGGCACCCGACCGTGCTCCGCACCCTCAAGGAGGAAGTTACTGAAGTGGACTCCGATGGGAATCCAACGGCGCCCGAACGAATAGTCAAGGGGTACTCACTTCAGCTCGTGTGCATTCTCCGGAGCACCGTCTCGATCAACACCGAGAACCTGAGGCATCCTGACCGAGGGAATTTGCGCAACCTCCTCTTCACGAAGCTGCACGAACGATACAAGTTCCCCGCTGAATTTGAAAACACAAGCCTCAAAGGGAATAAAGTGAACAATGCTGCCCTCACGAAGATGAGCAAGGCCCTGTCTACTTGGAAAAGCAATGTGAAGAGAATGATCGAGAAAGGTGAGAGTTATGAGAAGATCAAGGAGAAAAATCCTTCGATCACCGAAGATGACTACAACGACTTCAAGATCAATTGCTCGAGCACCGCAAACTCCGAATCAAGTCAGTGGGGGAAAGAAATGCGGGAGCTGAACTTAGGGGAACACACACTCGGTCCCGGCGGTTACAGAGCGGCGGAGCCTATATGGGACAAGGAGGAGGCGGACCGTGCCGAGCAAGGCCTACCGCCCCTCTTCGATAAATACGGTGACAAGCAGACTAGGAACTTTGTCAGGGCCTGGTACAAGAAGGACCCGAAAACAAAGGAGCTTACCACGGATCCGAAGACCAGGGCGCTTGAGCTTGTTCTGGTAAGGAATACACCCCCGCGTAATTAGCTCCATATGGTTGCATTCTAATTAATGAAGCCAAATTTCTAAATGGTTCACATTCCTTCCGCAGGCGACTGAAAGTAGTAGCGCGGGGTCGACTAAGAGCAACCCTTTGGACACCACTCTAAATAGGGCGTTGAATGTAATGAAGAACAAGGATAAGCTCAGTAAGCCGACGTCGGCTGGTCGTGTGGCCGGCAAAGGCTTGTCGACAAAATGGTCGTCATACTATAACACTGGTGGGCGAAAGGAAAAAAAGACCAGCTCGGAAAGCCAGGTGCGCGAGGTTCAAGAACTCAAGGCACAGGTGGCGCGGATTCCGGAGATTGTCCAAGAGCAAGTGCAACAACAACTCGGAGCGACGATCACCGCCATTGTGCCTACCTTGATCGAGGGGTTGAGTGCGTGGATTGCGGGCGGCCAACAGGGGCCGCCCCCGATTCCTAGCTTCATGGCCAGCAACTCGCAGAACGCGATGGCGGGGCCATTGGTGTCTCCGGCGGAGGCGGCATTGGTGTCTCCGACGCCGGCACGGGAGCTTAATGCACCCGGGTGTACGCCGGCCGCCACCTCTGCAGCAAGCGGCCCCTCCGTCAACTGCACGCCCGCTGTTGGCGGTGCCTCGACATTAGACGAGCTCGATGCCATCATCACGGTAACTAATTAAGCCTCTCTCGGCCGAGGACTTCATCTCCTTGCCTTTGACTGGGCATCCCTGACGCCCTACATGTTTTCGCAGGGCGCCGCCGACGTTCCGTGCACTCTCCTGCACTTCGTGAACAACGAGTTGGTCGATGTCGCCAAGGGCAAAATCGTTCAACCGGGCAACCCCTTGTTCCACGGTACCCAGATGCCACCCAACTTGTTTAGGGTTCAACTGGTTCGGGTGCTCCCAGGCTGCGATGAGTTGTTACCTCCGATTCGACCCGTCGGGGCCGACGATGATGACGTGATGACCCTCAGCACCTGCCTGAGCTGGCCCCTGCTTTGGCCGAAGAGCCAGATTCATTTGGGGGCGGGGGACACCACCCCAAAGACAATACCGCCAGTCGTGCCGGCGCCAATTCGGACCCATGGCAAGACCGCCGCAACGGTGCCGGACATCCCTATGCCACTGGATCCAAACATGCATATGGCACAGGATCAGAACGACGACGACGATGATACATTTGGCAACGTCGATCAGTAATTTGCCGATCATGGGTACGGTGGCGACTTCATGGGGCCTCCTTCTCAAGAACCCTACCCAACAAAAGACATGCGCGATCTAGCTGGTACCGCGGAGAAGCCAAGTTGCAACAGGCGTCGTCTGCCGTTCAGCTCTCAGGAGACACCTCCAGCTGCCGACTTCACCGAGCCTCAGATAGGCGAGGTGCGAAATATTATCAGCCCCAACACACTCAAGAAGGCGGTCTGTGAGCAGAACTCGGTCCCATTACAGGAGAAGAAGAAGGCACGCAAAAGAAAGACTAACAAGGGTGCGGGCCAGCCGGCACCGAGTACGATCCGTGCTCAGGACGGGCCACCTTCACCTGAGGATTTAATGAGGAGGCTGCATGTGGCGGGTAGGCCGATGCTACCGAGAAATATGCTTGATGCTGCAACCGGTGCTATGCGGAGTCTGCATGACAGTGTTCTTTCTTTGGAGAAGCGGCGTCTCAGAGAGAAGGATGTGGCATACCCGGTTTTCGCGGCCAAGGTGCCAGAGGGCAAGGGCTTTGTGGATAACTCCATCAGGGGTACGATCGTCCTGCGGTTTGATGACATCCACGCTATGTTGAACCTTCATCCGCTGCACTACACCTTCGTTCGGCTATTTTGGATGAGTATGGAGATGCGGATCATTCGCGACAAGACCCCGGACATCGTGATAGTCGACCCCTTCTACATGCGTGCCAAGATCTTGGGCAGCGCTGGGGACCGGCAAGTCGCGAGTTCTTACCTCGAAGGCGTCATTCTGGCAAACCAAGATAAGGATAACTTCCTCGTGCCTTACTTTCCCGAGTAAGTCCTCCCCTCAACCGCCCCGTAACATATGAATTCTTAGATTTTGATCGTTTTTCTTTTAACATTCTGTGTTTTCTGCAGTGACACACATTGCACGCTCATCCTCCTAAGCCCCAAAAATTCCATGGCCACGTATTTCGACCCGGACCGTCAGTCGGACGTAGACTACACAAATGTCAAGAAGGTTCTTGATGATGTTCTCCCCGGCTACGCCAAATCTGGAGGCACCTTCACCAGGCCTATTAGTAAGTACGGCAAGCACGTGTTCTCCCACAATACGACGTTCTGCTGCGTCAAGCAGCCGCCTGGCGGTCAGAAGGGTGCCTACTACGCCATCCATCTCGTGCGGGCGATCGTACGGGACCATCATCAACTTCTGCTACCGAGTAAACTCAGAGATTGGGTCGCGAGCGTGTCGGCAATCCAGGACGCGGACATCAGACAAGAATTCTTTCGCATCCAGTCAGAGTTTGCGGAAATCATCCATCAAGATGTCCTTCGTACCTCGGGGCAGTTCTACCATAGAAATCAACCGTCCAACAGTGACATCGACACAATGCTACAAATGCAGGCTGACAACGCCCGTTATTTCATGACTCCCACGATAGACGGCGGCTTCATCCACGCTCCGGTCCCTTGAGTCGAGTCGAAAGCAGTGATGCTGTGTCTAGTTCTGAAACATCGATTGGCTCATGTTGTAATTAAACTTTAATGAACTTGTAGTATGTCTCTTTTGTTTCGAGAGTCGTTCAACTTAGATGTAATCGATGCTATTAATGTCTTGCTTTTCTCTTCCGATCGTTCTTTTGCATACTTATATATTGCTTATGTATTGTCTGTGAATTGGTACTAACGTTTCGTTTGGCTAGTGCATAGCTATGCCGTCGTATGTCGTGTACAAGGGTAAGGTTCCCGGAGTCTACGACGACTGGGAGGAGTGTCGGAGACAGGTTCATCGATTCAGCGGTAACAGTTACAAAGGGTACACCACTAGGGCCAAGGCCGAATCTAGATACGCCCGCTATCTAGCGGGAGAGGGGAGGGAGCGTTGGAGGAACCAGATGAAGACGAGTTTCATCGTGATGATGCTCATCATGATGATCGCAGCTCTCTTCTATGTGATGGTAGTTTAGATGATCGATATCGACTTGTAATGTGAAGACAAACTCGCTACTCGCGGTCTCGAGACTTGTAATATAATGTTCTATCTTTGTTCGGTCTTTTCAATTCGGAGACTAATATGATGAATTGTATTCGGAGACTAATATGATGAATTGTATTCAGAGACTAATCTTCTATTGTATTCGATGAATCTGTTGTTGATGTGTGCTGTCTATATTTTGTCCAATTATACATTTTGTAACCTGTGCAAAAAATAGAAAATTAAAAAATAAAAAAACCTAATATTCATACTAATGGCGCATCACATCACAGTGCGCCATTAGTATGCCAAAGGATACTAATGGCGCATCATTAAACAGTGCGCCATTAGTATGCCGAAGTTACTAATGGCGCGTCTTATTGTTGTGCGCCATTAGTATGCCAAAGCACCTGGGTATACATGGCCCCCTGGGAGGCATACTAATGGCGCACTGTTGTGTATACTAATGGCGCATCTGAGGTCCGCCATTAGTATACCATATACTAATGGCACACCAGTGGTGCGCCATTAGTAAAATATACTAATGGCGTGGCACTAATGGCGCACCACTAATGCGCCATTAACGGCCAAATTAGGTGCGCCATTAGCAGGCCTTTTCCTAGTAGTGGTTGGGCTAGCCATGTGCGCCCAGTTCAAACATAGCATCAACGTTTTTTGCTAGTACGCGCTACTGCTAAAGTTATAGTAGTAGCGCGGTTTATTTATACGCGCTGCTACTAAGTAGCAGTAGCACATGATTTTGTCCAGCGCTACTGCTAAGATGATGTGTATAAGGTTTTCCCTAGTAGTGAAAGACTGTGGTGTTTAGAGCATCTCCAATGGCGACCCATAAATTTCCTTCCATATCTGGGGATCAATCCACGGATATGAATGTGGAAAACTGTCATCCAACGCTGTCCGTATACATTTTAAACTCTTTTTGAACAAAGTGGATGAAATTCATGCAAACACGGCTGAATTTCATGTAAACATGACAGATTTTATATAAACACGATTTCATACACAACAGACGAAAAAGTTTACATTTGGACATATTTTTAACTAAAAGTGATAGCAGACTAAGATAAAACTAGTCTACGGCCGGCGCCGGCGGATATCCATTCCGACGACATGGATACCCTTCACTAGTCTACTGCCGGCCATGGTGGATCTCCATTGTCGTCCCCATGTCCGGCAGCCGTGAGCCCGAGAGGTATATGCTTCAGTGTAAAGGGCGGCTCGCTTCCCCACCGCTCATCGGAGTTGAACCGCCGGCTGATGCTTCAGCCGGAGGGGGAGAGTCCCTACACTGCATGGATGAAAGTTGGTTTTTGGGTAAGGGGACGACCGTGGCCTGTGATCGGGCAAGACACAGACTGTGTACGTCGGCGTCGCCTCGGCGATGGCCTTCATGGGACCCAAGCCACGGCGGCCTCCCGTGTTCTACTTCTCGTCGATGATGGCGGCGAACGCGGACGTGCTAGCCGCCACCTTGTCGATGTTCGTGCAGCCGACTTCTTTCTTTGCTGACAAGGCGCGGTTATGCGCGCATTAACGTCGAATGCCGCGGCCGCAGGCATGGGAGATGCGGTACGACACGGTGTCGCGCGCTGGCTTGGAGCGGCAACTTGCTCCATCAGGCTAGGCGATGGAGGTGGAGCAGTGAGATGCCTCGCTTGTATCCGGTGGGCCACCCAGCCGGCTTTTATGCCGGAGAACTGCTCTTCCTGCTTGTCGGATGCCATCAAAAGGTGAAGAAAATGGTGGAAGGAGAAGATGGGGAGCAGCAGAGTAGTGCGATTCTTCCCCGCGTCTAGCCTCCTTTAAATAGCTGGCGGACGGGAGGAGCTTGCCCGGTGTTGTGTTTAATGCCGGCCCGCTCATGAACGAACGTGTGGCCAAAGTAGGTTTCTCGGCTTCCACGCGAGTTTGATGGAGACGAGGAGGCATGTTCAGCCGGGCATACAGCAGGCGGCGCCTTCGGCTGGCACGCTGCTTCAATGGCGGAGGCAGTGAGAGGTCACGCCCGCCCTGAGCCATCTTTAATGTGGGGCAGCGCATTCTACAACGACATGAATGCGAGCAGCTAGCGCCGGACGGGAACGCACATGGGCGAGGGAGGAGGGGGTTTTGGTGGGCCAGTGTGGTCAGAAGTGGGCACGGGTGTTGTCCGGAAGCCCACAAAGCCCTGCCCCCATGTTTTCTCTAGTTTGCGGGACAAAGTACGTCCAAACCGCGCTGCAGACTAATAAAGTCCCGCGTTGGAGGACTTTCGTGGTCCGGACGGATGTATGTGGTTTAAGGGTCAGTGTTGGAGACTGCCCTTACAAATATTCAAGAACTATGATAAAGCTCACGTGATCATTGCAAGAACTTAAGACAACCAAACAACTGACCCCCCACCCCACGCACACACAAAGCTAAAGATCAGGAGTTATTTACCCAAAACCATCATAGGGGCTAGAGTAACAATTTGGTATCACGTTTGACCCAGGGCACAAGAAACCAACAACCCTATGCCTAACCAATAACACGGAGCACTAATGGTCTCATAAGCTCGTGAAAACAGTTGTTCTAACCTCTTGGGCCCACCTGTCAGGCTAATGTGGCAAAAAATCCACATGGACAGGTTGACTAGTCCTTTTCTCCTTTCTTCTTTCCCATGTTGTGGCCAAAAATCTCCCCAATACAAGCTCGTTCCGCTCTCTTTGGCCATGGCTGACCTCGGTTGCACCCACGCACGCCTACAACCGCCCCTAGCCGTGGCACACACGCACACTTGCAGCGACCCCTGTCTGCCACCGCAGGCTTGACCAGGCACGTGCGCAGCGGCGCGCTGCTCGCCTCGATTCAGACCAAGGAGGGACATCAAAGGCGAGGTGGTCATAGACGGATCCTGCACCTACGACGACGAGGGTGGCAATGCTCGCCCGAGAGAGCTGCTGGTCGGGCATCGTCGGGGGTGTTGGTCGTGGTCCGATGGTGTTGTCGGAGGTCAGGATGGGGATGGTCTGCGTGCTACTGTTGCTCGCCTCTACGTGCTGCTCTCCATTTGTGCTCGCGGCCGGCGCTTACAAACTGTTTGATGAATTGCTCCATATAGGAAGAGAGATGAGTTGATGATTCACATTGAGTCATTGACATGTAGGACCCACATCTTTTCTGCTACCTAAGCTGGTCCAAGTTTTATTTGTTGTTTGGTCTTTGCCACGTCAGCCTGGCACGTGGGCCAACCTGTCAGTTTCGCTCTTATCATGATCTTATCTGTCGATGAGTGCTCTGCCTTATTGGTTAGGCGCGGAGTTGATGGGTTTTTGTGCTCGGGCTCAAATGTGGTACCAAATTGTTATCTTAGCCCCACTATTGTGGTTTTGAGTAAATAACTCAAAATCAGACATCATCATGGCAAATTGAATGTTTTTGATGGCAACTTATATTGGCAAGAGAATGGCAAATTTAGTTTGCAACTACGGCAATTTCCTGACAAAAAATAAACTGAGACAAGTTTGCTATGCTCATTAAGTAAACTTGCCATCCTCGGCAAACATAATTTGCCATGTCTAATATTCAGGTAAAAAAGAATGGTATCATGAGATGTCAAGAAACTCCTTCTCCACAATTCGTAAACAAAAAATACAGTACGAAATATCATCAATCGCGGGTCCTTAAAAGAATGAGTAACACTAATGATTCCAACTAAATTCGCAAAAAAGAAAGTCACCATAAACTAAATGTAGTAATTATCCATTCAATGGGAGTCACAGATAATTAATCGGGCAACTGTTTATATGATCTCTCGACATACCTTCAGTGATTTTTATGTTGCAGAGCTTATTCATTGCCACCTCAGGCTCGGGATTAAGATGAAAATTGTTAGGAATATGCAACTTGTATTCCCATGAGGCCATGGGCCGATATATATACATGTACAGGTGTGAAACATATGCAGGAAACCCCTTATACAACGGGATAAATACAAAGGGGTACATGACTTATATTATAACTCTAACACCCCCCCTCAAACTCATGGTGGATGAACAACACTGAGTTTGGAGAGATAAAAGCCATGTTGTGCTCTAGTCTGGGCCTTCGTCAGGAAATCCGCCAACTGTAACTCAGAAGGCACATACTGAAGAGCAATAACCTGATCCTGCACACCAGCGCGCACATAGAAAGCATCAACACCAATATGCTTGGTGAGCTCATGCTTCACAGGATCACGCGCAATGCTAATAGCACCTGTACTGTCAGATAAGAGCAGAGTCGGTGTAGTGACAGAAACACCAAAATCCTGAAGTAACCACCGTAACCAAGTCACCTCTGCCGTCAAAAGAGCCATTGCTCGCAACTCAGCCTCGGCACTCGAACGGGAAACTGCAATCTGTTTCTTCATCTTCCAGGAAATGAGAGAACCACCAAGAAAAACACAGTAAGCAGAAAGTGAACGGCGATCTGAAGGATCACTAGCCCACGTAGCATCCGAATAGGCCTGAAGCTGTAAAGAACTGGAGCAAGGAAAGAATAGATGGTGAGAGATCATGCCCTGAAGATATCGAAGAACACGAAGGAGATGACTATAGTGAACCAATGTGGGAGCAGAGATGAACTGACTCAGAATATGAACCGGATAAGAGATGTCCGGACGAGTGACAGCTAGATAGACAAGACTGCCAACAAGATGACGATAACGCGTCGGGTCAAGGAGAGGATCACCATCAGTAGCACGGAGGTGAAGATTGAGCTCCATAGGAGTCTCAACAATGCGCTCGTCAGTAAGAGCAGCACGAGCAAGAAGATCCTGGATATACTTTTCCTGGGATATAAAAAAGTCATCAGAGGTAGAAGAGACTTCAATCCCAAGAAAGTAGCGAAGAGGTCCAAGATTAGACATAAGAAACTACTCACTAAGACGAGCCTTTACAAAGGCAATATACTCAGGGTCGTCGCCAGTGATGATCATGTCATCAACATAGAGAAGAAGAAGAGTCCGACCATGAGTGGAAATGTGGACAAACAACGCTGGATCATGATCACTTGCTGAAAATCCAGCGACAATCACCACAGAGGCAAAACGCTCAAACCAGGCGCGAGGGGCTTGCTTAAGGCCATAGAGAGAGCGACGAAGACGACAGACCATGCCATCAGGAATAGAATACCCAGGTGGGGGCTGCATGTATACCTCCTCACGCAGCTCACCATTAAGAAAGGCATTCTTAACATCAAGCTGAGAAACAGACCAATGACGAGTAGAGGCCACAGCAAGAAGTGTGCGGATAGTGGTCATATGGGCCACAGGAGCAAATGTCTCATCGTAATCACGACCATGCTCCTGCTGAAAACCACGAGCCACAATACGAGCCTTGTAACGCTCAAGAGAACCATCAGAGCGAGTCTTAACCTTGTAGACCCACTTACAAGAGATGGGACGAACACCGGGAGGAAGAGAAACAAGATCCCACGTGTCGGTGCACTCAAGAGCAGCAAGCTCCTCTGCCATCGCAAACTGCCATTCAGGATGAACAAGAGCATCGCGATAAGACGTAGGCTCGAGTATAGACGAAAGAGCATATCGACTAGGAGAATAGCGGTCAGGGGGAGGGCGAGGCCGAGCCCGAAGACCATAAGGCGGCTGGGATGAGGAGGACGACGCACCAGAAGTAGATGGCACGTCAGTGGATTTATCCAGAACACGTGGACGGCGAGTATAATGAAAAGGAAAGGAGGGAAGAGGTGGAATCACTGGAGGTGGAGACGGGGAATGTAGCGATGACGAAGGTGGAGAAGGGGAAGGTATCGGTGATGAAGGTGGAGATGGAAAATGTGTCGGTGATGAAGGTGGAGAAGAATCTGTAGGAGAGGATGGCGTCGGATCTGCAACTGCAGGACGAGGAATAGGAATACTGGGCACAGAGGGAGGTGTGTCAGGAAAAGTGAGGAAAGAGATATCCTCCACTGAAAAGGTTGAGGAAGATCGATGCGGGTAGAAAGGATGAGACTCATCAAAAGTTACATCCCGAGAAATACGCATCCGACGACCGATAGGATCCCAACAACGATAGCCCTTATGCTCATCACTATAGCCTAAGAAGACACACTCAACAGACTGAGCGGAAAGTTTGGTGCGTTCACGAGGGGCTAGAAGAACATAGCAAACACAACCAAACAAACGAAGCACCGAGTAATCAGGAGAACGATCAAAGAGACGCTCGAAAGGAACGCCACCCTGCAAAGCAGTGGAAGGCTGAAGGTTGATGAGATAGGTGGAAGTGGAAACAGCCTCGGCCCAAAAGTGAGGTGGAAGAGAGGCGGCGATCATCAACGCACGAGCCGTCTCAAGAAGGTGCGCTCAGCCACGCCATTCTGAGCATGAGCACCAGGACAAGAGAACTGAGCAAGAGTACCTTGCTCGGCAAGAACTCCACGCAACATCTTGGAGATATACTCTCCAGCAGAGTCAGCACAGAACACACGAATAGGCATAGAGAACTGAGTGTGGACCATGGCAGCAAAATGCTTATAGATAGATAAGACCTCACTACGAGAAGACATAAAATATATCCATGTGTGCCGAGAGAAATCATCTATGAAGATAATATAGTAGCGATGACCTCCCTTCGAGGCAAAGGGAGCTGGACCCCAAACATCAGAGTGAATAAGGTCGAAAGGACGCTGAGACACAGTCTCGCTATGAGGATAAGGTAACTGGATCTGTTTGCCAAGACGGCAACCCTGACAGTCTAAAGACACACCGCCGGAGACGGATCCAAGAAGGCCACGTCAAACTAAAGAGGAGAGACGAGAGCCACACAAATGACCAAGGCGATGATGCCACTGCTGAAAAGAGCTAGTACACAAGGTAACCGAGGTGGAGAGACTGGCAGCGGTAGCAACAGAGGGAAGGTGAAGCCAGTCAAGCTCCCAGAGACCCTGAGAGTCACGGCACCGAGGGCCAGCACCAAGGAGAGTACCAGTGTGACGGTCCAGAACAGAACAGGAGTCAAAGTCTAGAATGACCCGACAACCAGAGTCAACAATCTGACCACCAGAAAGAAGCTGCATGGTAAGTCGAGGAACATGAGCAACATCAGGAACATGAAAAGATGAGGTGCTAAGAATGCCTCGACCATTAACTGGGAGGGAGGTACCATCAACAGTATGAACATGAACAGGAGAATCGAGTGCACGAATGGAAGACAAAGTGGATGAATCATGAGTCTTATGAAAAGATGCTCCAGTATCAAGAATCCATGAAGATGTACCTGACTGTGTAGAAGGTGGTCTCACAATGCCAGAAGACTCAGTAGTAGAACCAGCAGAACCTGTCGATGAAGAACAAGAAGATGGAGCTAGCAGGCATCGAAGTCGCACAATCTCCTGCTCGGTCAGGGGATGAACTGAAGAGGTCGATGTAGATGCACCCGACAATGGAGAGCCGGAGGTACTCAGCAGGGCGCGAAGTCGCGCAATCTCCTCCTGAGTGAAGTACATAGTTGAAGTAGTCGACGCAGTAATACCGGGAGATGAGCGACCACCACCATCTATGGAAGCCGCTAGATGTGGCGGTGTAGAATGACCAGCAGCATCCACAAGGACCGGTGGAGAAGACGAGACCGTATGCAGACAAGCACCAAGCGCGAAGGGAAGATGCGTGTGCAAGGCGCGGTCAATGGAGTCATATGCACCAGCACCACCGGTGAAAGTCGCGGGAGGTGTCGGGGAAGAGCGACATTCACCGATGACAGTCGCGAGAGGAGTCGATGTAGAGCGACTATCATCATGTGCGGAGGTAACAGGAGGAGCCGCAGAAGAGCGACCAACACAGCCTGGGGAAGACGCCGAAGAGGAGGACGTCATAGACGAAGGAGCATCAAGCACCGAGGAACGATGCATATGCGAGACGGGATCAAAGTAAGGAACACCGTCAAGAGTAGGCGGACAGCGAGTGAGATGCATACGCGAGGAAAGCATCATTTTTTCTCTTTTTTTCTTCTTTTTTTTCTCTTTTTTTTTCTTTTTTTTTGAAGAAAGCAACGGCAGCAGAACAATCAAGCCACAACAAAGAAGCAGGCCTCCTTGAGTAGCCCACCAGCAGCCCAAGCAGGCCGATCGATCGATCGGTCTAACGCACGGACGCACACACGTACGTGGAACTGGATCGCCCGGCTGTTGAAGGCGAACGAACGCGCAGCAAGCGGCGCGTTGACCAGGGCGTTCCTGCCTGCGGGTGAGGCGCGACCGAATCCGGAGGCGGCCGGCGGCAGCCCACGGCGGGAAGCGACGAAACGGGAGGCCGGCAGATGGTGTCCGGCGTCGCGATCCTTGGCAGGCGGCACGAGCCGTGGCAGAAAACGGCAGCCAGCGTATAGGACAGGAGACGGGAGTGCTCGGGCCTCTTGCGGAAGACCTGCAGCCGATCGGGAGAGTGCAGAGCGGCTCGATCTGGCAGAGCACGGAGCGGCGGAGTGAAGCCGGGGAGGAGATCGGAGCGGGTTGGCGGGGCCACGGCGGGAGCTGAGTTGAGCAATCGGCCGAGGAGGGAGGGGAACAGCGACGGCCGATGCAGGAATTTGGGATCGGGGAGCACGAGTTGCGCGTGCTGAAAAAAAAACCTAGGGCTCTAATACCATGTTAGGAATATGCAACTTGTATTCCCATGAGGCCATAGGCCGATATATATATATGTACAGGTGTGTAACATATGCAGGAAACCCCTTATACAACGGGATAAATACAAAGGGATACATGACTTATATTATAACTCTAACAAAAATAACTATGCACAGCAAGCCAACTGCGAAGACAGTATTATTCCTGTGCCTTCTTGAGTCTTGACTATTGTACAACCTATCGGTTCATCCTCCAGTTAGACCCTGGGAAAAAAGATGGATGTGTACATTGAGTACAAAGTAACAACATCAATGGAGATGTACATTAATGTAATTTTGGGTTCAACGGTACATTCATTAGAAAAACAAAACATCCACGTCACCTTTTATTTGTGAGTGTCAAGCCCAATTCTTATCAACTTATCATCAACTTGCCTTGATCTTCCTTGTTTCATATAGATAATATGCCAGTATGAAATAGGTCTTCTAAATGTTGTGGATACCTTGTACTGGGAAGAAAATCACATGGAAATGGCTAGTCAGTGCAGATGTTTATGCATTCCCAATTTCCCATATTCTTAATTGGTAGAACCAGTCAGACCTCTATACTTCCCTGTATTTCTACTCTGAAGACTATGGAAATGGCTAGTCAGTGCAGATGTTTATGCATTAAGTACCATATTCTTAGTTCTTTATGGATAAGCAGTAGATACGCAATAAATACCAATGCTGATTTCTACCGAGAAGACTATTCAATGCTGATTTTGTTATTTTTATACTAGCTCACATCGCATAATGTTTTTGAACTTGAAATTTCGCATGGCAATAAAACATCACCCTCTTAACATCCCATAGTTTTTTGAGATTTTTTTGAAACTTTAAAACATTTTTTCGCGTGATTTTCACCGGTTTCCACTGAATGTTGGGTTCCATGTAATATTTTCCCACCAATTAATCCAACTTCACAACTAGCAACCAGCAATCCTACAAGGAAATTAATAACTTCAGAAAAAAAGTACTAACTTTGTTTCCCATGGTCTATCTACAACAGCTGACGCTATTTTTTTTATGGAGATATTGACACCTAACAGCATGAAAAAACCATGAAATCATATATGTGCTTGCAAAGATCCTTGTAGAATCCGGACGAATACACGACATCAGATCAACAGGACGTCCGGACGAATTAATAGCGGAAGATGCAACACCAAAAACTTGAATGGACTCATGCCTACGACAACCAAATAGAGATGCGCCTTTATTTATTGTTAGTGGTTGGCACTGGTGAATGCCCAATAAGCCTTAATTATTCCTTCCTAATGTCTTGGCCTATTTACTGCATGGGGGGCTTGGGTGGTGAGGCCTGTGTGGCTGTATCTTTATTATGCATCAACGCAGCGCTCACTCCCTGCTTCTTCTTTATGAGAATTAGAGTTCGGGGTGGTGGAGAAAGCCATGAATGCCCACCCGTAAGAAGCAGTTCATGATTACAACGAAGTTAATGGTGTAGGTATACAAGTATGATATGATGGTCAGACAGTACAAGAGAGGTTTTAAGACATGGGAGGAGGGAGGCCTCTGCAAGCTGTGCTTGCCTTGTGGGTTTCACTCTAGCTAGCGTCCATCGCCATGAACTCACAGCCATCTTACCCAAGCTCACACGCTAGCTAGCTATCCCACTCCTCATCACTCACTCCTGTGCTGTTAAATTCAGCAGAGCACTGTTGCTGTTGCAGCAATAGATGGCCTGCCGTTGTAGTTCCAACCAACGCGCACCGGTTTCTCCATTGGACACAGGAGGTTGCACAACCAACATCACGCCTCAGTTACAGCTGCTGCAGCTGCTGCGGCCTGAGCTAGCTTTGGAGCCCAGTGATCCTTACACTTACTAACAAGGCAGGCAATGGCATCAGGGCCGGGCCGGGCCTTGTAGATTTGTGGTGGCTCTCCTGGGCTGGGTGGGGCATTATGGCGTGTACAGTCCGGGCATGTAGAGCGAGGCCGCCTTGAATGGGGGAGGAGGTGGAGAGATTTGAGTCATTTAAGGTCACTCTACTTGTCACCCTTCAATGCCTGGCCTGGCCTGCCCTGCCCTCTCCTTCTTAATGGGGTTGGATGGAGGCCATTTAAGATCCCTTCTTTAGTGTCCACGCCCTCCCCTGCATGACCCCATCAATCGTGCTGTAGAAGAGAAGCAGCTCGCTCACTCAATTCTCCTCACCTCCTATAACTTCAGTCGAGTACTCGAGTTCCGCACATATATATATAGGGAGTGGTGGTGTCATCACAACACCAGCCAAGCCAGAGATCGATGAGCACTGAATTCTTTAGAGCGCACAAGTTTCACCAGGAGTTGAGAGCCAAGAGGATGGAGATGCAGCCGGAGCTGTCGCTGGGGCCAACGTGGCCGGCGCTGGGCTTTGCCCCCGCCTCGGAGAAGAACACCAAACAGATCAGCTCGTCTTCTTCCGAGTCGGACGGCAGCTCCCGGAAGAAGAGGAAGCATTACAACACCTGGGAGGAGCCCGCGTCGCACCTGCACCTGGAGCTCCATCTCAGTGACCCCCTGCCCCTCGACTGGGAGCAGTGCCTCGACCTCCAAGTGAGTCCCTCCCTGTCTGTCTTTATCACTAGCTAGCTAATTATTCTGTGTTGTATATACTTGTATGTTCTACCTTGGGTACAAGCAAGGGGGTACAAGTCATTTCTCTCCATAGCTCTCTAAACTAAAACAAAATCGAGCATGTCTACGGCGCCGACACGTGTTAATATAGAGCCGGTAAAGTTAATTGTGTAACAAAAGCTATTTATGGCGCGGTGCATATGTATGCCCCGCCACGTCTGTCGCACATGGACATGGATATTGGTGGCAAAAAATGCATGCGGCTTGAACGTGCATGCAGAAAGCTGCACCTTTGTGATAGTTTCCCTACTATTTTGTGACGCCCACGAGGAATCTTTCTAGTACCACGGTTGCCTAGAAGATGCAAGTATGGATTGGAGTATCCAACATGGATGCTCATGTTGTCATGATAGCCTCATCATTTGATTTAATGTGCTATATATGCAATGCTGTTTTGCAGTCCGGGAAGATGTATTACCTGAACAGGAAGACTTTGAAGAGGAGCTGGAACAGGCCCAAGGAGCAGGGCGTGAGCCTGGAGCTCAACATGTCCACAACGCCGACGAGGCAGGTCGTCGTTGTGGACGACAGCAACACCGGCGCCACTGCTCCTACCCTCTCACAAGCAGCAGCGACAAAGAGAGACACCGCCGGTGGCAACATGATCGCTGTGCCATGCACCAACTGCCATCTCCTGGTGATGCTGTGCAAGTCCTACCCCACCTGCCCCAACTGCAAGTTCATGCAGTCGTTGGCACCGGCGCCGGCGACGACACAGGCGGCAGCTCATCGCATGCTCGACGCCGCTGTGAAGCCGCTGCGGACCCTGAGCCTTCTCCACTAGGCGGACATGATGGTTGTAGAAAGGAAACCCTAGTAGCTGTAGACCAAACCAAAACTAGGGTGGAATTCCAACTAGGATTAGTATTTGGAGGGAGGGACCGATGCATGTATGTTAATCAAGGGTTGGAGCAAGTAAGTAGATCTTGTAGTAGTACTACTAGTACTATAACTGTTATTAAGTATAATTAATCAATAGTAATGGTGATAAATGTGGCAGCAAGAGATTGATGCATGAACGCTGTAGTACTACGTGAAGGTGCCGTCCTCACTGTTGCCCCGGCCTTGAATGAAACTGAGGCAATAGGGCAGTGAAGGTGCCGTCCTGGCCCTTGTCTTGTCCATTAAAGAAGAGGGTGGACGGCCGGTGGCGGTGCTGCTAGGTACTCCAGCTCCTCGGCGCCGCCATAAAGGCCTTCACTGACTGGAGTAGTGGATTTGGGCCGAGGCAGTGAAGGGGAGCATGAATGCCACACCTACTCGGACTCGACTACTCCCTCCTCCTTCGGTTGCACACTCCATTCCCTTCCCTGTCTCCTATCCCCAAAACACCATGGGATCAAGCCGCACTGACTCCCACTCAGAGTGAACAAACAATAACCTGAGTTAGCTACAGAGACTTAGCACTCTCAGCAAGAGGGCGAGGGGTCCTAGGTTGTGCAAACTGTGAGTGCTGAGTGCAAAGCTACAACACAGCATACGACACCTATACACGCAATGCAGGATATATGCATCTCACTCACCCATGCTGCCCATGCTGATGAGCGTGCACTTCCCCACGCACGCAAGGCGTCGAATCTACATGACTACATGTGCATGTGGCCATTGCCTCCCAGGAATCAGGCGTGGCTCTGCCCTTTCCGGCAGGCACTTGGCCCTAGGTTGGAAGCATGCTCTCTGTTCCTTGGTCACAGCACATTTTGAGCTCACTGCTCAGATGCCTCGGCCTAACTTGTCTCCTGGGGGTGTGGGCAGTAGAGAGGATCTATTGCTCGTGCATTGCACAAATGATGAGAGTGGGCAGTGCTGAGT
>NC_041386.1:33850348-33883780 GCF_002162155.2 Triticum dicoccoides | reverse complement strand
ACTTGACATCTCTTGTTAAGTGCTCTGTCCGTGTTGCCACCATCATCATGTATGAGATGTGTGTACGTAAATACACTGCACAGGTGGCATTCAATTACGTATTTGGCGTCTATACCATACTAGGCTGCTCGTTGCCAAGAATGCTTGGTGGTTTTAGTTGGACACCAATGAATTCAAATAGGCCTTCAAGGATACAGTACAGATCCAAACAGAGAGGGAGAAGTGGAGAACAACTTATTACTACTACTTTACAACTTTGCATTCATGTATAACTGTAATGAATCTGCTCCATACCTCATGCATCTGTTGTTCCCCCTTCCCAGTGCTCCATGGTGGACACATGCTAAGCATGTCACATAAGCGAAAAAATGACATGGCATAACAATTAATGATGAGAGAGAGCACTTTGGTGATCCCAGGAAGAACCAATGCCAAGCGCGTGAACCTAGGCAAGCCATTTAAATGAAACAACTTGACAAATGGATGATGAAAGACTTTAGGTGTTAGCTCATTAAATAAAGTGTGCTTAGCAACAACAAATTAAGCACCTATGCATTGTGGAGTTGAGTTGCTAAGGTATTTAATGCACTTAGCATATCATCTAAGCACCTTTGCATTGGTGCTTAGGTTAGACCTTCTCCAATGCAAAGGTGCTTAGGTGAGGTGCTAAGTGCATTAATTGTCTTAGCAACTAATGTCCCTAATGCATGAGTGCTTAGCTATTGTAGCCAAGCTTGCTTTATTTAATTCTTTATCAACAAAACTCATTCATGCATTGGTTGGTAGCCATTTTATATAGGTTCACATGCTTGGAACCGTTTCTTCATGGGGTCACCATAATGCTCTCTCCTCTTTAATTGCTTTGCCACATCATTTTTCTGCCTATGTGGCATCCTTAGCACACTTACACGGTGGAGTACTGCGAGGGGCGTAAAGATTTCAATAGATAGTGACCGGTTCAGCTCGGATACTATCAACCATTATGTCTACATCAAACGACTGTCTTCGGCTCTCTATTACTTTCTTTATCTTTATCTTTTGACTCCTATTGAGATGCCAATCTTTCGGCTTTTCACTATTTCGAGCCAATGACCAAATAACCCAACTGAGCTTGCATCATTATTTTAAACATTCTAACATGTTCCACGTGTTAGAGTTATATGTATTGTGGCCTTTGGCCTTTTGCATTCTGGCCTTTGGCCTCTCCCTGTACATGTATATATGATGGCTTTAGACTCTTGATAATATTATGTTGCTTATTCCTAACATGATATCAGGGTCAAGTTTCTAGGGTCTCCACCGCACGTTGCAACTCGTGCTCATCAGATCAATTTTTTTTCTTGGTCTTCCCTCAATCTCTACATGGATTCCTTGGTTTCTTTTGATTGGCTTGAAGCTGCTGCTCTTCGTCCGTGTTCTCCACGGTGTTGATCTGCTGCATTCGTTCTGTTTTATGTTATGCTCCAAATTCAAGTATAAAGAGAAAGGCTAATTTCTGACGAGCGAGCGGAGCGAGGCCCTTCGCCGGTAGGGTTTAGGGTTTAAGGTTGTTCAGTGGATTTTCAGGTACCTTCATGGCACTTACAATGCTTATTTGAAATTCAGCAGGACTGGTGAGGGACTAGCTGGCTATGTGGATTCATATTTTTCTTTCAGCAATTTGGACAAGAGGAGTCCCTTACAGGTTATGTGTTCATTGGTGGTTATGCTGTGAGTTGGAGGGCAACGTTGCGGCCAGTAGTTTCTCAATCTACCATTGAAGAAGAATACATGGCTATTGCAGAAGCATGTAAAGAATCAGTTTGGCTGAAAGGTTTGTATGCTGAGCTTTGTGGAAATAATTCTTACATTAACTTGTTTTGTTACAGTCAGAGTGCCATATACCTCACTGAGGATCAGATGTTCCTTGAGAGAACAAAGCACATTGATGTCAAATATTGTTATGTCTGAGACATTGTTGAGCAAGGCAAACTGAAGGTATGCAAGATTAGTACACATGATAATCCTGCCGATATGTTGACAAAGCCAGTTCTTGTTGCTAAGTTTGAGCAAGTTGGTATAACTCATTAGCCCTAGTGGTTGTTTGGCGTTGAAGGTGTTTTCTTTGTTGTTCAGGGAGGAGGATATCATTCATACTACAAGATGGAATTTGTCTCAAGGTGGAGTTTTTCATGTTATGCTCCAAATTCAAGTACAAAGAGAAAGGCTAACTTCTAACGAGCGAGTGGAGCGAGGCCCGTCGCTGGTAGGCTTGGGACGAAGCGGAGCGTAGCACGGGATAAGTTAATCAGTTGTAAATCCCCGACGTTTTTTAACCTCCCCCGATATAGTGAAGTTTGGCTGGCTGGCGCCCGTGGTTTCCCCCCTTCATCTTGGAGGGGGTTTTTCCATGTTAAAATCTCGTGTCCCTGATTGTTTTTTCGTTCTTCATCGTGTTGATTTGCCTATCTTATCTCTAACACTGTTTCCTTCGATCTACCGCTCCAAATCAAGCCATTGTCAGCTCGTCTTCACCAAGGCTGCCGCCTGATTCTTGAGCTCGGCTGCTCCTCCAAGGCCGCCGCTCATGCACCTCTTCAGCGCCGGTGGCCTGCCGTCGCTGCTTCTCCTACCGGCGCTGCGCTCTACCGCATTCCTCTAAGGCCACCAGTCTACCTCCAACTCGGGTTTCACCCTCATCAGGCGCTCCCGATTCAGCCATGCCTAGACCCAACTCGTCGGATCCCGCCACCAGCTGATCAACAACAACTGCTGATGACCCACAAGTATAGGGGATCTATCGTAGTCCTTTCGATAAGTAAGAGTGTCGAACCCAACGAGGAGCAGAAGGAAATGACAAGTGCTTTTAGAAAGGTATTCTCTGCAAGCATTGAAATTATCGGTAAAAGATAGTTGTGTGATAAGATAATTTGTAACGGGTAACAAGTAACAAATGTAACTAAGGTGCAACAAGGTGGCCTAATCCTTTTTGTAGCAAAGGACAAGCCTGGACAAACTCTTGTATAAATCAAAGCGCTCCCGAGGACACATGGGAATTATTGTCAAGTTAGTTTTCATCATGCTCATATGATTCACGTTCGTTACTTTGATAATTTGATATGTGGGTGGACTGGTGCTTGGTGCTATACTTACTTGGACAAGCCTCCCACTTAATTATGATTAACCCCTCTTACAAGCATCTGCAACTACGAAAGAAGAATTAAGATAAATCTAACCATAGCACGAAACATGTGGATCTAAATCAGCCCCTTACAAAGTAACACATAAACTAGGGTTTAAGCATCTGTCACTCTAGCAACCCATCATCTACTTATTACTTCCCAATGTCTTCCCCTAGGCCCAAATCATGGTGAAGTGTCATGTACTCGATGTTCATATAACACCACTAGAGGAAAGACAACATACATCTCATCAAAATATTGAACGAATAGCAAATTCACATAATTACTTATAACAAGACTTCTCCCACATCCTCAGGAACAAACAGAACTACTGACAAAGCATATTCATGTTCAAGATGAGAGGGGTATTGAATATCATTAAGGATATGAGCATATGATCTTCCACCAAATAAACCAACTAGTATCTACAACGAGGAGTAATCAACACTACTAGCAACCCACATGTACCAATATGAGGTTTTGAGACAAAGATTAGATACAAGAGATGAACTAGGGTTTGAGAGGAAAAGTTGCATGGAAAACAAAAAAAATTCTACGCACACGTAAGATCTATCCATGGAGATGCATTGCAACGATGGGGAGAGTGTGTCTACGTACCCTCGTAGACCATAAGCGGAAGTGTTTAGTTGTTAGGGAACATAGCATGCAATTTCAAAAACTTTCCTACCATCACACAGGATCTATCTAGGAGATGCATAGCAACGAGAGGGGGAGAGTGTGTCCACCCTCGTAGACCGAAAGCGGAAGCGTTAGGTTAACGTGGTTGATGTAGTCGAACATCTTCATGATCCAACCGATCTTAGTACCAAACGTACGGCACCTCCGAGTTCAGCACACATTCAACTTGATGACGTCCCTCGAACTCTTGATCCAACAGAGGGTCGAGGGAGAGTTCCGTTAGCACGAATGCATGGTGACGGTGATGGTGACGTGATCCGCGTAGGGCTTCGCCTAGGCACTATGACGTTATGACCGGAGGAGTAAACTATGGAGGGGGGCACCGCACACGGCTAAGAGAACAATTGATGTCCTTTGGGGTGCCCCCTTACCCTACGGGTGCGCCAAGTGGGGGGAGTCCCACTAGGACTCCTAGTCCTAGTCGGCTCCCTCCTTTCCTTCCAACGGAGAGGGGAAAGGGGAAAGAGGGGGAGAGGGAGAAGGAGAGGGGGGCCGCGCCCCCACCCCTTGTCCAATTCGGACTGCTACGGGGAGGGGGGCACCTCCTGTGGCATGTCTCCTCCTCTCCGCTATGTCCCATGAGGCCCAATAACTTTCCCGGGGGGTTCCGGTAACCTCCCGGTACTCCGAAAATTCCCCGAACCTCTTCGGAACCATTCCAGTGTTCATACATAACCTTCCAATATATGAATATTTATCTTTCAACCATTTTAAGACTCCTCGTCATGTCCGTGATCTCATCTGGGACTCCAAACAAACTTCGGACACCAAATCACATAACTCATAATACAAATCGTCATTGAACGTTAAGCGTGCAGACCCTACGGGTTCGAGAACTATGTAAACATGACCGAGAAACATCTTCGGTCAATAACCAATAGAGGAACCTAGATGCTCATATTGGTTCCTACAAGTTCTACGAAGATCTTTATCGGTCAAACCGCAATAACAACATATGTTATTCCCTTTGTCATCGGTATGTTACTTGCTCGAGATTTGATCATCGGTATCATCATACCTAGTTCACTCTCGTTACCGGCAAGTCTCTTTACTTGTTCCATAATACATCATCTTGCAAATAACTCATTAGTCACATTTCTTGCAAGGCTTATAGTGATGTGCATTACCGAGAGGGCCCAGAGATACCTCTCCGATACACGGAGTGATAAATCCTAATCTTGATCTATGCCAACCCAACAAACACCTTCGGAGACACCTATAGAGCACCTTTATAATCACCCAGTTACGTTGTGACGTTTGATAGCACACAAGGTGTTCCTCCGGTATTCGGGAGTTGCATAATCTAATAGTCATAGGAACATGTATAAGTCATGAAGAAAGCAATAGCAATAAACTAAATGATCATAGTGCCAAGCTAACAGATGGGTCTAGTCCATCACATCATTCTCTAATGATGTGATCCCATTCATCAAATGACAACACATGTCCATGGCAAGGAAACTTAACCATCTTTGATTAACGAGCTAGTCTTGTAGAAGTATACTAGGGACACTCTATTTTGTGTATGTATTCACACATGTACTAAGATTCCGGTTAATACAATTCTAGCATGAATAATAAACATGTATCATGATATAAGGAAATATAAATAACAACTTTATTATTGCCTCTAGGGAATATTTCCTTCAGTCTCCCACTTGCACTAGAGTCAATAATCTACATTACATAGTAATTATTCTAATACCCATGGAGTATTGGTGCTGATCATGTTTTGCTCGTGAGAGAGGCTTAGTCAACGGGGCCACAACATTCAGATCCGTATGTATTTTGAAAATCTCTATGTCTCCCTCCTTGACTTGATCGCGGATGGAATTGAAGCATCTCTTGATGTGTTTTGTTCTCTTGTGAAATAGGGATTCCTTCGCCAAGACAATTGCTCTAGTATTGTCACAACAGATTTTCATTGGACCCGATGCACTAGGTATTACACCTAGATCGGATATGAACTCCTTCATCCAGACGCCTTCATTTGCTGCTTTCGAAGCAGCTATGTACTCCGTTTCACACGTAGATCCCGCCACGACGCTCTGCTTGGAACTGCACCAACTTATAACTCCACCATTCAATATAATTACGTATCCGGTTTGCGACTTTGTGTCATCTGGATCAGTGTAAAAGCTTGCATCGACGTAACCATTTACGACAAGCTCTTTGTCACCTTCATAAACGAGAAACACATCCTTAGTCCTTTTCAGGTATTTCTGGATGTTCTTGACCGCTGTCCAGTGATCCACTCCTGGATTACTTTGGTACCTCCCTGCTAAACTTATAGCAAGGCACACATCAGGTCTGGTACACAACATTGCATACATGATAGAACCTATGGCTGAGGCATAGGGAATGACTTTCATTTTCTCTCTATCTTCTGCAGTGGTCGGGCATTGAGTCTGACTAAACTTCACACCTTGTAACACAGGTAAGAACCCTTTCTTTGACTGATCCATTTTGAACTTCTTCAAAACTTTATCAAGGTATGTGCTTTGTGAAAGTCCAATTAAGCGCCATGATCTATCTCCATATATCTTGATGCCTAATATATAAGCAGCTTCACCAAGGTCTTTCATTGAAAAAATCTTATTCAAGTATCCTTTTATGCTATCCAGAAATTCTGTATTATTTTCAACCAAATATATGTCATCCACATATAATATTAGAAATGCTACAGAGCTCCCACTCACTTTCTTGTAAATACAGGCTTCTCCAAAATTCTGTATAAAACCGTATGCTTTGATCACACTATCAAAGCGTATATTCCAACTCAGAGATGCTTGCACCAGTCCATAAATGGATGGTTGGAGCTTGCACACTTTGTTAGCACCTTTAGGATTGGCAAAACCTTCTGGTTGCATCATATACAACTCTTCTTTAAGAAATCCATTAAGGAATGCAGTTTTGACATCCATTTGCCAAATTTCATAATCATAAAATGCGGCAATTGCTAACATGATTAGGACATACTTAAGCATCATGACGGGTGAGAAGGTCTCATCGTAGTCAACTCCCTGAACTTGTCGAAAACCTTTCACAACAAGTCGAGCTTTGTAGCCAGTAACATTACCGTCAGCGTCAGTCTTCTTCTTGAAGATCCATTTATTCTCTATGGCTTGCCGATCATCGGGCAAGTCAACCAAAGTCCACACTTTGTTCTCATACATGGATCCCATCTCAGATTTCATGGCCTCAAGCCATTTCGCGGAATCTGGGCTCATCATCGCTTCCTCATAGTTCGTAGGTTCGTCATGGTCTAGTAACATGACTTCCAGAATAGGATTACCATACCACTCTGGTGCGGACCGTACTCTGGTTGACCTACGAGGTTCGGTAGTAACTTGATCTGAAGTTTCATGATCATCATCATTAGCTTCCTCACTAATTGGTGTAGGCATCACTGGAACCGATTTCTGTGATGAACTACTTTCAAATTTGGGAGAAGGTACAATGACCTCATCAAGTTCTACTTTCCTCCCACTCACTTCTTTTGAGAGAAACTCCTTCTCTAGAAGGGATCCATTCTTAGAGAATATTTTGCCTTCAGATCTATGATAGAAGGTATACCCAACAGTTTCCTTTGGGTATCCTATGAAGACACATTTCTCCGAGTTGGGTTCGAGCTTATCAGGTTGAAGCTTCTTCACATAAGCATCGCAGTCCCAAACTTTAAGAAACGACAGCTTAGGTTTCTTGCTAAACCACAATTCAAATGGTGTCGTCTCAATGGATTTAAATGGTGCCCTATTTAATGTGAATGCAGCCGTCTCTAAAGCATAACCCCAAAACGGTAGCGGTAAATCGGTAAGAGACATCATACATCACACCATATCTAATAAAGTATGGTTATGACGTTTGGACACACTATTATGCTGTGGTGTTCCAGGTGGCGTGAGTTGCGAAACTATTCCACATTGTTTCAAATGAAGACCAAACTCATAACTCAAATATTCACCTCCACGATCAGATCGTGGAAACTTTATTTTCTTGTTACGATGATTTCCACTTCACTCTAAAATTCCTTGAACTTTTCAAATGTTTCAGACTTATGTTTCATTAAGTAGATATACCCATATCTATTCAAATCATCTGTGAAGGTCAGAAAATAACGATACCCGCCGCGAGCCTCAACACTCATCGGACTGCATACATCAGTATGTATGACTTGCCCCATTGTTCCAAAGAACGGAGTCTTAGTCATCTTGCCCATGAGGCATGGTTCGCAAGTATCAAGTGATTCCAAAAGCCCATCAACATGGAGTTTCTTCATGCGCTTTACACCAATATGACCTAAACGGCAGTGCCACAAATAAGTTGCACTATATTCTGGCTTCAATATTATGAATATGTGTATCACTACGATCAGGATTCAATAAAAATAGACCACTCATCAAGGGTGCATGACCATAAAAGATATTCCTCATATAAATAGAACAACCATTATTTTCTGATTTAAATGAATGACCATCTCGCATCAAACAAGATCCAGATATAATGTTCATGCTCAACGCTGGCACCGAATAACAATTATTCAGGTCTAAAACTAATCCCGATGGTAGATGTAGAGGTAGCGTGCCGACGGCGATCACATTAACCTTGGAACTATTTCTGACGCGCATCGTCACCTCGTCCTTAGCCAATCTTCGTTTAATCCATAGCCCCTGTTTCGAGTTGCAAATATGAGCAACAGAACCAGTATCAAATACCCATGCGCTACTATGAGCATTAGTAAGGTACACATAAATAACATGTATATCAAATATACCTTTCACTTTGCCATCCTTCTTATCCGCCAAATACTTGGGGCAGTTCCGCTTCCAGTGACCAGTCCCTTTGCAGTAGAAGCACTCAGTTTCAGGTTTAGGTCCAGACGTGGGCTTCTTCCCGGGAGCAGCAACTTGCTTGCTATTCTTCTTGAAGTTCCCCTTCTTCCCTTTGCCCTTTTTCTTGAAACTAGTGGTCTTGTTAACCATAAACACTTGATGCTCCTTCTTTATTTCTATCTATGCAGCCTTTTGCATCGTGAAGAGCTCGGGAATTGTCTTTTCCATCCCTTGCATATTATAGTTCATCACGAAGCCTTTATAGCTTGGTGGCAGTGATTGAAGAACTCTGTCAATGACACTATCATCAGGAAGATTAACTCCCAGTTGAGTCAAGTGGTTATGGTACCCAGACATTCTGAGATGTGTTCACTGACAGAACTGTTCTCCTCCATTTTGCAGCTGTAGAACTTGTTGGAGACTTCATATCTCTCAACTTGGGCATTTGCTCGACATATTAACTTCAACTCATGAAACATATCATATGGTCCATGATGTTCAAAACGTCTTTGAAGTCCCGATTCTAAGCCGTAAAGCATGGCACACTGAACTATCGAGTAGTCATCAGCTTTAGTCTGCCAGACATTCATAACGTCCGGAGTTGCTCCTACAACGGATCTTGCACCTAGCGGTGCTTCCAGGACATAATTATTCTATGCAGCAATGAGGATATTCTTCAAGTTACGGACCCAGTCCGTGTAGTTGCTACCATCATCTTTCAACTTAGCTTTCTCTAGGAACGCATTAAAATTCAAGAGAACGGTAGCACGGGCCATTGATCTACAACAATATATATATATGCAAAAACTATCAGGACTAAGTTCATGATAAATTAAAGTTCAATTAATCATATTACTAAAGAACTCCCACTTAGATAGACATCCCTCTAGTCATCTAAATGATCACGTGATCCATATCAACTAAACCATGTCCGATCATCACGTCAGATGGAGTAGTTTTCAATGGTGAACATCTCTATGTTGATCATATCTACTATATGATTCACGTTCGACCTTTCGGTCTCAGTGTTCCGAGGCCATATATACATATGCTAGGCTCGTCAACTTTAAGTCGAGTATTCTACACGTGCAAAACTGGCTTGCACCCATTGTATGTGAACCTAGAGCTTATCACACCCGATCATCACATGGTGTCTCGGCACGACGAACTGTAGCAAGGTGCATACTCAGGGATAACACTTATACCTTGAAATTTAGTGAGGGATCATCTTATAATGCTACCGCCGTACTGTCAGGACCCCGATCCAAAGTCACACTGATGTAGCATGTAACACCTCATATCACTTTGCGGCCTCACGCACGGTATCGCCACGGGTGCCACCGTACCTGGCTCGGGACCGTTTGCGCCTTTTGGCTCACGTATATGATAGTGTCGCTAGCATCCATATGATAGAGAACCCGGGCCGACATGACTAGTCGTAAACCCAAGACGGCACTAACTTACAGGGACATGCATACATGACCCAGCAACGAACGTGTCGGTCATCAACGTAAGAACCCAAGTCGTAGCAAGCTACAAGGACTTAAAGGAATAACACGTGACATTTCCCCGAAGGGACAAACACAGGAACAAAGAAAGACACATGCCGGCCAGCCTAAGTGTTCCATAGCAGTAGCAAGCTACCATGGCTCAGTGGAAGCACTACGAGACATTTCCCCATAATAGAGGCTACCAAGAATAAACAACTAGGTTGTCGGATCCCACACATACCAAGCATTTCAAATCATACACACAATATGCTCGATATGTGCAAATACAACATGGCATCACAATAAAACTCTATGACTCAAAGTATTTATTTAGAAGGCCCCGGAGAGTCATACATAGTAACAATTACAATCATGGGTCACATGAACCAACATACAGAACATACAAGCAACGGAAGCATAAACATGTCTGGGTACAGACATCTGAAAAGGAAGAAGGCTTTAGAGCCTAATCATCTACAAAACCCTCCCAAGGGTACAAGATCGTAGCTGAGGTAACAAGCTAAACGTCAAAGTCCATGCAAAACTACTAGTGAGACTGAAGTCTCTCTACAAAACATAAATTAAGAAAACGTGAGTAGAAAAGTACCCGGCAAGACTTACATTAGAACTATCTACAAATGCATCAGTATCAAGAAAGGGGCGGTGGAGTTTAACTACAGCAAGCCAGCTTTGACTCGGTGGCTATACTATACTACGACTGTTGGTAACTCTTTTGAGGTGGTGCACACGAGTCCACATATTCACCATATCAATACACCACTATGGATCCGCTCCTGTCTCCCTACGAGAAGGCCATCCATAGCACTCAGGCTTATCTTGCACATTTTAGAATATCCAGTTTCACTTGTCTATGAACTGTATAAGCAACCCAGTAGTCCATTACCGCGGACACGGCTATTCGAATAGATCATTTATAAGCCTGCAGGGGTGTACTTCTTCACACATGTTTCCACCACTTAGCGTCTGCACACGACATGTGCTCGGCAGACTTCAAGCGAAAGCCGACGTGGGTGTAGACCACGACCTAACTAACCACACAAGTCTCTAGTCCAGGTTTATCGCCTATTCAGGTTCCATCCATAGGGAGTCCGGCCGAGGTTTCCACTACGGCCCCAAACGATGTGTGCAGGGTTCCCGAGCCCACCAAACGGGTGCCCCGGTACACCGTGCCACTTGCCTATCGCATCATAGCCCACCCCTAGGGTCAGTGCTACGCACGGCCTCCAGCATACTACAAACACTAGAAACTACTTGCAACTCCTGGACAGAGGACAGGGGGGTTAATAAGTCGAGCGGGGTCATATTTCAGGGCCCAACATGTGGTAGTAGTTGTTCTTGGATCATGAACACAGAAATCAGTTCCTAAGGACGATTTCAATGAAACAACCCACCATGTAGTCCTACATGGCCTATCACCGCTACATTTACCAAATCGTGTTCACACACTTAGCTCTCAATAGTAGGACATGATGACCACATTCCAATTCATCCCTGATGAATCAGACATGACACAACTCTAAGCAATAGCAGGCATGACAAGCAAGCATAAATGCGTAGGCACATCATGGCTCAAACAACTCCTACTCATGCTAGTGGGTTTCAACTATTTACTATGGCAAAGATAGGTCATGCAGGGGAAAGGGGTTCAACTATCGCATCATGTAACAGTTGAAACGTTCTTGTCCTAATGCAGTAAAAGAGAGCAAGAGTGAGAGAGTGGGATTGTATCAGAATGTTCAATGGGCGTTGCTTGCCTGGCACTTCTGAAGATAGTATAGCTCTTCATCGGTGTCATTGAACTCATCGCCGGAACAACGTCTACTGAGAGGGGAACAAATACCGGGAAAAGAGAAAGAACACAATCAATGCAATGCGACAATGTGATGCATGATCATGGTATTGCAATATGCTGTGATTTAAGCTAATGTAGCTAGCAACAAGTTAAATGAAGTTGGTTTAAACCCAATGTTCCAATTCAAACTCCATATGTGAAATTCAAATGCCATTTATTTGATTTGTCTAATTAAGCAGGTATAAGTTGTTCCAACATGCATGAAAATGCCATAAACAGATTCTTTGGATTTTTCTAATCATTTTTCATATGTAAATTATTTCATTATGAGCTATACATTATTTTCTAAGATTTTTTTAAGTTCAAAACATTTTCTGTATTTTTCTAATTATTTAGAAATAAACAAAATCCAGTAAATGATCTACTGCGTCAGCATGACATCATCCTGATGTCAGCGGTCAACGGAGCAGCCCAGGTCAACCTGACTAGTGGGTCCCGCGTGTCAGTTACTAACTAAACTATCCTGGTTTAATTAGCACTAATCCTAGATTAGTTAGTAGGGTCGGGCCCACGTGTCAGTGAACCAGGGGGTCAAATCCCTGGTCAAATCGGGGCTAACCCACCAGCATTTAGCCGTCGGCAGCAGCAGACGCAGTGGAGGGCTCGGGCTCGCTTCTCCGGCGACCAAAAGGGCGGCGGAGAACGGCTACGGGGAGCTGGAGCTCGCCCGCATCTAGCATAGGAGGCAATAGCAGCTAGAGAGGCCGGAGCTCGTCGGAAATGATCTCGGGGCGGCGGCCGGCGTTCGGGCCCGAGTGGGGATGCGTCTGTGGTGTGTGAGGGCGAGAACAGAGAGGGGGAGGAGGAGCAGCAGCTCACAGCGGTTGCAGTAGGCATCGAAGCGGGCTCGGGGAAGGCCGGAGCTAAGCGGGGCGGCGTGGCGGATCTCCGGCAGCCGAGGAGGGGAAGGCGTCAGTGGTAGCACTTCGGGGCCCTTCCAGTCGCGTGGCTAGGTGAGGAGGTAGGGAACGAAGTGGCGGAGCTCTGGGACAGCTCGGGGTGGCTCGGTGAGCACGGTGGAGGCGGTGACAGCGAGCGGCGGCGACGACAGCGTTCGGTTATGGCATCGGGAGGGTGAGGGAGAGACGAGGGGGGGAATGGAGCGGTCAGCACGATCCAGACATCTCCGAGGCGGTTTCTCGCATTGTCTTGCTGGCAGGAGGAGGCAAGGAGGCACCCTGGTGGCATGGCGTGATGTGCGTGCGCGTGCCTCGGACAGGCGCGTGGCCGACTGGTGCCAGGAGGACGACGACGCCTAGTGGGCTGGGCCTCTGCTATAGGAGCAAGCCAGGTGAGGTAAGCCCAGGTTAGTTTCCCTTTCGCTCTCTCTTTTCTTTTTTCTTTTTGTTTTTATATTTCTAGGTTTGCTTTGATTTAGTTTAAAATACCAAGTCACTTTTATAAATCCTGCAAATAATTGTGGGCGCTATTTGAATTATTTCCAACAGCCCACATTTAGTTCCCGAATTATTTGAGCAATTAACATAATTATAGTAGTTAAATTCCCAAATTCAAATACATAATGATTTAATTCAAAAATCCAATGTGGCCTAGAAAAATGTGAACCATTTTTGGCAGAGGTTCTAGACCAATTCAAAAATGATGAACTTTTCAGAAGGGCATTTTGGGTTCTTTGAAACGATTTCAAATTGAGCCTGGTTGAATTCTATTTGGTGCTAGGGTTTGAATATCCCCATTTCAAGTTTAACAAAACTTAAACATAATGCATGGATGAAATGCCACTAATTACAAGTATTATTCTAGTGCTGTGACACATACTAAGCAAAATAAGATGCATAATAGATAAAAATCAGATGCAATCAAAATATGTGACATGATATAGCCATCATAATGTTGTGCCTTTGACCTCCATCTCCAAAGCACCGTCATGATCTCCATCGTCACCGGCTTGACACCTTGATCTCCATCATAACGTCGTTGTCGTCTCGCCAACTATTGCTTCTACGACTATCGCTACCACTTAGTGATAAAGTAAAGCAATTACATGGCGATTGCATTTCATACAATAAAGCGACAACCATAAGGCTCCTGCTAGTTGCCTATAACTTTTACAAAACATGATCATCTCATACAACAATTTATATCTTATCACGTCTTGACCATATCATATCACAACATGCCTTGCAAAAACAAGTTAGATGTCCGCTACTTTGTTGTTGCAAGTTTTACGTGGCTGCTATGTGCTTCTAGCAAGAACCGTTCTTACCTACGCATCAAAACCACAACGATTTTTCATCAAGTGTGTTGTTTTAACCTTCAATAAGGACCGGCCGTAGTCAATTTGATTCAGCTAAAGTTGGAGAAACATACACCCGCCAGCCACCTGTGTGCAAAAGCACGTCGGTTGAACCGGTCTCATGAACGTGGTCATGTAATGTTGGTCCGGGCCGCTTCATACAACAATACCGCCGAAACAAAATAAGATGTTGGTGGTAAGCGGTATGACTATTATCGCCCACAACTCATTGTGTTCTACTCGTGTATATCATCTATGCATAGACCTTGCTCTAATACCACTGTTAGGGAACGTAGAATGCAATTTCAAAAAAATTCCTACGATCACATAAGATCTATCTAGGAGATGCATAGCAACGAGAGGGAGAGAGTGTGTCCACGTACCCTCGTAGACCGAAAGAGGAAGCGTTAGGTTAACACGGTTGATGTAGTCAAACGTCTTCACGATCCAATTGATCTTAGTACCGAACATACGACACCTCCGAGTTCAGCACACTCAGCTCGATGACATCCCTCGAACTCTTGATCCAACAGAGGGTCGTGGGAGATTTTCGTCAACACGATGGCGTGGTGATGGTGATGGTGATGTGATCCGCGCAGGGCTTCGCCTAAGCACTACGATGTAATGGCCGGAGGAGTAAACTATGGAGGGTGGCACCACACACGGCTAAGAGAACAATTGATGTCCTTTGGGGTGCCCCCGCCCCCGTATATAAAGGAGGAGAGGGGAGACTTGCCGGCCGTAGGGGCACTCCAAGTGGGGGGAGTCCCACTAGGACTCCTAATCCTAGTCGGCTCCCCCTTCCTTCCAACGGAGAGGGGAAAGGGGAAAGAGGGGGAGAGGGAAAAGGAAAGGGGGGCCACGCCCCCACCCATTGTCCAATTAGGACTGCTATGGGGGGGCGCCACCTCCTGTGGCCTGCCTCCTCCTCTCTACTATAGCCCATGAGGCCCATTAACTTTCCCAGGGGTTCCGGTAACCTCCCAATACTCCAAAAAATCCCCGAACCTCTTCAGAACCATTCCGGTGTCCGTACATAACCTTCAAATATATGAATCTTTACCTATCGACCATTTCAAGGCTCCTTGTCATGTCCGTGATCTCATCTGGGACTCCGAACAAACTTCGGTCACCAAATCACATAACTCATAATACAAATTGTCATCGAACATTAAGCGTGCGGACCCTACGGGTTCGAGAACTATGTAGACATGACCGAGACACATCTTCGATCAATAACCAACAGCGGAACCTGGATGCTCATATTGGTTCCTACATATTCTACCAAGATCTTTATTGGTCAAACCGCAATAACAACATACGTTATTCCCTTTATCATCGGTATATTACTTGCCCGAGATTCAATCGTCGGTATCATCATACCTAGTTCAATCTCATTACCAGCAAGTCTCTTTACTCGTTTCGTAATACATCATCTTGCAACTAACTCATTAGTCACATTTCTTGCAAGGCTTATAGTGATGTGCATTACTGAGAGGGCCCAGAGATACCTCTCTGATACACGGAGTGACAAATCCTAATCTTGATCTATGCCAACCCAACAAACACCTTCGGAGAAACCTATGGAGCATCTTTATAATCACCCAGTTATGTTGTGACGTTTGATAGCACGCAAGGTGTTCCTCCGGTATTCGGGAGTTGCATAATCTCATAGTTAGAGGAACATGTATAAGTCATGAAGAAAGCAATAGCAATAAACTAAATGATCAGAGTGCCAAGCTAACAAATGGGTCTAGTCCATCACATCATTCTCTAATGATGTGATCCCGTTCATCAAATGTCAACACATGTCTATGGTTAGGAAACTTAACCATCTTTGATTAACGAACTAGTCAAGTAGAGGCATACTAGGGACACTCTGTTTTGTCTATGTATTCACACATGCACTAAGTTTCAGGTAAATACAATTCTAGCATGAATAATAAACATTTATCATGATATAAGGAAAAATAAATAAAAACTTCATTATTGCCTCTAGGGCATATTTCCTTCATTAGTAATGCGGTTGATGTAGTCAAACTTCTTCGCGATACAGCTGATCGAGTACCGAACGTACGACACCTCCGCGTTCAACACACATTCAGCTTGGTGACGTACTCGCCTTCTTGAGCCAGCAAGGCCGGTGGAGTAGTAGATGAGTTCTGGTAGCACGACGACGTGGTGACGGTGATGGTGATGTTATCTCCACAGGGCTTTGCCTAACCACTACGAAATTATGACATAGGGACGAAACTGTGGAGAGGGGTGCCGCACACGGCTAAGACAATGCTGTGTCTTTGTGTTGGTGGGGGAGGAGAGGCAGCCCCTAGGGCGCTCCTAGTGGCCGGAGGCTGCCCTAGGGCGCTTGCCTAACCGCCCCCCCTTTACCATATTTGGTCATGGGGGGAGGAAAGGGAGCTGGCTGCCTTAGGGCGCCTCCCCTTTCCTTCCCTCCCTCCTTTGATGCATGGGTAAGGGTAGAGGGGCGCACCAGCCCCTTGTGGGCTGGTGTGCTCTTCCCCTTTTGGCCCATAAGGCCCAAAAACCTCCCCGGGGCCTCTCAGAACCCCTTCTGACACTTCGGTATATCCTGTAACCTGTCCGGTGTCCAAATATCATTGTCGTATATATCAATCTTTACCTACGGACCATTCTGAAGCTCCTCGTCATGTCTGTGATCTCATCCGCACTCTGAGCAACATTCACTCACTAAACCACATAACTCATATAACATTATATCGTCAATGGATGTTAAGCGTGCGGACCCTACAAGTTCGAGACCTATGTAGACAGGATCGAGACACTTCTCCAGTCAATAACCAATTGCAGAACCTGGATGCCCATATTGGTTCCTACATACTCTATGAAGATCTTTATCGGTCGAACCGTTATGACAACATACATAATTCCTTTTGTCCGTCGGTATGTTACTTGCACAAGATTCGATCGTCGGTATCTCCATACCTAGTTCAATCTTGTTATCGACAAGTCTCTTTACTCGTTCCGTAATACATCATCTCGTAAATAACTCCTTAGTCACTTTTCTTACAAGGCTTCTTATGATGTGTATTACCGAGAGGGCCCAGAGATACCTCTCCGATACCCAGAGTGACAAAATCCTAATCTCGATCTATGCCATCTCAACATACACCTTCGGAGATACCTGTAGAGCATATTTGTGATCACCCAGTTATGTTGTGATGTTTCATAGCACACAAGGTATTCCTCCGGTATCCGGGAGTTGCATAATCTCATAGTCGAAGGAATATGTATTTGACATTAAGAAAGCAATAGCAATAAACTGAATGATCAATATGCTAAGCTAACATATGGGTCTTGTCCATCACATCATTATCCTAATGGTGTGACCCATTATCAAATGACAACACATGTCTATGTCGGATTCCGGGCTCCACATACCCAAGAAAGGTTGGAACTCTAGGGCTTGTGCAAAGAACTCAACCTCTCCAGCCAACCGATTCGTCGTCCCCACAGCCAAGCTCGATGAACGCGAAAGGAAAGGGACGCAGCAGTTTACCCAGGTACGGGCCACCTTGCGGTGTAAGACCCTACTCCTACTTTGGGGTGGATTAGCCTCGCGAGGGGTTGAGGATGAACTAGTATAGAGGAAGAATAACCTCAGGAGGCATGTTCTTGTGTGTGTGAAAGCTACTGAGGGTTTGGATCGGATCCCCCTCTTCTACGGTGGTGGATAAGCTATATTTATAGTGGCCTTGGTCCTCTTCCTCCAAACGAAGGCGGGAAGGGATCCCACAGTGGCAAATTTTGAAGGGGGACAAGTAGTACATCTTATCCAGACGAAAGGTAGTCTTCGCCTGCATATCTTCTGCTCGTGATGCCGTTGTGGTCTCGGCGATGACAGTCGTCCAGCCGTCCTCACGGTCTTGGTCTCGTAGCACATGAATGGAAACCTTTGGCTGATTCCTCGGGACCCCGTGCCTGCGCTTGCCTCCTTAGCACCAAAGAGGAAACATGTTGTACTGTGCCCGCTGCCGCCCGCCTGGCCTTGGTCGTCATGGCTTGCATGAGGTGGGTACTTGCATAGGAATCTCCGCTCCTCGGGAGCTGGCTCGAGGAGGACGCTCCCTCCGGAGGTCTTGGAGTCATCCGCCTCGTGAGGCTTGGCCCCTCGCGAGGGTCTTGTCTTGCTGGTGCTAAAGATGAGCCATACCAGGCCATTGATGGAGCCACACCGTGGGCCGCAGGCAGGCAAGTCTAGGTACCCTGGTTCCTAGAATGCCGACAGTATCTCCCATTTCCTGTGGGCTGGGTCGACGCGTGGCACTTGATGGGATGTGGGCGTCTCCACTTCCCCATGCCGCCTCAGCAACCACCCGACTTGAAGACTGTCTATTGCATGTAGAAAAACCATCATTACTTGGAATCGTGGGAGGCCAGCGGTTGGCATCCCTCCGGCTATAAATGGGAGAGGGGGCAGAGCCCCCAGCCCATCTTCGTCTTCTCGCCGCCTACTCCTCCTCCTCCTTCTTCTTCGCTCCACCGTTGTCATAGTATTCTCGTGTTAGTCGCCAGGGGGTACCGCGAGACGACAGATGCCACGATGGCTTGAGGTGAGGGCAAGACTGTCATGGAATATCCGGGACGGGTATTGCGCTATAGCACGCGGTGGTTCGGGGCTCTCCGGAGCGATAATACCTGTACTCCTGCATGTCTGCATATATGTGGTATATCTGGTATAGAGTTTCTCCTGGAGCTGTATTGGGCCAAGAGCAGTAGCAGAGTGCTCACTGTCTCCTATATATCTCCTATGAGTGTATGAGCTAGCTAGCAAGTGGGCATGAGAGAGCTCCATCGTGAGTGTGTGGCGTCGTGTGCTCCTAGGGAGCCTGTTGGGGATATAACTACTGAGTATAAACCGCCCAGGAGGGGCCGGGTTATACCCATAAGGAGTTATCCATATTGAAGCCCATGAAGACAAGGAGCATGATGCTTTACTATAAGAGATCTAAAGGCCCAGGGCTCAAAGGCGGATTAGGGCCCGTAGACATAAAACGCCATAAGGTGTGTAACTTGTGTTGTAAGGTAGGAAAGGATAGAAACCAAGTTGGACATGTTTATGAGCCGGCCGGGATTCTGTAAACCACCGGGCGTCAACCTGTGTATATAAAGGGATGACCCGGCGGCGGTTCAAGGACAGAAACAACAACTCGAGAGCCAGGCAAAGTGTATTCGCTCCCTGGTCATCGCAACCCTAGCAATCCCATCATAACTGGAGTAGGCTTTACCTTCATCGCAAGGGGCCGAACTAGTATAATTCCTTGCGTCCTTTGTTCGCTAAACCCCCTTTAAGTTAACTATGTTGCGATGGATCCACGACTAAGTCCTCACACCAGGACATCTGCCGTGACAATCCCACGACAGTTGGCGCCCACCGTGGGGCCTGCGCACGGTGGTGTTGAGTTTTTGAAGGGATCTCTTACAGGGACCGAGAAGCTACAACCTGCCGGGTCAGCAAGAGCCGGCATGGAAGAATTCACGTCAATTGCAAGTTCATCAGTCAATATTGAGGAAGTTTTCAGCAGCGGCATGTACAAAGATTGAGATTGGAAGTTTGGGATTGCGTCTGCGCATCGCCATGCCCCAAGCCGCCGAGACAGGCAAGAAATCAATTTTACCGGGATAAACCGCCACCTCAGGTGGTCTATTAAAACTAGGAGGTTCCATCGACCGAAGCAGGCACATCAAGCTAAACTGCGTCCAAAACCAACTAGCGAGACACCATCCAACAAAAATAAGGAAAAAGCACAACCGATGGAAATTTTGCAGCTACACAAACATATGGTCAAAGTTGGTCGACACGATCCAGATTCAGACTCCATCTTCAATTTTGCATCTGAGTCGCCGCCGCCGAGCTGGCGGCTGCCCGGATCACCGCCGAGACTTGCCCCGTGACAGGCTTTCTAACCTGCTATCGCGTCAAGCCACCTCCTCTGAGTCGCCCCGCGCCCTCGCCTACAATCCTCCACCGCGCCCGCCGGCTCGCAGCTCGTCTGCGGCCATGGCCAAGCGCTTCCATGGCGCTCGCTTCGCTTCTGTCGCAGATCGCTCCGCCTCGCCGATTTACCTCCGCCGTCCATCCTTGCATGCAGCCGCTACCATGGCTCGCCTCAAGCTGGCTCTGCCTTCGCTGTCGCTGATGCCACCAACATTGTCCTAGGTGGAACTGACCGCGTGATGCTCAATGGTGAGACTGCAGCAGGGGCATATCCAGAGTCAGCAGTGCAGACAATGTTTAACATTTGTTTAATGGTAGAGACCTATGTTGATCACGAATTCACGGTGCAGCTTTCAAACATTACGGTAGCAGCACGAGCCCCCAAGTCAATTGATTCTTCAAGCATCCCATGCGAGAGATCAAAGTACTGAAAGTACTACTTCACAAAGATGGACAAGACAATGGATTAACATTAGTACTAGTATATGTACTCACTCTCCATGATCCAACTACATGTCACCTGATGTGGAGCCTGTTCACTACTTTGTTTGGAGGAAACCAAGAGCTGCCGTCCGAGGGCCGCCGCCGACTTGTTCACCTGTTTTTGAACCGCCTCTGTTACCGTGGGATGTTTCCACGTGACCCGGCCACAGTTGCTGCCAGCAAGACGCTGTGACTTCAAACCGTTGTGCTGACCCGTCTCCGCCCCGCATAGCCAGTGTAGTTCCGCTGCTGCTATGGCCATGCTTGTCGCTTATTCTGACGAAACTAAAGAGAGAATGAACACCTAGCTAACTGAAGGAATGTGCAACAGGATTCAGTGTTCAATAATGGCCAAATTGCCGCTCCCAGCGCGCCCTGACAGCAGAGCTTAATCAACATCAACCAAGCCGGCTTGCACTGCGCCATCTATTCTCCTATTTGGCATTTTTTTTGGCTACACGTCTTCAATAATTCCAGCTTCCGCCGCCGGCTCGAACCGTCAGCTGGGTTACTGATTTGTGACTCCTAAGCGGGATCATCTATTGCCTCGCTGCAGTCGACCCCAACGGTCCGCTGGCTTATGCCACATCATAAAAACAAGCTAAATCACTTTTATATTTATTTATTTTCCAGTCAATTAAATATATCTGGCACCTTTGAGTTAATCTCGGGGGCTACCGTTTCTTCTCATAAAGTTGAGTCGTAAGGTTACCAAAGAGGACTATTTGCCATGATGCACAGTTCAAACATGGGTGCCCTACATATCAGCGAAATAATTTTATGTTCGTTCTTTACTAAGTCAGATGTAACTCGTAACCGACCAAGTAGTGGTATGGTATTGTCAATCGACTCTGCTGCCTATCATGGACTTTGTCGACCCTGAACATATCATATTCCATGAAAAAAGTCCACGTAAAAGCCTACTTAGTCGAGTCGAATGATTAACAACTTGAACACAAGTTGACAAAGTCATCGAAATTATTATTTAATTTTGTTTTATACATCACGAATGGTGTAATGCATTTATGTGTTTTATTTCAGGAAGAAAGAGCTTGAAGACGACTCCTCGAGTTGCCTCAAGCCTCGGGGGCTATCAAGCCAGAATTTTTGAAAAACAGACTTTGCTTGTTACCAAAACACAAGTTCACATACCCCGGGTTGTTAAAGGCCTAAACAAACCCAGCGCTCGGGGGCTACAGATGATATACATGCTATTGGGGTTGGAAAAAAAGGAAAGACCCGGCTTGGAGACAGAATCCAGCCTGGGAGGACAACCCGGCAACATCAACGTCGACGCTTCATGACCTGGCAATCTCTTGATCCACATTTCGGCATCCATTACGTCAACGACCCAGAAAAAAGCTCCGCATTCAAGGAAGACAAAAGCATAAATAAAATCAAGACCTTCCGCCCAACTCTTCGAGTTACCTTCTCTGTTATGGAGCATTAATACGACGCCCAACTGATCTACGGGTTATACACCTTTCTTCATGGTTTATGGAGCAGAGGCGGTCCTCCCTAGTGACATCCGTCATGATTCACCTCGTGTGGCGGCTTATGTTGAAGCCGACAATGAGAAGGCACGTCAGGAAGCACTTGACCTGTTAGATGAGGAGCGCGATATTGCAGCGGCGCATTCGGCGATTTATCAGCAAGATCTGCGTCATTATCACAGTCGTCGGGTTAAAACCAGAACGTTTCAAGAAGGTGATCTGGTGCTCCGGCTCATCCAGGATCAGACTGATATGCACAAGTTATCCCCGCCTTGGGAAGGACCCTTCGTGGTCCGCAAGAATCTGCACAACGGGTCATACTACCTTATTGATGTTCGAGAGCACAAAGACTCACTAAATCGGAGGAGGAGAGACCCACCGGCCGTGGAATATAGCTCATCTTCGGCCTTACTAACCTGAGCCATAGGCTCCTCTTATGTACATATTATTGACAATGTATATATTATTATGATCAATATAATAAACCGGCATCCCTACTAAAGCGGGGCCTTTGCTGTTATTCCTTGAAAGGTTTTTGGTTACATGGGGCTTCTGTTTATAAAGCGGAGTTCTAATTATCCACTGATCCGCCTCATAAGCCACACATAAAAAACACTTGGGAGCTTTCCACCCAAGGTCAAAAGGAACCAAAGAGAGTCTGTTGCAAAGCACAACTAAAACATAGGCACCCATTGAGCACAGCTCCAAATATTACTAGGGGGCTCTTTGCCTCTATAAGAACCAAGAGTCTATAACCTTGTAATAGGCTATAAAAGTGTAACACCCCGGATATAGCTTTCCCAATTTGTACTCCAACTCTTGCCGTTTCCGGTGTTAAGTTATTTTATTTTCTCGGGTCCGGGTCTTTGTCTCCGTGTGTTGTTGCCGTTGTCATGCATCTCATATCATGTCATCATGTGCATTGCATTTGCATACATGTTCGTCTCATGCATTCGAGCTTTTTCCCCGTTGTCCATTTTGCATTCCGGCGCTTCGTTCTCCTCCGGTGGTCATTTCTAGCTTTCTTTCGTATGTGGGGATTAAACATTTCCGGATTGGACCGAGACTTGCCAAGCGGCCTTGGTTTACTACCGTAGACCGCCTGTCAAGTTTCGTATCATTTGGACTTCGTTTGATACTCCAACGGTTAACCGAGGGACCAAAAAGGCCTCGTGTGTGTTGCAGCCCAACACCCCTCCAATTTGGCCCAAAACCCACCTAAGTCTTCTCCATCATCTAGATCGTTCGATCACGATCGCGTGGCCGCAAACCGCACCTCATTTGGACTCTCCTAGCTCCCTCCGTGCCTATTTAAAGACCCCTCCTGAAAATCCGGATCTCTCCCTCTCCGAAACCCTAATTTTCCACCGCGCGCCACCGGACATTGTCCGCCCGGGGCGGACACACCGCCACCAGCCAACCGCCTCCTGCCACGTCATCGCCCGCCGCCGCCACTCCCACCGCGGCCCGGGGAGCCCGCATCCGGCCCCCGCGGCCCGGTGAGCGCCGCCGCCGCCCGGGTCTCGTCTCCCGCGCCGCGCCGCCACCTCCCTCGCCTCCGGCGCTCCGGCCACCGAGCTGCCATCGCCTCCCCGCCGCAGCTCCTCGCCGGCCCCGCCGCCTCCGGCCGCCGCACCGGCCTCGACCGTGCCGCCCGCCGTGCGCCGCCGCCCGCCGCCGCCCGGCCCGGATCCGGCGAAGATCCGGCCGGCCCCTTGCTCCCCCGACCACTCCGGCGAGCTCCAGCCCCGCCGGTGAACAGTGCGCGGCACCGCCTCGATCTGCGTGTCGGGTCAAACCCTAGATCCGGAGGTGTTTTTATTCTTCTAAGTCCTGAAATTTTCAGTTCAAGTGCTCATGTTCGTAGCTCCGTAACTTTGCATCCGTAGCTCCGATTCATGCATATAGCATAGCAAAATGTTCATCTCAGAGAGTACATCATTTCATTCCATTGCATCATTTTCATTTGAGTTCATCTTGATGCCCGAAATGCTGTTAGAAGAGGGCTATTTGAGATTATTGTCAGATCTGCTACTCCATTTAGGTTTTTGTCATTTTTGCCATGATTATTGTGTGCATGTTATGCCCTGGTGCTCTACATGTGTTTTGTTAAGGGTTTTGTCATCTTTCCAGAGGTGAAACCCATGTATTTTTGTGATGTGTGTGGTGACTTGTGCAAGCTTGCAAAGTAATTTCACTAAGTCCTGGAGCTGTTTATCTCATGATGCCATATGTTCATGTTGTTTCCTAGTGATCCGTGCCTCTTTTGAGGATGATCATTAAGGATGTTTTGTTAATATTGTAGTTCTCTATCCATCCATGTCTTTGTTTGAATTTATGGAGCACCCTAGCTTGAGTCAATCGAGCTCTACTTTTGCTACTTTGTGAATCTGGGCAGATTGTCAACTTGTTTGCAATTTTGCCGGTGATGTTGTAGTTGATCCATGCATGCTATGCTATTGTTCTTGCCATGTCTAGCTTGAATTTTGTGCCTTCTTGATGGGTGTATGCTTTTCTTGCCATGACTTGCTCTGTAGTGAGTGCATCGAGCTCGTAAACATGCCTACTTGAGTTATATTTCAGCATTTGTCAGTTTTTCACTAAGTCTGAAAACTGATTATGTTTTTGCTATGTTCACATGCTTGCAATTGTATTTTCCGATCCCTTTTGGCTCAAGGTCACTATGGGACTTTTGTTAAGCTCTTTGAGTAGCTCCATGCCATGCTTTACTTTGACATGATCAGGCCCAGTAGCATGTAGGTTTGTTGCTCCGAAGAGGGCTACCTGATCTGAAATTCTAGACAAGTGTTAATTTCACTAAGTCTGAGATCTGTTTGCCATATGCATTTTGCCATGCTTGTTTGAACCTGTTAATGGATGAATTGGCCATATCTCAGTGCTAGACTTTTGTTAAGTATCTTGTGTGAATCCCTGCCATGTATTTTATTTTCATGTTTGGGTGTTTTAGCTTGTTCATTTCGTTGCATTTAGATGGGTACTTGCTGTAAATTGCAGACCGGTGCCATATTTGAATCGCTTGCCATTTCCAAACCGTAACTCCGATTCCGGTGCTCTTTATATCGTTTTCAAGCGATTTCATCTCATCTTTCCAGTGGCACACTTGGATTTCCAGGTTGAGGCCAGGTTCATGCATTTCCTGTCATATCTTGCTTTTGGCATAGCATAGCATATCATCATTGCATCATATTGCTTGATCCTTGCACGTGGTTGATTGTATCCTTGTTGCTTGTTTGTCTTGTTTGGGTAGAGCCGGGAGACGAGTTCGCTAATGAGGAGCCCGTTGAGTTTGCTTTCGAGGATCCAGTCAACTCCGACCACTGTGCAGGCAAGATGATCATACCCTCGAAATCACTACTATCTTTACTATGCTAGTTTGCTCGCTCTTTTGCTATGCCATTGCTATGATGCCTACCACTTGCTTTCAAGCCTCCCAAATTGCCATGTCAAACCTCTAACCCACCATTGTCCTAGCAAACCGTTGATTGGCTATGTTACCGCTTTGCTCAGCCCCTCTTATAGCGTTGCTAGTTGCAGGTGAAGATTGAAGGCCGTTCCTTTTTGGAACATTTATTTACTTGTTAGGATATCATTATATTACCTTGTTATCTTAATGCATCTATACACTTGGTAAAGGGTGGAAGGCTCGGCCTCTCGCCGAGTGTTTTGTTCCACTCTTGCCGCCCTAGTTTCCGTCATATCGGTGTTATATTCCCGGATTTTGTGTTCCTTATGCGGTTGGGTTATAATGGGAACCCCTTGATAGTTCGCCTTGATTAAAGCTTTTCCAGCAATGCCCAAGCTTGGTTTTACCATTCGCCACCTAGCCTCTTTTTCCCCTGGGTTTTCGGAGCCCGAGGGTCATCTTATTTTAAACCGCCCTGGGCCAGTGCTCCTATGAGTGTTAGTCCGACCAAGTAGACTGCGGGGCCACCTCGGGGAAACATGAGGGTTGGTTTTACTCGTAGGATGTCTCATCTGAGTGTGCCCTGAGAACGAGATATGTGCAGCTCCTATCGGGATTTGTCGGCACATTCGGGCGGTGTTGCTGGTCTTGTTTTAACCTGTCGAAGTGTCTTGAAGAACCGAGATACCGAGTCTGATCAGAACGTCTTGGGAGGAGGTCTGTTCCTTCGTTGACCGTGAGAGCTTGTCATGGGCTAAGTTGGGACTCCCCTGCAGGGATTTGAACTTTTGAAAGCCGTGCCCGCGGTTATGGGCAGATGGGAATTTGTTAATGTCCGGTTGTAGATAACTTGAACCTTAATTAATTAAAAGGAATCAACTGAGTGTGTTACCGTGATGGCCTCTTCTCGGCGGAGTCCGGGAAGTGGACACGGTGTTGGAGTAATGTTTGCGCAGGTTGCTCTCTAGTTTCTCGCTCGCGCTTTGCCTCCTCTTCTCGCTCTCTTTTGCGAATAAGTTAGCCACCATACTTGCTAGTCGCTTGTTGCAGCTCCACTCATATTTTTACCTTGCCTTACCTATAAGCTTAAATAGTCTTGATCGTGAGGGTGCGAGATTGCTGAGTCCCTGTGGCTCACAGATTACTATTACACCAGATGCAGGGCCTGATGATTCCGCTCCAGGAGACGCGTATGAGCTCAAGTGGGAGTTCGACGAAGACTCTCAACGATACTATGTTTCCTTTCCCGATGATCAGTAGTGGTGCCCAGTTGGGGGTGAACGGGACCGTTGTCGCATGTTGGGTTCTCTTTTATTTTGGCGCCGTAGTCGGGCCATGAGTGTTTGGATGATGTAATGTTATTTATGTACTTGATTGATGTGGCGAGTGTAAGCCAACTATGTTATCTCCCCTTTCATTATTATATTACATGGGATGTTGTGAAGATTGCCTAACTTGCGACATATGCCTTCAATGCGATTATGCCTCTAAGTCGTGCCTCGGCACGTGGGAGATATAGTCACATCGAGGGTGTTACAAGTTGGTATCAGTCCTTCCCCGACCTTAGGAGCCCCATTGCTTGATCGTTTTTAGCGGTCGAGTTGTGTCTAGAAAAATGTTTTGAGTCATTTAGGAATTATATATCGGAGAGCTTAGGAATTCTTTTTACTTCCCAGTCTCCTCATCGCTCTATTAAGGCATCCTGACGTAGAGTTTTGACTCTTCTCTTCTCAAATTTCACTAAATTTTTTTTAGGATCACGCGGGTATCTTGGAATCGTTTCGATGGTTTTATGATGAGAACATTGTCTTGGTGCCTCCTGTCAGGGGTTTAGTGGAAGTGTCCCGGGGAGTTGAGCTCTGAGGTGTTGTCATCATAATTTTATCGTTGCAGTTCTGGAATACCTGAGTTTAGTACACCGACATCGAAAATCTCTTTTATGCAGTTCGTTGGTGAGATAACCTCGACGCCACCCAGTACTGGGGCGGGAGTTCGGGAGTATCGCCATAACTTGTATAATGGATGCTTTTCGAAGGTTGAGGTAGATGGTTTCCGAAGGTTTCTTGGTTATGTGTTGAAGGATGGATACAGCTGGATGTAGGATTTGCTAGTTTGGGTGAGATATTATGCTTCCCCTGTATCCCCAACACCTGATTGCATAACCGGAAAGGTTCGGGAGTTTCATAGGTGGGAATTCTAGTAGCTCTAGTTCTTCTTCCACGGATATTGGTTTGAGATTGGGATTTCTTACCGATTATTCGTTCTTGATCCGTACCTTGTTGATTTATTTCTCTACTTTAATTCCACGTGGCTTCTCAATTTATGGATATGTGACCATTTCAAGAGGAATGCATTCGTTCATTTTGTTCGGATGTGAAGACTATATGTTGCAATTTTCATTCCGTTGGATTCAGCTTCAATATTTGTCTGTCAATGTGCTAATGGTGGTCAACCTCTTCAGGATGGCTCCTCCAACGCGCACGACTCCGAATCCTGATCCGCCACCACCTCCACCTCCTCCAGAGGCATGGCAAGCTGTGATGGCCACAACCAATGCAAACACATAGTTGATCATGCAAATTCTTCAAGAGCAAAATCAAGGCAACCAAGGGAATCAAGGCAGCAATCAAAATCACTTTGCTACACTCAACCAGTTCCTTGCTAACGGGCCAAAGACTTTCAGCAATTGTGTTGAGGCAACCGATGCTGACGATTGGCTTGTGGATCTGTGTAAGCATTTCGAGTGCAGTAACGTCAGGCCTGAGGACTTTGTCAAGTTCGCTTCCTTCCAACTCAAAGATCAAGCTGCAGAATGGTTCCAGCAGTACAAGGACTCCAGAGGTGGCCGTGTTATCACCTGGGATGACTTCCGTCGAGATTTCTGAGCTCATCATATTCCCCAGAGCGTGGTTGAAAGCAAGCGTGAGGAATTCCGCAATCTGAAGCAAGGCTCTTTGTCTGTCTATGACTACAACAAGTTGTTTTAGATGCTCGCCCGCTTTGCCAAGCAGGACGTCCCTGATGAGAAGAGCATGATATACCAGTTCAGAGGTGGTCTCAAAGAAGAAATTCAGTTAGCTCTTGTTCTCTTCGAGCCCTTGAGATACGATGAGTTCTACAACATGGCACTGAAGCAAGAGGCTGCTCAGTTGAAGTGTGATGCTTCCAAGAAGTGAGCCAGAGATGTTACTCCTTCTTCCTCTACTCAAGTGGCCAAGCAGCAGAAGTTTTGAATTCCTCCTCCTCCGTTCCGTCAGCCGTATCAACAGAAGAGCAAAGGTGGCAGTGGTTCTTCCCACCCACCCAACCCTGGCTTTCAGAACAAGACTTCGTCTCAAGCTCCAAGATCAAGTGCTCCGTATCACCGTCCGCTTTCAGAGGTCATGTGCAACAAGTGCCAACAGAAGGGTCACTATGCTAACAAGTGTCTCAACCAGAGGCGTCTTCCTCCTCCTCCTCCTGTGAGATCGGCAAGTACAGCTGTGGTCAAGCATAACCCCAAGCACGCCAAGGTCAATTTTATCAATGCAGCCCAAGCAGAGGACTCGTCAGATGTGATCATGGGTAACCTTCCTGTTAACGATATTCCTGCAAAAGTTCTTTTTGACACTGGTGCATCGCATTCCTTTTTGTCATGTCCTTTTGCATCGAAGCACAATGTTGATACCGAGATCATGCCCAAAGTCATTCAAGTTGTTTCTCCCGGCAAGCTTTTGACTTCTAGTTTGGTTGCTCCCGATATGTCTATCATGTTGGGCGACTACAAGTTTCTCTCTTCTCCGGTGGTTCTTGGTAACTCGGATATTGATCTTATTCTCGGAATGGATTGGCTTTCTAAGCACAAGGCACATCTTGATTGTGCTGCCAGGAAGATTCAATTGACTCATTCGTCTGAGGATGTAATTGTCTTTGCCGCTCGTGATAATACAATCCGTCTGTTTTCTCTCAATGAGAAGGGTGAATTGGATGCTATTTCGCAAATTCCAGTCGTTTGCGAATATCAAGACGTCTTTCCAGAAGAGCTTCCAGGAATGCCTCTGCACCGGCCAGTTGAATTCGTTATTGATCTTGAGCCTGGCACGGAACCTGTGTGCAAGTGTCCTTACAAGCTCGGACCTGAAGAGTTGAAGGAGCTGAAGAAGCAACTCCATATTCAAGAGAAAATGGGTCTCATCCGGCCTAGTTCTTCTCCGTGGGGTTGTGGTGTTCTTTTTGTGAAGAAGAAGGATGGAATGGACCGACTTTGTGTTGATTACCGTCCAGTGAACAAGAAGACCATCAAGAACAAATACCCACTTCCCAACATCAACGAGCTGTTCGAACAACTCAAAGGTGCCCAAGTATTCTCCAAGCTTGATCTCCGTATGGGTTATCATGAGATTCGAATCCGTGAGCAAGATATTCCCAAGACGGCTTTCAGGACAAGCTTTGGTTCATATGAATACACTGTCATGTCTTTTGGCCTCGTCAACACTCCTCCGACTTTCTCTCGCATGATGAATTTCATCTTTAATGCCTACACCAATGACTTCATTTTGGTCTATCTCGATGACATTCTGGTTTTCTCCAAGAACAAGGAAGATCATGCCAAGCACTTGCGTTTGGTTCTTGATAAGCTCAGAGAACACAAGTTCTACGCCAAGTTCTCCAAGTGTGAATTTTGGCTCGATGAGGTTCTTTATCTTGGTCATATCATCTCTGCCAAGGGCATTGCCGTGAATCCTGAGAAGGTGTCTGCAATTGTGAACTGGGAACCTCCTCAGAACATGAAGCAACTCCACAGTTTTCTCGGTCTCGCAAGCTATTTCCGAAGATTCGTTGAAATTTTTTCTAAGATCGCGAAGCCTCTCTCTAATCTTCTCCAGAAGCACGTCAAGTACGTTTGGTCTCCGGAGTGTGATATTGCTTTCAACACTTTGAAAGAGAAATTGATCACTGCTCCAGTTCTCACTCCGCCTGATGAATCCAAGCCGTACGAGGTCTTTTGTGATGCCTCTCTCCAAGGTCTTGGCGCAGTATTGATGCAAGAGAAGAAAGTTGTTGCTTATACATCTCGCCAGTTGAAGCCTAATGAGAAGAACTACCCCACTCATGATCTCGAGTTGGCGGCAGTGGTGCATGCTCTTTTGACTTGGAGACATCTTCTATTGGGAAGAAAAGTGGACATTTTTACTGATCACAAGAGTCTCAAGTACATTTTCACTCAGCCTAATCTCAACCTTAGGCAAACTCGATGGGGCGAAATGATTCAAGAGTATATTCTGAGTATCGAGTATACTCCAGGCAAGGCCAATGTGATTGCTGATGCTTTGAGCAGGAAAGCTTACTGCAACAGTCTGATTCTCAAGCCTTATCAACCCGAGCTTTGTGAAGCTTTCCGCAAACTTAATCTGCAAGTTGTTCCTCAAGGTTTCCTCGCCAACCTTCTAGTCTCTCCTACCTTAGAAGACCAGATTCGCCAAGCCCAGCTTCTCGATGCTATGGTGAAAAAGGTCAAGATTGGGATTGCCAAGAGTCAGCCCAAGTACAAGTGCTACCGCCTTGATGACAAGGACACTCTCTTCTTCGAGGATCGTATTGTTGTACCCAAAGGTGACTTCCGTAAAGTGATCATGAACGAGGCTCACAATTGTCTCCTCTCCATCCACCCTGGGAGCACGAAGATGTATCAGGACCTCAAGCAAGCTTATTGGTGGACCCGAATGAAGCGCGAGATCACTCAATTCGTGAATGTATGTGATGTCTGCAGAAGAGTGAAGGCAGAACACCAAAGGCCAGCAGGTCTCCTCCAACCTCTTGCCATTCCAGAATGGAAGTTTGACCACATTGAAATGGACTTCGTGACTGGGTTTCCAAAGTCCAAGCGTGGCAATGATGCTATATTCGTTGTCATCGACAAACTCACCAAAGTGGCTCACTTTCTGCCTATTAAAGAGTCGATCACTGCAGCTCAATTGGCGGAACTCTATACCTCTCGTATTGTCTCTCTACACAGTATTCCTCAAGTGATCTCTTCAGACCGTGGCAGCATCTTTACCTCCAAGTTTTGGGATTCTTTTCAGAAGGCCCTGGGCACGAACATCCGCTTCAGCACAGCTTTCCATCCTCAAACAAGCGGTCAAGTCGAGCGTGTCAACCAGATTCTTGAAGATATGCTCAGGGCTTGTGTGATCTCCTTCGGCATGAAGTGGGAGGATTGTCTTCCATATGCTGAATTCTCCTACAACAACAGTTTTCAAGCAAGTTCGGGCAAGGCCCCATTTGAAATTCTGTATGGCAGGAAGTGCCGTACCCCTCTCAACTGGTCTGAAACTGGTGAACGTCAGCTTTTGGGTAATGACTTAATCACAGAGGCAGAAGAAATGTGCAAAGTCATTCGAGATAACCTCAAAGCAGCCCAATCCCGCCAGAAGAGCTACTATGATAGTAAGCACCGTGATTTGGCTTTCGATATCGGAGATCATGTTTACCTCCGTGTCTCTCCTATGAAAGGTACTCGTCGCTTCGGTATCAAAGGGAAGATTGCCCCTAGATACGTGGGACCTTTCAAGATTGTTAGCAAGAGAGGCGACCTCGCCTATCAACTCGATCTTCCTTCAAACTTTGCAAATGTTCATGACGTGTTCCATGTCTCTCAGCTTCGAAAGTGCTTCAAGACTCCTGACCGCACCGTCAACTTCGAGGACATTGAGCTCCAAGAAGATCTCTCTTATCGTGAGCACCCAGTTGCTATTCTTGAAGAGACTGAACGCAAGACTCGCAACAAGTCAATCAAATTTCTCAAAGTCAAGTGGTCACACCATTCCGACCGTGAAGCTACCTGGGAACGCGAGGATCACCTCCGTTCTGAGTACCCGGCGTTCTTTCAGTCCTAGATCTCGGGACGAGATCCTTTCATAGTGGTGGAGTGTTGTAACACCCCGAATATAACTTTCCCAATTTGTACTCCAACTCTTGCCGTTTCCGGTGTTAAGTTATTTTATTTTCTCGGGTTCGGGTCTTTGTCTCCGTGTGTTGTTGTCGTTGTCATGCATCTCATATCATGTCATCATGTGCATTGCATTTGCATACGTGTTCGTCTCATGCATTCGAGCTTTTTCCCCGTTGTCCGTTTTGCATTCCGGCGCTTCGTTCTCCTCCGGTGGTCATTTCTAGCTTTCTTTCGTGTGTGGGGATTAAACATTTCCGGATTGGACCGAGACTTGCCAACAGGCCTTGGTTTACTACCGGTAGACCGCCTGTCAAGTTTCGTATCATTTGGACTTCGTTTGATACTCCAACGGTTAACCGAGGGACCGAAAAGGCCTCATGTGTGTTGCAGCCCAACACCCCTCCAATTTGGCCCAAAACCCACCTAAGTCTTATCCATCATCTAGATCGTTCGATCATGATCGCGTGGCCGCAAACCGCACCTCATTTGGACTCTCCTAGCTCCCTCTATGCCTATTTAAAGACCCCTCCCGAAAATCCAGATCTCTCCCTCTCCGAAACCCTAATTTTCCACCGCGCGTCGCCGGACATTGTCCGCCCGGGGCGGACACACAGCCGCCAGCCAACCGCCTCCTGCCACGTCATCGCCCGCCGCCGCCACTCCCACCGCAGCCCGGGGAGCCCGCATCCGGCCCCCGCGGCCCGGTGAGCGCCGCCGCCGCCTGGGTCTCGTCTCCAGCGCCGCGCCGCCACCTCCCTCGCCTCCGGTGCTCCGGCCGCCGAGCCGCCATCACCGCCCCGCCGCAGCTCCTC
>NC_041386.1:33679193-33849948 GCF_002162155.2 Triticum dicoccoides | reverse complement strand
CGCAGCTCCTCGCCGGCCACGCCGCCTCCGGCCTCCGCACCGGCCTCGACCGCGCCGCCCGTCGCCGCCCGGCCCGGATCCGGCGAAGATCCGGCCGGCCTCTTGCTCCCCCGGCCACTCCGGCGAGCTCCAGCCCCGCCGGTGAACAGTGCGCGCTGCCGCCTCGATCTGTGTGCCGGGTCAAACCCTAGATCCGGAGGTGTTTTTATTCTTCTAAGTCCCAAAATTTTCAGTTCAAGTGCTCATGTTCGTAGCTCCGTAACTTTGCATCAGTAGCTCCGATTCAGGCATATAGCATATCAAAATGTTCATCTCGGAGAGTACATCATTTCATTCCATTGCATCATTTTCATTTGAGTTCATCTTGATGCCCGAAATGCTGTTAGAAGAGGGCTATTTGAGATTATTATCAGATCAGCTACTCCATTTAGGTTTTTGTCATTTTTGCCATGATTATTGTGTGCATGCTATGCCCTGGTGCTCTACATGTGTTTTGTTAAGGGTTTTGTCATCTTTCCAGAGGTGCAACCCATGTATTTTTGTGATGTGTGTGGTGACTTGTGCAAGCTTGCAAAGTGGTGCACTTGTTAATTCTGTTTTCAGGTACTTAGTAATTTCACTAAGTCCTGGAGCTGTTTATCTCATGATGCCATATGTTCATGTTGTTTCTTAGTGATCCGTGCCTCTTTTGAGGATGATCAGTAATGATGTTTTGTTAATATTGTAGTGCTCTCTCCATCCATGTCTTTGTTTGCATTTATGGAGCACCCTAGCTTGAGTCAATCGAGCTCTACTTTTGCTACTTTGTGAATCTGGGCATATTGTCAACTTGTTTGCAATTTTGCCGGTGATGTTGTAGTTGATCCGTGCATGCTATGCTATTGTTCTTGCCATGTCTAGCTTGCATTTTGTGCCTTCTTGATGGGTGTATGCTTTTCTTGCCATGACTTGCTCTGTAGTGAGTGCATCGAGCTCGTAAACATGCCTACTTGAGTTATATTTCAGCATGTGTCAGTTTTTCACTAAGTCTGAAAACTGATTATGTTTTTGCTATGTTCACATGCTTGCAATTGTATTTTCTGATCCCTTTTGGCTCAAGGTCACTAAGGGACTTTTGTTAAGATCTTTGAGTAGCTCCATGCCATGCTTTACTTTGCCATGATCAGGCCTTGTAGCATGTAGTTTTGTTGCTCCGAAGAGGGCTACCTGATCTGAAATTCCAGACAAGTGTTAATTTCACTAAGTCTGAGATCTGTTTGCCATATGCATTTTGCCATGCTTGTTTGAACCTGTTAATGGATGAATTGGCCGTAGCTCAGTGCTAGACTTTTGTTAAGCATCTTGTGTGCATCCCTTCCATGTATTTTGTTGTCATGTTTGGGTGCCTTAGCTTGTTCATTTCGTTGCATTTAGATGGCTACTTGCTGTAAATTGCAAACCGGTGCCATATTTGAATCGCTTGCCATTTCCAAACCGTAACTCCGATTCCGGTGTTCTTTATATTGTTTTCAAGTGATTTCATCTCATCTTTCCAGTGGCACACTTGGATTTCCAAGTTGAGGCCAGGTTCATGCATTTCCTGTCATATCTTGCTTTTGGCATCCCGCATCGCATCCCGCATAGCATATCATCATTGCATCATATTGCTTGATCCTTGCACGTGGTTGATTGTATCCTTGTTGCTTGTTTGTCTTGTTTGGGTAGAGCCGGGAGACAAGTTCGCTAATGAGGAGCCCGTTGAGTTTGCTTTCGAGGATCCAGTCAACTCCGACAACTGCGCAGGCAAGATGATCATACCCTTGAAATCACTACTATCTTTGCTATGCTAGTTTGCTCGCTCTTTTGCTATGCCATTGCTACGATGCCTACTACTTGCTTTCAAGCCTCCAAATTTCCATGTCAAACCTCTAACCCACCATTGTCCTAGCAAACCGTTGATTGGCTATGTTACCGCTTTGCTCAGCCCCTCTTATAGCGTTGCTAGTTGCAGGTGAAGATTGAAGGCCGTTCCTTTTTGGAACATTTATTTACTTGTTGGGATATCATTATATTACCTTGTTATCTTAATGCATCTATACACTTGGTAAAGGGTGGAAGGCTCGGCCTCTCGCCGAGTGTTTTGTTCCAATCTTGCCGCCCTAGTTTCCGTCATATCGGTGTTATGTTCCCGGATTTTGCGTTCCTTATGCGGTTGGGTTATAATGGGAACCCCTTGATAGTTCGCCTTGATTAAAGCTTTTCCACTAATGCCCAACCTTGGTTTTACCATTCGCCACCTAGCCTCTTTTTCCCCTGGGTTTCCGGAGCCCGAGGGTCATCTTATTTTAAACCCCCCCTGGGCCAGTGCTCCTCTGAGTGTTGGTCTGACCGAGTAGACTGCGGGGCCACCTCGTGGCAACTTGAGGGTTGGTTTTACTCGTAGGATGTCTCATCTGAGTGTGCCCTGAGAACGAGATATGTGCAGCTCCTATCGGGATTTGTCGGCACATTCGGGTGGTGTTGCTGGTCTTGTTTTAACCTGTCGAAGTGTCTTGAAGAACCGAGATACCGAGTCTGATCGGAACGTCTTGGGAGGAGGTCTATTCCTTCGTTGACCGTGAGAGCTTGTCATGGGCTAAGTTGGGACTCCCCTGCAGGGATTTGAACTTTCGAAAGCCGTGCCCACGGTTATGGGCAGATGGGAATTTGTTAATGTTCGGTTGTAGATAACTTGAACCTTAATTAATTAAAATGAATCAACTGAGTGTGTTACCGTGATGGCCTCTTCTCGGCGGAGTCCGGGAGTGGACACGGTGTTGGAGTAATGTTTGCGCAGGTTGCTCTCTAGTTTCTCGCTCGCGCTTTGCCTCCTCTTCTCGCTCTCTTTTGCGAATAAGTTAGCCACCATACTTGCTAGTCGCTTGCTGCAGCTCCACTCATACTTTACCTTGCCTTACCTATAAGCTTAAATAGTCTTGATCGCGAGGGTGTGAGATTGCTGAGTCCCTGTGGCTCACAGATTACTATTACACCAGATGCAGGGCCTGATGATTCCGCTCCAGGAGACGCGTATGAGCTCAAGTGGGAGTTCGACGAAGACTCTCAACGATACTATGTTTCCTTTCCCGATGATCAGTAGTGGTGCCCAGTTGGGGGTGAACGGGACCGTGGTCGCATGTTGGGTTCTCTTTTATTTTGGCGCCGTAGTCGGGCCATGAGTGTTTGGATGATGTAATGTTATTTATGTACTTGATTGACGTGGCGAGTGTAAGCCAACTATGTTATGTCCCCTTTCATTATTATATTACATGGGATGTTGTGAAGATTGCCTAACTTGCGACATATGCCTTCAATGCGATTATGCCTCTAAGTCGTGCCTCGACACGTGGGAAATATAGTCGCATCGAGGGTGTTACAAAAATCCAGGCTTGGAAGCCAGGTGTATTCACCTAAAACCCCGGGTTATCCTGCCTTTTTAAGTAAGCCACTTTGTCCAGGTAATCCTGGTAGACCCGTCGAACGTTTGATGAGTCAATCTTATAAAGACCCTGAACTTGTCATAGTTAAAATGACGATTGGTTGATGTGAGTTCCATCTTATAAAGGCTTTGTAAAATGGTTTAACTCAGTGGCCTGACAGCCCATGAAAAGCCTCGCCCTTTTTATATATTTTCTTCTGAAATTTCTCTTGTTGATATTTCTTTTGATGAGTTTTATACTAAACCGGTGTTTATTGACCCGGCCTGGCTGTTGACTATAAGTCGGCCGAACAAATTAAGAATATTGCTAGTATCTATTGACCCGACTTTGCTGTTGATTATAAATCGTCAGTATATAATTAGATATAAACTGGTGTTTATTGACCCGGTCTGGCTTTGACTAACAAGTCGCCAGTATGATATACGAATAATCCAGTGTTTATTACAACCCGGTACGACTTTACTATAAACCGGCAAGACAAGGAGGAGTTACCAGTATTCAAGATTTGGGTTATCACCCTTACTACAGAAAGTTGGTTAGCCAATGATGTGATTCAATGTCACAGGTATGATATATTTTATATTTGATTGTCATTCAATACAGCCTGGTTATAAACCCGGGTTATATGTTGGGCATTGTGACCCGTCCAGCGATAAACCACCAGGACACTTTCAACTTGTTATATGCATAAACAGGTCAAATAAAGCTGCTCAGGGTCATAAGAAGATATAACATAAATCATGGCGGGTTAACAGTATCATGCAAAGTGAATATGCACGATGGCATAGCAGACCAAGTGTTTAAACTAGCCTATTACAAGGCGTTTTGATGCCCAAAAGGATAATTGTTTTCAGCGAGTATTGTAGTATGTAGAAGATTAAACTGGCCCCCAGATTATGATTCTTTGACAGGCTGGCTTGACGATTGTGGATCATCCTACACCGGTTCACCCTCCTCCTCTCCACCCAGCAGCTGGGAATCAATGGTGGTCCAGTTGATTCCAGTTAGGGCCTTGAATACAGCTTCATCGCTTATAAGGGTGGAGGGGTCAACATCGGGAGCGTAGGTATGCTTATGGATTGGTGGGATAAGATTCTCCACATCATGAGTTGGCGCAGCAAGTCGTTTGTTGTCAGCATCATAAACCGGCTGATAGTGAGAAAGATCTGTTTCTTCACCCAATTTGCTTGCTAATGGGTGCATTTCCTTTGTCAAAGCTCGAAGATCATCATTAACAAACTCTGACCCATCTTCCTTTATGCTCGGATAGCCGTGTCCTATGTCAGCCGAGTCAAGATCTGGTATCCAGGCTTTAGCCCGGATTAGCGCAGTCAGAGCACCTGCTCTTGCAGCTGATCTTTTTAACTCATCCAACGGGGCAGGCAGCATTGACAACTTTTCTAAGGTTTCCTTAATTAGGTTTTGGGCGGTTTGTTATGAGCGACAGTGCAAATGATCCACTCTGCGCCGGTATATAACTGCTCTATAAGAGTATAGGCAGCCTTCAACTTCTTCTGCATATCAGAGCCCAGGTGGGTAATGCGAGATCCGGCATCATTGAACATATTGATAAACCGGTAGTTTATGGGATAATACATGTTAAAGCTTATCATAAGGGTACTTACCAAACACAACAGTGGTCATGGCATTGATTTGCCGCTTCAAGCCAGTCAATTCTTCTGCTACCGGTTTAAGAGTTGCTTCAACGTCCTCCGCCCGCTTTAGTAGAGTTGCTTTTTCAGCGTCCCATACTGCCCGTTTGCTTTTAAAGCCTTCTTTCAGTTGTTCCATGGCTGTGAAAGCGCCAGTCAGCTCCTCTTTAGCCTTGGAAGTTTCTGCCTGCTAGGACTTAATATTTTCCTGAAGGTCGGCCATTTGAGATTCTTTTTGGCTCAGATCGGCTTGCAAGTGACATGTAATGAGTTAGAAGTGCATATCTGAAGTCCCAAGAATATAACACGTTATACACTTGGCACTTGAGGGCTAATGCATATGGCTTTTATCAATTGACATTTTCAAGTCCCAAGCACATAACGAGTTATACACTTGGCACTTGGGGGCTAATATATATTTGCTCAAGTCAAAATTATGAATTTTTCTTCATCAATCGGTTTACACAGATGGTTATCACGAGTTTTGGAAGCTTCATGACAGAAAGGTACCGATTCATCCTAATGGTATAAACCGATCCCTGGGGGCTACACAAGCAAAAATTGCAAGATTCCTACTTTAAAGTCCCGATTCATCCTGAAACGATAAACCGGCCCTTGGGGGCTACGCATGCAAAGTTGAAGTATTACGAATTCCCGGTTCATGTTGATATCATAAACCGGCCCTTGGGGGCTACTGGAGTTGATATTAGAAATTGGACACAAGAGAAACAATTATGAAGAGTTAACAGTGTTTACCTCATATCGCTCCTTCATCAGGCCCACTAAACCGCCTTCATAGTCGCGGCTTGTATACAGGCGGTTTAAAAAACTGGAATGAATCTCTTGGGTATTGAGGTGGCTTAACTGGATAAATCCGTTTTCCACTTGCCCTTATCCATAGAAGAAAACTCTTCCTTGGCACTATGCTTTGATAAAGCGATAGGATTGCCAGGGGTGGTATGGCCGATGCCAGTGACAATGACATCGTCCGATTGGTCTGCATCCGCTTTGGTTGGATTTGGCAGTTCATCAACCACTTTGGCTGGGCTTGGCGGTTCGTTTGCAGCTCTGGCTAGGCTTGGCGGATGAGTAGCATGGCCGGTGGGTGATGTCTACTACACAACCTTCTTCTTGTAGACGTTGTTGGGCCTCCAAGTGCAGAGGTTTGTAGGACAGTAGCAAATTTCCCTCAAGTGGATGACCTAAGATTTATCAATCCGTGGGAGGCGTAGGATGAAGATGGTCTCTCTCAAGCAACCCTGCAACCAAATAACAAAGAGTCTCTTATGTCCCCAACACACCCAATACAATGGTAAATTGTATAGGTGCACTATTTCAGGGAAGAGATGGTGATGCAAGTGCAATATGGATGGTAGATATAGGTTTCTGTAATCTGAAAATATAAAAACAGCAAGGTAACTAATGATAAAAGTGAGCACAAACTGTATTGCAATGCTAGTAAACAAGGCCTAGGGTTCATACTTTCACTAGTGCAAGTTCTCTCAACAATAATAACATAATTGGATCATATAACTATCCCTCAACATGCAACAAAGAGTCACTCCAAAGTCACTAATAGCAGAGAACAAACGAAGAGATTATGGTAGGGTACGAAACCACCTCAAAGTTATCCTTTCTGATCGATCTATTCAAGAGTCCGTAGTAAAATAACATGAAGCTATTATTTCTGTTCAATCTATCATAGAGTTCGTACTAGAATAACACCTTAAGAAACAAATCAACCAAAACCCTAATGTCACCTAGATACTCCAATGTCACCTCAAGTATCCGTGGGTATGATTATACGATATGCATCACACAATCTCAGATTCATCTATTCAACCAACACAAAGAACTTCAAAGAGTGCCCCAAAGTTTCTACCGGAGAGTCAAGATGAAAACGTGTGCCAATCCCTATGCATAAGTTCATGAGGTCACGGAACTTGCAAGTTGATCACCAAAACATACATCAAGTGGATCACATGATATCCCATTGTCACCATAGATAAGCACATGCAAGACATACATCAAGTGTTCTCAAATCCTTAAAGACTCAATCCGATAAGACAACTTCAAAGGGAAAACTCAATTCATCACAAGAGAGTAGAGGGGGAGAAACATCATAAGATCCAACTATAATATCAAAGCTTGGGATACATCGAGATCATACCACCTCAAGAACACGAGAGAGAGAGAGAGATCAAACACATAGCTACTGGTACATACCCTCAGCCCCGAGGGAGAACTACTCCCTCCTCGTCATGGAGAGCACCGGGATGATGAAGATGGCCACCGGAGAGGGATTCCCCCCTCCGGCAGGGTGCGAGAACGGGTCTAGATTGGTTTTCGGTGGCTACGGAGGCTTCTAGCGGCGGAACTCCCGATCTATTCTGCTCCTTGATGTTTTTAGGGTATATTGATATATATAGGCAAAAGAAGTCGGTCAGGGGAGCACAAGGGGCCCATGAGTGTGGAGTGCGCGCCCAGCGGGTGGGCGCGCCCCCCTGCCTCGTGGCTGCCTCGTTGATTGCCTGGCGTATACTCCAAGTCTCCTGGATTGCTCCCATTCCAAAAATAACTCTCCCGAAGGTTTCATTCCGTTTGGACTCCGTTTGATATTCCTTCTCTTTGAAACACTGAAATTGGCAATAAAACAACAATTTGGGATGGGCCTTCGGTTAATAGGTTAGTCCCAAAAATAATATAAAAGTGTATAATAAAGCCCATAAACATCCAAAACAGATAATATAATAGCATGGAACAATCGAAAATTATAGATATGTTGGAGACTTATCAGCATCCCCAAGCTTAATTTCTGCTCGTCCTCGAGTAGGTAAATATAAAAACAGAATTTTTGATGTGGAATGCTACCTAACATATTTATCCATGTAGTTCTCTTTATTGTGGCAAGAATATTCAGATCCATAAGATTCAAGACAAAAGTTTAATATTGACATAAAAATAATAATACTTCAAGCATACTAACAAAGTAATCATATCTTCTCAAAATAACATGGCCAAAGAAAGCTATCCCTACAAAATCATATAGTCTGGCTATGCTCCATCTTCACCACATAAAGTATTTAAATCATGCACAACCCTGATGACAAGCCAACCAATTGTTTCATACTTTTGGTGTTCTCAAACTTTTTCAATCTTCACGCAATATATGAGCGTGAGCCATGGATATAGCACTATATGTGGAATAGAATGGTGGTTGTGGAGAAGACAAAAAGGAGAAGGTAGTCTCACATCAACTAGGTGTATCAACGGGCTATGGAGATACCCATCAGTAGATATCAATGTGAGTGAGTAGGGATTGCCATGCAATGGATGCACTAGAGCTATAAGTATATGAAAGCTCAACAAAAGAAACTAAGTGGGTGTGCATCCAACTCGCTTGCTCACGAAGACCTAGGGCATTTTGAGGAAGCGCGTCATTGGAATATACAAGCCTAATGAAAGATTCCCACTAGTATATGAAAGTGACAACATAGGAGACTCTCTATCATGAAGATCATGGTGCTACTTTGAAGCACAAGTGTGGTAAAAGGATAGCAGCATTGCCCCTTCTCTCTTTTTCTCTCATTTTTTTGGGCCTTCTCTTTTTTTGCCTTTCATTTTTTCCGTCCGTAGTCTCATCCCAACTTGTGGAGGAATCATAGTCTCCATCATCCTTTCCTCACTGGGACAATGCTCTAATAATGATGATCATCACACTTTTATTTACTTAGAACAAAATATGACTATATGAATGCCTCCAGCGGTGTACCGGGATGTGCAATGACTCATGAGTGACATGTATGGAAGAATTATGAACTGTGGCTTTGCCACAAATACAATGTCAACTACATGATCATGCAAAGCAATATGACAATGATGGAGCATGTCATAATAAATGGAACGGCGGAAAGTTGCATGGCAATATATCTCGGAATGGCTATGGAAATGCCATAATAGGTAGGTATGGTGACTGTTTTGAGGAAGGTATATGGTGGGTTTATGGTACCGGCGAAAGGTGCGCGGTATTAGAGAGGCTAGCAATGCTGGAAGGGTGAGAGTGAGTATAATCCATGGACTCAACATTATTCATAAAGAACTCACATACTTATTGCAAAAATCTATTAGTTATTGAAACGAAGTACTACGCGCATGCTCCTAGGGGGATAGATTGGTAGGAAAAGACCATCTCTCGTCCCCGACCGCCACTCATAAGGAAGACAATCAATAAATAAATCATGCTCCGATTTCATCACATAACGGTTCACCATACGTGCATGCTACGGGAATCACAAACTTTAACACAAGTATCTCTCAAATTCACAACTACTCAACTAGCATGACTCTAATATCACCATATTCAGATCTCAAAACAATTATCAAGTATCAAACTTCTCATAGTATTCAATGCACTCTATATGAAAGTTTTTATTATACCCATCTTGGATACCTATCATATTAGGACTAATTTCATAACCAAAGAAAATTACCATGCTGTTCTAAAGACTCTCAAAATAATATAAGTGAAGCATGAGAGTTCATCTATTACTACAAAATAAAACCACCATTGTGCTCTAAAAAGATATAAGTGAAGATCAATGAGTAGTCGAATAATTATGCAACTATGTGAAGACTCTCTAACATTTAAGAATTTCAGATCTTGGTATTTTATTCAAACAGCAAGAAAAACAAAATAAAATAAAATGACACTCTAAGAAAAACACATATCATGTGGCGAATAAAAATATAGCTCCAAGTAAAGTTACCGATGAACGAAGACGAAAGAGGGGATGCCATCCGGGGCACCCCCCAAGCTTAGGCTCTTGGTTGTCCTTGAATATTACCTTGGGGTGCCTTGGGCATCCCCAAGTTTAGGCTCTTGCCACTCCTTATTCCATAGTCCATCGAATCTTTACCCAAAACTTGAAAACTTCACAACACAAAACTTAACAGAAAACTCGTAAGCTCCGTTAGAATAAGAAAATAAATCACCACTTAGGTACTGTTGTGAACTCATTCTAAATTCATATTGGTGTAATATCTACTGTATTCCAACTCATCTATGGTTCATACCCTGAGATACTACTCATAGATTCATCAAAATAAGCAAACAACACCTAGAAAACAAAATCTGTCAAAAACAGAACAGTCTGTAGCAATTTGTAGGTTTTGAATACTTCTGTAACTCCGAAAATCCTGAGAAATTAGGAAGTCCTAGGAAATTTGTATATTAATCTACTGCAGGTGGAATTGGTATTTTATCGCTATCTGGTAAAAAACTGAAAATTATTCTGGTGAGCGCATACTTTCTATTTTTTTTACAGCAAGATCAAATAACAATCACCCAAGAAGATCCTAAAGGCTTTTCTTGGCACAAACACTAATTAAACCACATCTAAACATAGGCTATATGAACTAACTAAACAGGAACCAAAAGCAAGGAGCAAAAATAAAATTGGGTTGCCTCCCAACAAGCGCTATCGTTTAACGCCCCTAGCTAGGCATGATGATTTCAATGATGCTCGCATAAAAGATAAGAATTGTAACATAAGAGAGCATCATGAAGAATATGACTAGAACATTTAAGTCTAACCCACTTCCTATGCATAGAGATATTGTGAGCAAACAACTTATGGGAACAAGAATCAACTTGCATAGGAAGGTAAAACAAGCATAACTTTAAAGCTTTAAGCACATAGAGAGGAAAGTTGATATTATTGCAATTCCTACAAGCATATATTCCTCCCTCATAATAATTTTCAGTAGCATCATGAATGAATTCAACAATATAACCATCACATAAAGCATTCTTTTCATGATCTTCAAGCATAGAAATTTTATTACTCTCCACACAAGCAAAATTCTTCTCATTCGGAATAGTGGGAGTATCATAAGAGACTCGAATACTATAAAGTGTTTCCACATTAAAAGAGTAATGTTCAGAAAAAGGGTAATCATAATCATGACAAGTTTTATAAATATAATCAACACTACTTTTTATAGCATTAGTGTCATCACAATAATCATCATAAGTAGCAACTTTGTTCTCATCATAATCAATTGAATCCTCTTCCAAGATAGTGGAATCATTACTAAATAAAGTCATGACCTCTCCAAATCCACTTTCATAAATATAATCATCATAAGAAGGAGGCATTCTATCATCATTATAATTTTGCATATCAAAACTTAGGAGACTAAAAATATCATCTTCATTAAACGTAGCATCCCCAAGCTTGGGACAAACATTAATTGCAGCAAATATATTCTCAAAAACATCATCTTCATCAAACATAGCATACCCAAGCTTGGCCCTTTTCATATCATAAGCATAATCACTCTCATCATTAATAGTATGGATAGCACCAATAGTATAGCAATTATCATCATCACAATGAGAAATAGGAGCAACATCATTTGGGAGAGATACTTTTCTACCTTTACTTCTCTGTCTTTTCTTTTTCTTCTTCACATGTGTGGGTTCAATCCTCTTTTTGGAGCTCCTTATTAATGAGATTGGTTGAATAGAAGGCTCCTCCTCGTTACCTAATTCATCATAAGAAATAATAGGAGAATACTGGGAAGTCTCTTCCCTTTCGTTAGTATTCTCTTCATATTCTATTTCTTTTCTTTTCTTTATGTAATTGGCAATATAAGGATTTTCAATGCAATTCACCGCATAATACATATAAATTTCTTCTAGATCAATATCGAGGTATTTCTCAAGGTTATATTCTGGAATATGCTTAGTTTGATGTTTCATTTCTTCATAACCCAAAAGCAAACTAAGTTCATTATGATGTGCATGGGAAATCAAATCATCACAATTTTTGGACACGATGCGATCATGGAACAATTTTCATCGGGGATTTAAATGACCATGTTCATAGCAAAGTTCACAAGTATGGTGAAGAAATTTAAATTTTTAGCACAAACATCTAGCCTTTCTTGCAACCATTTAGTTTCCAAATACTTATGCCTCTTGCAAAATCTATTTTCCCTAATTGGTGTGTACTTGTAGGCTCTATATATTCCACAAAAGTTGACATGCTTATATGAGATGTTGTTCCTTGTTGGAACATGTTTACTTGTTGGGATATCACCATATCTCTTATTTAATTAATGCATCTATATACTTGGTAAAGGGTGGAAGGATCGGCCTTATGCCTGGTGTTTTGTTCCACTCTTGCCACCCTAGTTTCCGTCATATCGGTGTTATGTTCCCGGATTTTGCGTTCCTTACGCGGTTGGGTATAATGGGAACCCCTTGACAGTACGCCTTGAATAAAACTCCTCCAGCAAGGCCCAACATTGGTTTTACCATTCGCCACCTAGCCTTTTCTTTCCCTTGAGTCGGCCGGCTCAAGGGTCATCTTTATTTAAACCCCCGGGCCAGTGCTCCTCTGAGTGTTGGTCCACCTTGTCAGCCGCCGGTGGCCACCAGGGGAAACTCTGGGCTGGCCTACCGGAAGTTTGGACGATTCGGCGTGCCCTGAGAACGAGATATGTGCAGCTCCTATCGGGATTTGTCGGCACATTCGGGTGGCTTTGCTGGTCTTGTTTTACCATTGTCGAAATGTCTTGAACCGGGATTCCGAGTCTGATCGGGTCTTCCCGCTAGAAGGAATATCCTTCGTTGACCGTGAGAGCTTGTGATGGACTAAGTTGGGACACCCCTGCAGGGTTTTGAACTTTCGAAAGCCGTGCCCGTGGTTATGGGCAGATGGGAATTTGTTAATGTCCAGTTGTAGATAACTTGAACCCTAACTTAATTAAAATACATCAACCACGTGTGTAACCCTGATGGTCTCTTTCCGGCGGAGTCTGGGAAGTGAACACGGTGTTGGAGTAATGTTTGACGTAGGTTGTTCTAGGATCACTTCTTGATCATAGTTTCTCGATCGTGCTTTACCTTCTCTTCTCGCTCTCTTTTGCGTATGTTTAGCCACCATATATGCTAGTCGCTTGCTGCAGCTCCACCTCATACCTTACCTTACCCATAAGCTTAAATAGACTTGATCGCGAGGGTGCGAGATTGCTGAGTCCCGTGGCTCACAGATTACTTCCAAAACCAGTTTGCAGGTGCCGATGAGTCCATGAAGATGTCGCAACCATGCTCAGGAGGAGCTCGATGAAGATCTTGTCCTTTGTGTTGTTTCGTTCTTGTGGATCGGTAGTGGAGCCCAGTTGGGGTCGATCGGGGACCTTGTCGCATTTGGGGTTCTTCTTTTATTTTGGTTCCATAGTCGGACCTTGATTGTATCTGGATGATGCAATGCGTTATTCATGTATTGTGTGAAGTGGCGATTGTAAGCCAACTATGTATCTTTTTCCCTTATGTATTACATGGGTTGTGTGAATATTACCTCACTTGTGACATTCCTTTCAATGTGGTTATGCCTCTAAGTCGTGCTTCGACACGTGGGAGATATAGCCGCATCGAGGACATGACAAGTTGGTAATCAGAGCCTTCCCCGACTTTAAGAGCCCCCTGCTTGATCGAATCACAGGCGTTATTGAGTCTAGAAATGTTTTGAGTCATTTAGGATTATATATATCGGAGAGTTAGGACTTCTTTTTACTCCTCAGTCCCTTCATCGCTTTGGTGAGGCATCCTGACATAGAGTTTTGACTCTTCTCTTCTCAAATTTCACAAAAAAAAATTTAGGATCACGCGGGTATCTTGGAATCGTTCTGATGGTTTTGTGACGAGAACATTGTTCTTGGTGCCTCCTGTCTTTAGGGGTTGTGGCAGTGTCCCAGGGAGTTGGGCTCTGAGGTGTTGTCGTCACAATTTTATCATTGCAGTTCTGGAATACCTGAGTTTAGTACGCCGACATTGAAAATCTCTTTTATGCAGTTCGTTGGTGAGATAACCTTGACGCCACCCAGTACTGGGGCGGGAGTTCGGGAGTATTGCCATAACTTGTATAACAGATGCTTTTCGAAGATTGAGGTAGATGATTTCCGAAGGTTTCTTGGTTATGTGTTGAAGGATGGATACTGCCGGATGTAGGATTTGTTAGTTTTGGGTGAGATATTATGCTTCCCCTGTATCCCCAACACCTGATTGCATAACCGGAAAGGTTCGGGAGTTTCATAGGTGGTAATTCAAGTAGCTCCTAGGATTTCTTTCCAACAGATGTATGATACGAAATTGGGGTTCGACGTCTAGTGGTCCGCCTATTCACGCTTGGTTTTACAGTGGTCTCGTTGTGTCTTAAAGAGTCCTTGGCTATGCCGACTCGGGGACGCTTCGTATGTCATGTGCACTACCTTGTACATGATGGTGTTGTACGATCGAGCCAGTGTAGGCCCCACCACGAAAACTTCGGACGAAATCTCTATCATATGTTTGTCCCGGCTTATTCCGCAAGCCAATCCTTGTTTTGTTTTGAGTTGTGGTATTCGAGTTGCTTCGAAGTCAAATGTTGATTCCATACCTTCCCCAAGTGGTCTTCTCATACTCCTATGAGAATACTAATCCTCCTTGATAATCGAGATTGTTATGCAAATCTTGTTCAACCGGTGTGCTTCTCTTCAAGTGGATCTGATCACTTCAACATTCGCTAGATTCAATCTCAGCTTTCTCAACGGTGTTTGTTTCTTCCGTCTCCAAGTTGCCTTTGTTTTTTTTCCCGCCCTCCCACCCTTTTTCTTCAAGGAATCCGATGTGTTTATCAAGTATCCTTTTTCATATGAAGTCTCTCCATTCTTTTCCGTCAATGTTCTTATCCAGTGATTCTCAGGAAGATGCTAACGGAGCTTCTAGTTCGTCATTCTTCGTTCTCTTTTATCCAATGAATTCAATTCAAGCTTTGCCAATTATATCCTTTCCTCGTTGCAAATACCTTCTCATGCCGGTGCTCATCATATTCATTCATTTCTCGCTATTCAATTATTCTGAAGTGCTGAAGATATCTTGGAAGGCTCGTCTTTTCCTTCAAGATCCGTTCAAACCTATTCAGAGGTTGTTATCTCATTCAAGCCATTTATTTCAAGCGGTGCATTCTCTCTTTTAAATTGTTCTACATTGTTTCTTTTGAGTGGGCCCTAACCCACAGGTCTTTTCCCAGGATCTTACCTGACTCTTCTAATTTTCCTGGAGCTATCCTCAAATTTCATTTCGAAGTTTGACGTAAGAATGAATTATCATCAGTCTTATGTTTTTCCCCAAGACCTTTCAAATTCTTTTCATCGTTGGATCAACCTTTCCATTCTTCATTCCGGAGTGCCTCAACAAGTCATGATGGTATTTCTCGTCGGCATTCTCAGTTTGGAAGACCGAAGAAGATTCTTCAACCTTGCTCCATTCTCTTCAAGATTCGTCACTCGAGATTGTTGCCATCCTCTCATAATTGTTTTTGTTTGTCAGAATTCTTTCTCACCCATCCGGAGTAATTCAGGAGTCTTTTCAGTTTGATTCTCCAAAGGCCATCACCTCAGAAGTATTCATTCTCAGCTTTCAGCAATCATTCTCCAAATCATACCGGTGCTTAAATCAAGGATTCTCTAATCAACGCGTAATCTCTTCGTTCTCATGGGTCTAAATTCTCTCAAGCATCTTCGTTTATTTGCTAATTCATCCCGGTGTCTCCCTTATCTTCTCTTCGTTCATTCTTAATTCTTACGGTGGTTCTTCCAAGATTCTTCTTCCTTCGTTTATCATATCTATGCATTCATGCTTTTCAAATTCTACCGGTGGATCGTTGAAGACTTTCTCAAGTTTGCGCTACATCTATCTTAATCTTTCTACGAGGATAAGTAGTATGTCAAATCCGTTGCTTGTCAGGAATTAAATTGTTGAAGGATACACATAACATAATTCTTATTCTTGTTTCATCCAAGTGATTAATTCCTTATTCCGGAGGTGCATCATATCACATTCTGGGTTCGAGATGCTTTATCTTTTCTTTTCCCGGAGTTCCAAACTCTAATTATCACAGAGATCCATCTAAATCATTGCAAGGATTCACCTTGTGTTTTCTATTTCTCTGTCTTTTGGTTACCGGAGTTCTTCATGGAGGTTCTACATGATGGTTTATCAAGGATTTAATTCCTTCTCAAAGCGTTCATCAAGATCCTTTTTCAGAGGAGCTCAAGTTTTCTTCATCTTGCAATCCGGAGTGCAATTTCTTTCTACCGTATCTTTGGAGGTGGTATTATGTCATTCTTGACAATTTGAGTTCATGCTTCATGATTCACACGTTGTTAAGAATGAGGTATTTTAAATCTATCAACCTATTCGTTGGAATTTGTTTTGGGTTATATTTCACCTAGAGCCTTCCCTAAGGATTGTTGCTATTTGTGGTGCTTATAAATGATCCAAGTTCTTCATTTATCCTCCCGGTAAATTAAGTTTCTCGTCTCCTTGTTGATATCAATCCAATCCATTGTTCCCATTTGTGGCAGAATTTCACCTCATAATTTTGAGATGTCTTCCATAAGCCCACAACAAGCTTACTCTTTTCGTTGTTATCCAACAACTCCGTTCGACCCTTCTCCTAAGGATGCCCTCTCAAACTCTTTTGTGACAGAAGTTGGCATTTCCTTCTCCATTCTTTTACTTCAATTATCTATATTCTATTCTTTCGTCCGGAGGCCTTGTGATGTTGCTCTTTTCTATCATCATCTCAAATTGTGAAGATCATGTTCTTTTCATGCTTATCCATTAAACCAGAGTGTTGTGCCCTTTTGCTCAAGTTATTTTCGCCTTATCAAGTCTTGCATAACTTCTCAACCAGAGTGCTGCTCGAAGTTGTTCTTCCTTGTCCCTCTTTTCTAATGGAGTGTTTTCAACTTTGTTCATCTCCGTTGTATTCTTTCTTTAAATTTGTTTAACCTTTGCAAGGTTCTTTGGTTTCACTCTTTGGTCAAAGGAGCAACTTAATTTTACCTCTTCCCTTTCTCTTCCGTTGTCCCTCCGGTGCCATTCTAGATCTCAGGACGAGATCCTCTCGTCATGGTGCAGTGTTGTAACGCCCCGAGACCGATGCGCCAGGTGTCCTCCAGTTATTCGCTGTTGTTGTCTTGTCATTGATTGCGTGTCATGCATTGCATATCATGTCATCATGTGCATTTCATTTGCATACATGTTCGTCTCATGCATCCGAGCATTTTTCCCGTTGTCCGTTTTGCATTCCGGCACTCCTATCTCCTCCGGTGGTCATTTTTACCTTCCTTTTGTGTGTGGGGATTAAACATTTCCGGATTGGACCGAGACTTGCCAAGCGGCCTTGGTTTACTACCGGTAGACCGCCTGTCAAGTTTCGTACCATTTGGACTTCGTTTAATGCTCCAACGGTGAACCGAGGGACCGAGAAGGCCTCGTGTGTGTTGCAGCCCAACACCCTTCCAAAGTGGCCCAAAACCCACCTAAACCTCCTCCATCATCTCGGTCGTTCGATCACGATCGCGTGGCCGAAAACCGCACCTCATTTGGACTCTCCTATCTCCCTCTACCTATAAATATGTGCTCCCCTCCCGGAATTCGCGGATGAACCCTAGCCTTCTTCCACCTCCAGCCGCCGGACGTGTCCGTCCCGGACCGGACGTGTCCGCACCGCCGTCCCCGGCAAATCCTGCGCCGCCACATCATCCTCTCTCTCTCCTCCCACCGCCGCAGCCCGCGGGGCCCGAGGCCGGCCCGCCCGAGCCGCGACCGGGCCCGAGCCCCCGCGCGTCGCCTACCTCCTTGCTGCGCGCCCGAGGCGCCCCGCCGCCGCCGCCAGGTGCTCCGCCGCGCCGCCCTCGCCGGCATGGCTGCTGCCACCATGCCGGACTTCGCGCCGCCGCGCCACTCCACGGGCGCCCACACCTCTCCTCGCCGCCATCGCCCCACCGCCATGTTCCCTCGCCGCCGGCCGCCGCCTCCGCCGCAGAGCTCGCCGCCGACCCCGGCCGCCGCCACCGACCTCGCCGGCGTCGACCTCCCTCCGGCCGCCGTCGTCCTCTCCGGTGAGATCCGGTGGATCGGGACGAGATCCACCGGGATCTCATCCAAACGCGGCCCCTCGATCCGGATCTCCTCGTCCCGAATATCTCCGTCCCGCGTTGACTTTCACGGAGGTATAATTCCACTAAGTCCCCGAAATTCCCAGATTCATATGCTCATGTTCATGATGTCGTAACTCCGCATCCGTAGATCCGTTTTGCGCATATAGGATATAAAAATGTTCGTCTCAGAGAGTACATCATTTCATCTCATTGCATCATTTTCATTTGAGTTCATCTTGATGCCCGAAATGCTGTTAGAAGAGTGCTATTTGAGTTAATTTTCAAATCTGCTCCTCCAATTAGATAATTGTCATTTTTGCCATGATTATTGTGTGCATGATATGCCCCTGAGCTCTTCATGAGTTTTGTTATATGTTTTGCCATCTATCCAGAGGTGCAACCCATGTATTTTTGTGATGTGGGTGGTGACTAGCACAAGCTTGCAAAGTGGTGCATTCGTTAATGCTGATTTCAGGGACTTAGAATTTCACTAAGTCCTTGATATGTTTTTATCAATATGCCATATGTTCATGTTGTTTCCTAGTGATCCGTGCCTCTTTTGAGGATGATCAGTAAGGATGTTTTGTTAATCTTGTAGTGATCTATCCATCCATGTCTTTGTTTGCAATTATGGAGCACCCTAGCTTGAGTAAATCGAGATCTACTTTTGCTATTTCGTGAATCTGGGCAGATTGTCTACTTGTTAGCGATTTTGCCGAGGATGTTGTAGTTGATCCGTGCATGCTATGTTATTGTTCTGGCCATGTCTAGCTTGTATAATATGTATTCTTGATGGGTGCATGCTTAGATTGTCATGACATGCTCTGTAGTGAGTGCATCGAGCTCGTCAACATGCCTACTTGATATCTGTTTCAGCATGCTCCAGTTTTCACTAAGTCTGTGATCTGTTTATGTTTTTCCATGTTCACATGCTTGCATTTATATTTTCTGATCCCTTTTGGCTCAAGGTCACTAAGGGGCTTTTGTTAAGCTCTTTGAGTAGCCCCATGCCATGCTTTACTTTGCCATGTTAAGTTCCTGTAGCATATTGTTTTATTGCTCCAAAGTGTGCTACCTGATCTGAAATTCCAGACAAGTGTTAATTTCACTAAGTCTGAGATCTGTTTACCGTTTGCATTTTTGTCATGCTTGTTTGAACCTGTTAATGGATGAATTGGCCGTAGCTCAGTGTTCATCTTTTGTTAAGCATCATGAGTGGATCCCTGCCATGTATTTTGCTGCCATGTTTGGATGCTGTAGCATGTTCATCTTGTTGCATTTAGATGGCTACTTGCTGTAAATCGCAAACCGGTGCCATATTTGATTTGCTTGCCATTTCCAAACCGTAACTCCGATTCCGGTGATCTTTATATCATTTTCAAGCGATTTCATCTCACCTTTCCAGTGGCACACTTGGATTTACAAGTTGAGACCAGGTTCATGCATTCCTTGCCAAGTCATGCATATGCATTGCATACCATATCCCGCATATCATATCATGTTCATGTGTTGTTTGTTTACTATGTCGTGTGCTTCTTTCCGGTGTTTGCTTCTTCGGGTTGGTTCCGGTAACGTCGCATTTGTGAGGACCCGTTCGTCTACGTCCGTTTGTCTTCTTCATGGACTCGTTCTTCTTCCTTGCGGGATTTCAGGCAAGATGATCATACCCTCGAAATCACTTCTATCTTTGCTTGCTAGATGCTCGCTCTTTTGCTATGCCTATTCCACGATACCTACCACTTGCTTTTCATGCCTCCCATATTGTTGAACCAAGCCTATAACCCACTTTGTCCTAGCAAAACGTTGTTTGGCTATGTTACCGCTTTGCTCAGCCCTCTCATAGCGTTGTTAGTTGCAGGTGAAGATTGAAGTTTGTTCCTTGTTGGAACATGGAGATGTTGTTCCTTGTTGGAACATGTTTACTTGTTGGGATATCACCATATCTCTTATTTAATTAATGCATCTATATACTTGGTAAAGGGTGGAAGGCTCGGCCTTATGCCTGGTGTTTTGTTCCACTCTTGCCGCCCTAGTTTCCGTCATATCGGTGTTATGTTCCCCGATTTTGCATTCCTTACGCGGTTGGGTATAATGGGAACCCCTTGACAGTACGCCTTGAATAAAACTCCTCCAGCAAGGCCCAACATTGGTTTTACCATTCACCACCTAGCCTTTTCTTTCCCTTGAGTCGGCCGGCTCAAGGGTCATCTTTATTAAAACCCCCGGGTCAGTGCTCCTCTGAGTGTTGGTCCACCTTGTCAGTCGCCGGTGGCCACAAGGGGCAACTCTGGGCTGGCCTACCAGAAGTTTGGACGATCCGGTGTGCCCTGAGAACGAGATATGTGCAGCTCCTATCGGGATTTGTCGGCACATTCGGGTGGCCTTGCTGGTCTTGTTTTACCATTGTCGAAATGTCTTGTAACCGGGATTCCGAGTCTGATCGGGTCTTCCCGCTAGAAGGAATATCCTTCGTTGACCGTGAGAGCTTGTGATGGGCTAAGTTGGGACACCCCTGCAGGGTTTTGAACTTTCGAAAGCCGTGCCCGCAGTTATGGGCAGATGGGAATTTGTTAATGTCCAGTTGTAGATAACTTGAACCCTAACTTAATTAAAATACATCAACCGCGTGTGTAACCGTGATGGTCTCTTTCCGGCGGAGTCCGGGAAGTGAACACGGTGTTGGAGTAATGTTTAACGTAGGTTGTTCTAGGATCACTTCTTGATCATAGTTTCTCGATCGTGCTTTGCCTTCTCTTCTCGCTCTCTTTTGCGTATGTTTAGCCACCATATATGCTAGTCGCTTGCTGCAGCTCCACCTCATACCTTTCCTTACCCATAAGCTTAAATAGACTTGATCGCGAGGGTGCGAGATTGCTGAGTCCCCGTGGCTCACAAATTACTTCCAAAACCAGTTTGTAGGTGCCGATGAGTCCATGCAGATGTCACAACCAAGCTCAGGAGGAGCTCGATGAAGATCTTGTCCTTTGTGTTGTTTCGTTCTTTTGGATCGGTAGTGGAGCCCAGTTGGGGTCGATCGGGGACCTTGTCGCATTTGGGGTTCTTCTTTTATTTTGGTTCCGTAGTCGGACCTTGATTGTATCTGGATGATGTAATGCTTTATTCATGTATTGTGTGAAGTGGCGATTGTAAGCCAACTATGTATCTTTTTCCCTTATGTATTACATGGGTTGTGTGAAGATTACCTCACTTGCGACATTGCTTTCAATGCGGTTATGCCTCTAAATCGTGCCTCGACACGTGGGAGATATAGCCGCATCGAGGGCGTGACAGCCAAATTCAGCCCGTGGTTACAATTGGCCCGTTTACGGTCCGTTAATCCGTTGGGCCGTTTTCATACCACCATCAAATACGGCCGATTAACGACAGACCTTTATGGTCGGTTAATGAACGAACGATTCCAAATCTAGCCCGTTTACGGCCCATAATGCGGTCTGTTATTGGCCCATGTTTGGCCGATCGATCATACGGCCCGTAGAAGGCCCATTGATGCTACGACCCGTAGAAGGCCCATTGATTCTATGGCTCGTAGAAGCCCCATTGTTTCTACGACCCTTAGAAGGTCCATTGTTTCTACGGCCCATAGGAGGCCCATGGTAACTACAGTAAATATGTAGCCCATGGTTATTGTGGCCTAGTTTTTTTTAAAAAAAAGGTTATTGCGGCCACTAGCAAACCGTGGAAAAAGAACTGCACTAACTACAAGCAAACAAATAAACAAGACAACAAGGAAATAAATAAGCAAGCAACTTGCGCTAGGCTATCACGACTATTACACATATTACATCCACTGGGCATCAAAGTTTGCCACCAGTGCAAATATAGGGAACAAAGCAGCATATCATATACACTGGTTGTCAAAGTTGGCGACCAGTGCAAATAAACGCAGATACGTCTCCAACGTATCTATAATTTTTTATTGTTCCATGCTATTATATTATCTGTTTTGGATGTTAATGGGCTTTATTTTACACTTTTATATTTTTTTGGGACTAACCTACTAACCCAAGGCCCAGTGCAAATTGCTATTTTTTCCCTATTTCAGTGTTTTGTAGAAAAGGAATGTCAAATGGAATCCAAACAGAATGAAACCTTCGGGAGAGTTATTTTTGGAACAAACGTGATCCAGAGGACTTGGAGTAGACGTCAAGCAACCAATGAGGTGGCCACGAGGCAGGGGGCGCGCCTACCCCCTCCCCCTCGTGGACCCCTCGTGGCTCCACCGACCTACTTCTTCCTCCTATATATGTTCATATACCCCAAAAATATCCAGGAGCACCACAAAACCCTATTTCCACTACCACAAGAGATCCCATCTTGGGGCCTTTTCCGGAGCTCCGCCGGAGGGGGCATCGATCACGGAGGGCCTCTACATCAACTCCAAGGCCCCTCCGATGATGTGCGAGTAGTTTACTTCAGACCTTTGGGTCCATAGCTATTAGCTAGATGGCTTCTTCTCTCTCTTTGAATCTCAATACAAATTTCTCCTCGATCTTCTTGGGGATCTATTCGATGTAACACTTTTTGCAGTGTGTTTGTCGAGATCTAATGAATTGTGGGTTTATGATCAAGTCTATCTATGAACAATATTTGATTCTTCTCTGAAATCTTTTATGTATGATTGGTCATCTTTGCAAGTCTCTTCGAATTATCAGTTTGGTTTGCCCTACTAGATTGATCTTTCTTGCAATGGGAGAAGTTCTTATCTTTGGGTTCAATCTTGCGGTGCTCGATCCCAGTGACAGAAAGGGAAATGACACATATTGTATTGTTTCCATCGAGGATAAGAAGATGGGGTTTATATCATATTGCTTGAGTTTATCCCTCTACATCATGTCATCTTCCGTAATGTGTTACTCTGTTCTTATGAACTTAATACTCTAGATGCATGCTGGATAGTGGTCGATGTGTGGAGTAATAGTAGTAGATGCAGGCAGGAGTCGGTCTACTTGTCACGGACGTGATGCCTATATACATGATCATGCCTAGATATTCTCATAATTATTCGCCGAGGGAAATACTTACGCTACTTTGCTGCATCACCCTTTCCTCTTCAAGGAAAACCAATGCAGTGCTCAAGATGTAGCAAGAAGGATTCCTGGTGCCGTTGCCGGGGAGATCTACGCACAAGTCAAGACATACCAAGTACCCATCACAAACTCTTATCCCTCGCATTACATTATTTGCCATTTGCCTCTCGTTTTCCTCTCCCACACCTCACCCTTACCGTTTTATTCGCCCTCTTTTTCTGTTCCCCTTCTCTTTTTGTCGTGGTATTCTCACGGGGGGCTTGCGAGTCGACAGATGCCAAGGGCTTAGTGTGAGGGTAAGACTACTGTTGATAGGACTGGGAGCGGGTATGCGAGTAGCATGCGCTAGTTTACCCAGGTTCGGGGCTCTCCGGACAGATAACACCCCTACTCCTGCATGTCTGAGTATATCTGGTATATCTGGTACAGAATGCTCCTGGAGCTGTATCTGAGATCAGTGCCAAGTGCATCTGATCTCGTACATATGCATATGAGCATAGGTGTGTGTGGCCGCATGTGCCTGAGCATGCATGCGTGAGTGTGTGTGTGTGTGAGTCCCTTGTCTGGATGGATGGATGTGTGCCCCTTTATATAGGAGAGGGTAGCTTAGGATGTAAGCTTGGTAGTGGGCATGGGTAAGGCATGGTGCATGTCATGCTTGTCCCCTGGGTCACTTCATAAATAGTGCCAGGGGACAGTGACACTGTACATGATGGCGTTGCGGTACGGTTGTCTTGTCCGCGGTATGGCCGTCTCGTCGGGGTCTTGTCAGTGTCGGGTCGAGCTGTAGTCGGGAGCCGGCAGGAGCAGCCATGCAGCCGGACTGAGGGGCTTTGCTAGCCCCGCTGTCTTGAAATATTGTCTTGTCGTCTTCGGGGTACCCGTGGTCAATTACTCCGTCAGTAGCCCCCAAGCCTCCGGGCAACTTGGCAAAGTTGGGCGGAGGTTTTTTGGCGAGTGTTCATGGAAATGATCATGAAAAAGACAAAGTTAGTCCACGCAGATATATCAAATGTTTGATTTTAGCATTGCAAGTTTCATGCGGAGGGTGCCGACTCGGTTTCGTCCGAGCCCCCTTCAATCTTTTTCATGTTCCCTCCGCTTTTTGGCTTGTGCTCTCGCTCGCCGGACAGCCGCTCTGCGGTCTGTGGCTGAGAGTGGGCCGCGAAGTGGAGTGCACAGTACTAAGAGTGTGGGAGCAGATTCAACCGAGTAAATACTTGTAAAGGAAACGGCCGGATCGCCCGATCCGTTTTTCTTCCCGGACGTTTTTCGCGTGGGTGGCCTCCAGCGTTCACTCTTGCTAGTCGGACAGCCGCTCTGCGGTTTGTGACTACAAGTGGGCCTTTGGTACCACGCACAGTACTAAGCCGTCTACGGGAACTAACGTCTCAGGCCAAGCGGCCAGCCCCCGGGCCAACTCTGGTTGGCGCCGGGGCAAACAGTGATGCAACTATAATAAAATGCGGAGATAGCCCCCGAGCATTGCTCGGGGTTATCTGTGCTCGCGTGGTGCAAAAAATATGCGGGTGAGGAGCTCACGTTAGTTTTCGTGTAGCCGAGGCGGAGTTTGCCGAAGACAGTCGGCGCGGTGCGATGTTCGTGGAGCGCACTGCTGCACTCGCTGGGTGCAGCCTTCGAGCCTCCGGGTGCTCGAACGGGGGGTCCCGGCCGGTCAGGCTCGACCGGCCAGGCGACGAGGCGTCTGGCAGCGCCCTTTTTCTTCTTTCTTCTCTTCTGCCGGTTGCTGGGAGCCGGACAAAACTCTTCTTTTGTCTGCAATCTTCCGTGGGGGTGCGTCAGCGCACCCACTGGGTGTAGCCTCCGAGATTCGGGCCGACTGCTGAGCAGTCGGGCTGGATCTTCCGGCAACTACTTTGTCCTCTTTCTCGCGGGGGCGCGTCAGCGCACCCGCTAGGTGTAGTCCTCAAGATTCAGGGCGACTGCTGAGCAGTCGGGCCGGATCTGTCAGCAACTACTTTGTCTTCTTTCTCGCGGGGGCGTGTCAGCGCACCCGCTGGGTGTAGCCCCCGAGATTCGGGCCTACTGCTGAGCAGTCGGGTCGAATCTCCCGGCAACTACTTTGTCTTCTTTCTCGCGGGAGCACGTCAGCGTACCCGCTGAGTGTAGCCCCCAAGCCTCTGGGCGCTCGAGGAGGGTCCAGCCGGTCGGGCTTGACCGACCAGGGGGTGAGCGGGACACGGCCGAGCCGGCCTGGACAACCGGCTAGGCGGCGAGGCGTCTGGCACTGCCCTCTTTCTTCTTTCTTCTGCCGGCTGTCGGCAGCCGGATGCGGAGTCTCTTTTTTTCAGCCGGCCCAAAGACTTTTTTTCAGCTGGCTAGCGGGAGTCGGCGTAAGGACCCGACTTGTCCGGGTGGCAGGAGCTGGCCATCCGGGAAACAGGCGCGACCCAGCCATCCGGGTGGCAGGAGCCGGCCACTTTTTTTTTCTTTTTTCTGTCCGACTCTATGTGGGCAGCCGGACCCCCCTTTTTTTCTTTCCCAGTCGCATACGTTGAATTCTTTGTTTTCTTCTTTGCCGGATGAGCAGCCGGTCCCTCAGCTTCCGCGTGAGCAGCCGGCCTGGGGCGGGCACCGGGAGGTGGAGGAAGCCAGAGCCAGCTAGGCGCGGGGCGGCGTCGGGAAGCCGGCGCAGGGCCGGGATCGGGGAGGCGCGAGCCGGCGACATGGGTGACGCGGCAGCGGGCTCGAGGAGCCGGCAGAGCGGCGCGGGCGCTGGCGTGGAGGAGGATCCGGGCGGGGCGACGCAGGTGCCGGACCCAGAGTGGCGACGCGGGAGGAGCCGGGTGGGGCGACGCAGGAGCCAGACCCGGAGTGGCGACGCGGGAGGAGACGGACCCGACAGCCGTTGGAGCAGAGGCGAGGCGCAGCCGGCGTGCGCGGAGAAGTCGGCACGGGGGCGGAGAACTCGGCCGCCGTCTATCGGCGTGGAGCCAGCCGGCCGGGTCGAGGCGCGAGCCGAAGCCGGCGCATCTGATCTCGTACATATGCATATGAGCATAGGTGTGTGTGGCCGCATGTGCCTGAGCATGCATGCGTGAGTGTGAGTGTGTATGTGTGTGTGTGTGTGTGTGAGTCCCTTCTCTGGATGGATGGATGTGTGCCCCTTTATATAGGAGAGGGTAGCTTAGGATGTAAGCTTGGTAGTGGGCATGGGTAAGTCATGGTGCATGTCATGCTTGTCCCCTGGGTCACTTCATAAATAGTGCCAGGGGACAAGTGACACTGTACATGATGGCGTCGTGGTACGGTTGTCTTGTCCGTGGTATGGGCGTCTCATCGGGGTCTTGTCGGTGTTGGTTCGAGCTGTAGTCGGCAGCCGGCTGGGGAGCCGGCAGGAGCAGCCGGGCAGTCGGACTAAGGGGCTTTGCTAGCCCCGATGTCTTGAAATATTGTCTTGCCGTCTTCGGGGTACCCGTGGTCAATTACTCCGTCACTTTTCCAGTTCGTCTCTTTTCACTTGCCTCTTGTGTGCTTGTGTGTTGGATTGTTTGTCACGATGGCTCAAGATAATACTAAATTGTGTGACTTTTCTAATACCAACAATAATGATTTTATTAGCACTCCGATTGCTCCTCTTACCGATGTTGAATCTTGTGAAATTAATACTGATTTGTTGAATCTTGTCATGAAAGATCCGTCTTCCGGCCTTCCTAGTGAAGATGCCGCTACCCATCTAAACAGCTCTGTTGATTTGTGTGATATGCAAAAGAAGAAAGATGTGGATAATGATATTGTTAAATTGAAGCTATTCCCTTTTTTGCTTAGAGATCGTGCTAAAACTTGGTTTTTGTCTTTGCCTAAAAATAGTATTGATTCTTGGAACAAGTGAAAAGATGCTTTTATCTCTAAGTATTTTCCTCCCGCTAAGATCATCTCTCTTAGAAACGATATTATGAACTTTAAGCAACTAGATCATGAGCATGTTGCACAATCTTGGGAGAGGATTAAGTTAATGATTCGCAATTGCCCAACTCATGGTTTGAATTTATGGAAGATTATACAAAAAAATTATGCCGGATTGAATTTTGCTTCTAGAGATCTTTTAGATTCGGCCGCGGGAAGCACTTTTATGGAAATCACTTTAGGAGAAGTTACCAAACTCCTAGATAATATTATGGCTAATTACTCTCAATGGCACACCAAAAGATCTACTAGTAAAAAGGTTCATGCAATAGAAGAAATTAATGTTTTTAGTGGAAAGATGGATGAACTTATGAAATTGTTTGCTAATAGGAGTGTTTCTTTTGATCCTAGTGATATGCCTTTGTCTACTTTGATTGAGAATAATAATGAATCTATGGATCTGAGTTCTGTTGGTAAGAACAATTTTGGTAATAACGCATATAGAGGTAATTTTAATCCTAGGCCATTTCCTAGTAATTCCTCTAACAATTATGGTAATTCCTACAACAATTCTTATGGAAATTATAATAAGATGCCCTCTGATTTTGAATCTAATATTAAATAATTTATTAGTTCGCAAAATAGTTTCAATGCTTTGATTGAAGAAAAATTGTCTAAGATTGATGAGTTGGCTAGGAAGGTGGATAGAATTTCTCTTGATGTTGATTCTTTGAAACTTAGATCTACTCCACCTAAGCATGATATCAATGAGTCTCTCAAAGCTATGAGAATTTGCATTGATGAGTGCAAAGAAAGAACCGCTAGGATGCGTGCTAAAAAAGATTGCTTTGTGAAAGCGTGTTCTTCTAGTTTCCATGATAATAATGATGAAGATATAAAAGTTATTGGTGTGTCTCCTATTAAATATTTGTTTTGCAATATGAATCTTGATAATTATGGCACTGGAGATGAGACAACTTTAGTTAGAAGGCGTCCCAATGATTCAGAGTTTTTAGATCTTGATGCAAAAATTGATAAAAGTGGGATGGCAGAGGTCAAAACTTTACATAGCAATGAACCCACTATCTTGGATTTCATGTAATTTAACTATGATAATTGTTCTTTAATAGATTGTATTTCCTTGTTGCAATCTGTGCTAAATTCTCCGCATGCTTACAGTCAAAATAAAGCTTTTAGTAAACATATCATTGATGCTTTAATGCAATGTTATGAAGAAAAGCTTGAATTGGAAGTTTATATTCCTAGAAAACTTTATGATGAGTGGGAACCTACTATTAAATTTAAAATTAAAGATCATGAATGCTATGCTTTATGTGATTTGGGTGCTAGCGTTTCCACTATTCCAAAAACCTTGTGTGATTTGCTAGGTTTCCGTGAATTTGATGATTGTTCTTTAAACTTGCATCTTGCGGATTCCACCATTAAGAAACCTATGGGAAGAATTAATGATGTTCTTATTGTTGCAAATAGTAATTGTGCCAGTGGATTTCATTGTTCTTGATATTGATTGCAATCCTACATGTCCTATTATTCTTGGTAGACCTTTCCATAGAACGATTGGTGCAATTATTGATATGAAGGAAGGGCATGGAACACTTTCCTAGAAAGAAAATTAAATTACCTTATGAATCTATTATGAGAGCCACTTGTGGATTGTATACGAAAGATGATAATACCTAGATCTATCCTTGCTTTTATGCCTAGCTAGGGGCATTAAACGATAGCGCTTGTTGGGAGGCAACCCAATTTTATTTTTGTTCCTTGCTTTTGGTTCTGTTTAGTAATAAATAATTCATCTAGCCTCTGTTTAGATGTGGTTTTATTCTTTTACTTAGTGTTTGTGCCAAGTAGAACCTTTGGGAAGACTTGGGGAAGGTCTTTGCGATCTTGCTGTAAAAAACAGAAACTTTAGCGCTCACGAGATTTGCTGCCATTTTTTACTGGAGAGTTCTATTTAGTTAATTATTTTTTAAGATGATTAATAGATAAATTCCTCACGTACATAAAGTTACTTTAGAATTTTTGGGGTTCCAGAAGTATTAGAAACCTAAAGATTACTAGAGACTGTTCTGTTTTTGACAGATTCTGTTTTTCGTGTGTTGTTTGCTTATTTTGATGAATCTATGGCTAGTATTTGAGTGTATGGACCATATAAAAGTTGGAATACAGTAGGTTTAACACCATAAAATAAATAATGAGTTAATTACAGTACCTTAAGTGGTGGTTTGTTTTCTTTTACTAACAGAGCTCATGAGATTTTCTGTTTAAGTTTTGTGTTGTGAAGTTTTCAAGTTTTGGGTAAAGATTTGATGGATTATGGAACAAGGAGTGGAAAGAGCCTAAGCTTGGGGATGCCGAAGGAACCCCAAGTTAAAAATGAAGGACAGCCAAAAGCCTAAGCTTGGGGATGCCCCGGAAGGCATCCTCTCTTTCGTCTTCTTCTATCGATAACTTTACTTGAGGCTATATTTTTATTCACCACATGATACATGTTTTGCTTGGAGCGTCGTGTATGATTTGAGTCTTTGCTTTTTAGTTTACCACAATCATCCTTGCTGTACACACCTTTTGTGAGAGACACACTTGAATCATAATTTATTAGAATAATCTATGTGCTTCACTTATATCTTTTGAGCTAGATAATTTTGCTCTAGTGCTTCGCTTATATCTTTTAGAGCACAGCGGCGGTTTTATTTTATAGAAATTATTGATCTCTCATGCTTCACTTATATTATTTTGAGAGTCCTTTAGAACAGCATGGTAATTTTCTTTGGTTATGAATTTAGTCCTAATATGATAGGCATCCAAGATCGGTATAATAAAAACTTTCATAAAAAGTGCATTGAGTACTAGGAGAAGTTTGATACTTGATAATTGTTTTGAGATATAAAGGTGGTAATATTAGAGTGTGCTAGTTGAGTAGTTGTGAATTTGAGAAATACTTGTGTTGAAGTTTGCAAGTCCCGTAGCATGCACGTATGGTGACCGTTGTGTAACAAAATTGAAACATGAGGTGTTATTTGATTGTCTTCCTTATGAGTGGCGGTCGGGGACGAGCGATGGTCTTTTCATACCAATATATCCCCCTAGGAGCATGCGTAATGCTTGGTTTTTGATGACTTGTAGATTTTTGCAATAAGTATGTGAGTTCTTTATGACTAATGTTCAGTCCATGGATTATACGCACTCTCACTCTTCCATCATTGCTAGCCTCTTCGGTACCGTGCATTGCCCTTTCTCACCTCGAGAATTGGTGCAAACTTCGCCGGTGCATCCAAACCCCGTGATATGATACGCTCTATCACACATAAACCTCCTTATATCTTCCTCAAAACAGCCACCATACCTACCTATTATGGCATTTCCATAGCCATTCCGAGATATATTGCCATGCAACTTTCCACCATTCCATTTATCATGACACACATCATCATTGTCATATTGCCTTGCATGATCATGTGGTTGACATCGTATTTGTGGCAAAGTCATCATGCATAATTTATCATACATGTCACTCTTGATTCATTGCCCATCCTGGTACACCGCTGGAGGCATTCATATAGAGTTATACTTTGTTCTAGTATCGAGTTGTAATCATTGAGTTGTAAATAAATAGAAGTGTGATGATCATCATTAATAGAGCATTGTCCCAAATAAAAAAAGGAAAGAAAAAAGGGAAATAAAAAGGGGCAATGCCACTATCTTTTTCCACACTTGTGCTTCAAAGTAGCACCATGATCTTTATGATAGAGAGTCTCTTGTTTTGTCACTTTCATGTACTAGTGGGAATTTTTCATTATAGAACTTGGCTTGTATATTCCAACAATGGGCTTCCTCAAATGCCCTAGTTCTTTGTCAGCAAGCAATTTGGATGCACACCCACTTAGTTTCTTTTGTTTAGATTGCATACATTTATAGCTCTAGTGCATCTGTTGCATGGCAATCCCTGCTCCTTGCATTGACATCAATTGATGGGCATCTCCCTAGCCCATTGATTAGCCGCGTCGATGTGAGACTTTATCCTTTTTTGTCTTCTCCACATAACCCCCGTCATGATATTCTATTCCACCCATAGTGCTATATCCATGGCTCACGCTCATGTATTGCATGAAAGTTGAAAACCGTTTGAGAAACTAAAGTGTGAAACAATTAATTGGCTTATCATCGGGGTTGTGCATGATGAGAGCATTCTTGTGTGACAAATATGGAGCATGACCAAACTATATGATTTTGTAGGGATGAACATTCTTTTGCCATGTTATTTTGAGAAGACATAATTTCTTAGTTAGTATGCTTGAAGTATTATTATTTTTATGTCAATATTAGACTTTTGTCTTGAATCTTTCGGATCTGAATATTCATGCCGCAATAAATAGAATTACATTGAGAATTATTCTAGGTAGCATTCCACATCAAAAAAAATCTGTTTTTATCATTTACCTACTCGAGGACGAGCAGGAATTAAGCTTGGGGATGCTTGACATGTCTCCAACGTATCTATAATTTTGATTGTTCCATGCTATTATATTATCTGTTTTGGATGTTAATGGGCTTTATTTGACACTTTTATATTATTTTTGGGACTAACTTGCTAACCCAAGGCCTAGTGAAAATTGCTGTTTTTTTGCCTATTTCAGTGTTTCGCAGAAAAGGAATATCAAACGGAATCCAAACGGAATGAGACCTTCGGGAGAGTTATTTTTGGAACAAACGTGATCCGGAGGACTTGGAGTAGACGTCAAGCAACCAATGAGGTGGCCACGAGGTAGGGGCGCGCCTACCCCCTGGGCACACCCTCCCCCCTCATGGGCCCCTCGTGGCTCCACCGACCTTCTTCTTCCTCCTATATATGTTCATATACCTCGAAAACATCCAGGAGCACCACGAAACCCTATTTCCACCATCGCAACCTTCTGTACCCAAGAGATCCCATCCCGGGGCCTTTTCCGGAGCTCCGTCGGAGGGGGCATCGATCACGGAGGGCCTCTACATCAACTCCATGTCCCCTCCGATGATGTGTGAGTAGTTTACTTCAGACCTTCGGGTCCATAGCTATTAGCTAGATGGCTTCTTATCTCTCTTTGAATCTCAATACAAAGTTCTCCTCGATCTTCTTGGGGATCTATTCGATGTAACTCTTTTTGCAGTGTGTTTGTCGAGATCCGATGAATTGTGGGTTTATGATCAAGTCTATCTATGAACAATATTTGATTCTTCTCTGAAATCTTTTATGTATGATTGGTTATCTTTGCAAGTCTCTTCGAATTATCAGTTTGGTTTGGCCTACTAGATTGATCTTTCTTGCAATGGGAGAAGTGCTTAGCTTTGGGTTCAATCTTGCAGTGCTTGATCCCAATGACAGAAAGGGAAACGACACATATTGTATTGTTGCCATCGAGGATAAAAAGATGGGGTTTATATCATATTGCTTGAGTTTATCCCTCTACATCATGTCATCTTACCTAATGCGTTACTCTGTTCTTATGGACTTAATAATCTAGATGCATGCTGGATAGCGGTCGATGTGTGGAGTAATAGTAGTAGATGCATGCAGGAGTCGGTCTACTTGTCATGGACGTGATGCCTATATACATGATCATGCCTAGATATTCTCATAATTATTCGCTTTTCTATCAATTGCTCGACAGTAATTTGTTCACCCATCGTAATACTTATGCTATCTTGAGAGAAGCCACTAGTGAAACTTATGGCCCCCGGGTCTATTGTCCATTATATTAATCTCCCGTCAACAAGTTATTTCTAGTAACATTTATTTTGAAATCTTTACTTTCAATCTATATCATAAAAATACCAAAAATATTTATCTTATCATTATTATCTCTATCAGATCTCACTCTCGTAAGTGACCGTGAAGGGATTGACAACCCCTTTATCGCGTTGGTTGCGAGGTTCTTATTTGTTTGTGTAGGTACGAGGGACTTGCGTGTAGTCTCCTACTGGATTGATACCTTGGTTATCAAAAACTGAGGGAAATACTTACACTACTTTGCTGCATTACCCTTTCCTCTTCAAGGGAAAACCAATGCAGTGCTCAAGAGATAGCAAATGCCACAGCAAAACAAGTCCAAAACTGAAACCACTTTAGAAGAGCTCAAGAAACAATATCCTGGGTACCCATACTACTGGCAAGATGCTTAGCAAGCTTCTTAACTTTCTCTTGTTTGGCGCTTAAATCCTCCAGCGCTTGCTGCTGCACCAGAAAGTATGCATCTGAATTCTGCAGGGACTTCCTCAGTCCTTCAGCTTCCTGTCGCAACACATCTGATCGATGTCTTTCAACTTGAAGTTGAGACTCAAGAAGATGAACTGATTCAGGCAGCGAGTTCGAAGAGCTTGTGCCAGCAGTAGTGGCCAGTAACTCGAACACTACATTAGGACAAGACTTTTGGGTTCTCTCACTATCGTCAAGATAGTTTTTATCAGCTTTCTTGGAGACTAACAGGGATGTCTCACTATCTTGAACCTTATCTGCATTATTTCCTTTACCATTGCATAACGGGGTACTATTCTCCAATATTTTGTATGCATTCTAAAAGAGAAACAAGTAGACACATCACAGGTTTACCATGTTCTATATGAAACTCATTTTGGTAAATCAGTTCAGTAGTAAAGTGGACACGATAACAGCATGAAACAAACATATATTTATGTACCATGGTCACTTTATGGTCTATATCATTCTAGTTTTTGTTGCCAAATCAAGATAGAGACATAGTTCAAACAATATTTGTTCAAGACAAAGCAGAATAGGTAGAATATAAGTGTGGGAAACTATAGAGCAATAAGAACACTTGTAATGTGCATGACATGAGAACATAACTATTTATTCAATTGAAACTGAAATCAACATAGAGCAAGTTACAACAGCAAACCAATTAAAGAAACAAGTTTAAAACATACCTGTTGTGCCATTGGAGTTTCAATTCCATCCTTCAAATTTGAAATAGTTGGTATGAGTAAATACAGGGATGCAAGAGAAAAGGAGTATGAACCATAGCTACAGAACCTGACCTAAGAACAATTCTTCTTATGCTTTAAGCATTGCGTTGGGATTCGGAGTGGTGATCCTCATTCTTTGGGCACTGCAGTTCCTGTACTAACTGCTCGTGTTTGGGTGCTCTGTAGTGGAGACCGTGTTGTGTGAATTGGAACTGAGTTACTATCTGTTGGGGTTGGGGTTAGAACGGGTGTAGCTGGTTCTCTGTCCAACTGGGTGGGGTAACAATCTGCAAGAGTCTGGGTTATGTGTAGTGGGGCTGGTTCTTGGGCAAGTATAACCATGGTTCTATCTGCATCAACTGGTAGCACTATCTTTTCTGAATACCGTGTTGTTACTCTCTTAGATACTGCTATCACCCTCTCCAGTTCAAATGGCTGATAAACAAGAAAAGTAATTGAATGTACAAACATTGTATGATAGACAGGTGCACTGGATAGTGGGGAATAAAGGAGGGCATGAAATAATTCATATTTATGTTGTCTAACCAAACAGGATAGCATGACTCAATTTCACATATATGATGGCTAACTAAACAGGATAGCATGACACAATTTCACATATATGATGGCTAACTAAAAAAGATGGAAAGACATAGTTCAAAATATGATGACTATGTGAACAGGATGACATGATATAACTATATAATGTGTTTATTAAATAGGTTGGCATGCCATAATTCACATACATGCCGCCTATGGAAAAATGATAGCATGATATAATTCACAAATAGAATGACATAATTCAAAATATGATGACTGTAAACACTAAACAGGATGAGATGATATAACTGTATGATGTCTTTATTAAATGGGTTGGCATGTCATAATTCAGATAGATGATGTGTATGTAAACATGATGGCATGATATAATTCAAATATATCATTTATATAGTAAGCAAGTAAGAAGATGGCAATCGCATATATGATGTAAAAACTAAGCAATGCAAGACAACATGCATGACATGAGTAATATAACCCTGCCAAATTAAGCATTGACCTCAGGGGGAAATAGGACTGGTCATCAGTTTCTGAATCCTCCTCTGAGGAGCTCTCTGTAACCAGCAAGATGTCTGCTTCAGTAGGTAGCATTGTCTGCTATGAATACCCTTTTTTCACTCCAGATACTTCCATCACCGCTTCAAATGGCTGATGCATAGGAAGACTAGTTGAATATAGAAACGTTGTCGACAAATGCAACATGTAGTACGAAAAAAGGATAGCATGGTATAATTCACATATATGATGATTGGGTAAACAACATGGCATTGCATAATTCACATATATAATGCCTTGCAACAAGATAGCATTGCATAATTCACATATATAATGTCTTGCAACAAGATGCCATTGCATAATTCACGTATATGGAAATTAGACACTAAATAGGTGGCATTCACACAAAGCATGTCTAAACTAATCAAATGACATAGCAATGCAGGACGTCATACGCGCAATATGAGCAACATAACCCTGCCAAGTTAGAGCATACACCTCGGGGGGGAATAGGACTGGTCATCTATCTCTGAATCCTCCTCACAGGAGCAATCTGTAACCAGCGACATATGCGCTTTGTCAGATAGCATAGTCTGCTTTGAAGACCTTGTTTTCACTCCAGAATTTTCCATCACCATGTCAAATGGCCGATGAACACGAAGAGTAGTTGAATGTACTAACATTGTTGACAAATGTAATATGTAATGAAAAAAAGGATGGCCTGATATAATTCACATATAAGATGACTGGCTAAGCAGGATGGGATTGCAAAATTCACATATATGATGGCTGGCTAAACAAGATGGCTTTGCATAATTCACATATACGATGAAGAAACTAAACAGATGGAATTCACACAAAGCATGTCTAAACTAAGCAGATGACATATTTGATGTATAAAGTAAGCAATACAAGGCACCATATGCATGATATTACCAACATCAGCATGCCAAGTTAGAGCGAAGACCTCAGCGGGTAAATAGGAGTGGTCTTCTCCTTCTGAATCCCCCTCAGAACAGTTATCTTCCTCTTGATTACAATCCGAAATGGGTGGAGGGGGCTGCCTTTGCGCCTACCATGGAAGGACGTCTGTATGAAATTTTATTGCCATGCAAGGCTCGTCTCTTTTGCTCTACATGTTCAGTTCCATTGTGTGCAATAACTGACATGCATAGGAATAAAACATAGTGAGATTATGTAAGGAGTGCATGCAGAAATCTAGAGTGATGGTAGCAACCTGTGGATAGACCCAAAACCAATGATAGTAGGCAGATAATGGCTTCGGGTAAAAAATACAGATAATGTCTTCTTTACTATTTGTTTCCCACCCAACATGAAACTCATAGTAGACACCAGAGATTAACCAGATAGTAGATAGATACTATTGATTGTGGCCCCGATATGTACCCCACAACCATTTAAAAACTCAAGTTTGACCATTAGTTTGGAGTTGACTCAGAGTCTAATCGATGAATAGGATGATAAAGTAGCATGTAATATTAAGCGATGCATAACATAAGCAGACATGAAAGAGTGCATCCTCTCTTGCGGACCCATGTAGTCCTCGAGGTCATCTGCTCGGTTGATGATGGTAATGCAATTGTCGTGGCTGCCAGCGGTGGGAAAGAAGATCTGAGGTGGCAAAAGACAGTCTGGAGGCCGGATCCCTGTTGTGCTGGACCCTTCTGTCGTTGGAGCAGCTGAGCTGGGGTGGACGACGGCGCAGCAGGAGCGGGACAAACCACACGAGGTTTTCTTTGACAATTATTTCTAAGAGAAGTAATTCTGTAAGGGCCTATTTGAATTGGAGGATTCTAACAACACAGGGATAGGAAATACATAGTAATAGGATAGGAATGCACGAGCAAAATAGAGAATTTAAAAACACAGGATTTTTGCCAATCTGGGTGGTTGGTTCACAAGAATTGGAAGATCACAGGATGCAAAGAAGCATGGTGAGATTAGGTCAACCCACAAGAAAATTTGCGGTTATAATTAATGCTGTTATGCTACTATCTCTTAGTCTTTTGCTTCATGAATAGGAATTTTAAAAGGAGGACAAGTGGATATTAAAATTCCTACGATTTTTCTTTCAAGGAGACACTAAAGGAACAAATCCTATAGTTTTGCTTTGCTCCATTCCTTTGAACCAAATGCATGAATAGTAGTACCATAGGAAACTTTCCAATTCCTATGTTTTTCCTTTAGTTTTTCTCAAGCACTGGTGATTCTAGTAGGCAGGCATGAGTAGGGAAAAGTCTACACTCAAAAAATGTTTATGTGCCACTTCTACTACTTTGGACCCAGGCCACTGCCCTACTAGCTCAACTCCCAGGCCCATCTACAAATGCACAGCTCAACGCGCAGAGATAAATAATGATGGCGTTCAAGAGTCTATCACGGATAGCTAAGTTGCCTGGTACCTCACTACTTGTCATATAGTAGGAGAAACTAATCGTATTTCACGTTACTACGTGTGCTCTATGGACAAAACATATAACATGTAGAGTAAAAAAGTGATGCAACAAGTGTACAACCTCTTTGGCGAAGCCATGTCGATCTCAGCGTGATTGGGTTGGTCGGTGAGGATGCTCCGGCTGATTTGGCTGTCGGAGGAGGGGAAGAAGATCTTAGGCGTCTGAAGATGGAGCCCGGGGTACTGCTCTGCTGTGATAGAGGGTTTCATCATTGGAGCAGCTTCGGTGAGTTGTACGACGGTGAGGCTGAAGCAGGACAAGAGAGACAACGTTAACCTGAGTGGAATTCTAATAGCATCTCCAATAGATGACGTAAAATACACCACAAAGTGCTAGATGTAAAATACATCAGCCGCTCATCTCTGAACTTAACTGTCAAGACTGAATTTAACTCTCGAAACTGAATTTAACTGTTGAAACTGAATTTTGCTGTCAAAACTGAATTTTACTATCGAAACTGAACACACTAGTAGTATAAAAGTAGTAGTAGCAGTAGCAATGCCCGGAGAAGCAGCACGTGCGAGAGCCGGGGCAGTTGGTCGTGTCGCAGCATGTCGGGTAGCAGCTGCAATGGCTTGAGGGAGAGCAGGATCTGCTGCTCGTGCAGCAGCAGCGCGCGCGCAAGACTAGAGCAACAACAACACGCACAAGAGTAGAGCAGCAACAACACGCACAAGAGTAGAGTAGCAGCGCAAGCAAGAGCAAGGACGAGAGCAGCAACACAAGCGAGTGCAAGAGCGAGAGCAGCAACGCGAGCAAGAGCAAGAGCAAGATCAAGAGAAGAACAGGCAGGGGAGCAAGAGCAAGAGCAGAGCAGCAGCGCGAGCGAGAGCCAAAGCAGTAGCAGCTCCTACTGATATGGACGTCACCATCGAGGGAGCGAGGCCATGGAGAAAGTGACCGGCGAGGCCGCCGTGGATGGAGCCGTGCCATGCCGGCTCGAGACCGAGCACCGCAGCACCGTGAGATCGAATCAAGAGGAAAATGCAGCGATTATTGTACAACCTCTTTGGTGGCGCTGATTAGGCCTCAACTTCATTTGAGGAAATGGTGATGATGCTACTCTTCCGGTGCTGCAGGTGAAGACGGTGGTGTGGGAATGGAGGTGGCGCGAAAGATGAGGGGAATGTCGGGGCAACTCCTTGGAGGTGGGGGACAGGGTGGCTGAACCGGTGGGACGACGAGATGGACGACGGATCCTCATCTAGTATGGTAGATGAGGGACGTTGAGGTGTTGTTGTGGACGACATCATCAGGGAAGAGGCTCCGGCTAGGTGGCGGACAGAGGAGGGTGTGGGGCTTCATGGGTTTTCGCGGCCTCGGCGTACGAATAGGTGGACTGATGGGATGGGAGTGGGGAACCATGGCTTAGGGACGCGCTTGTCTGAAATATGGGGTAAGTTACGAAAGTACCCCCACCGATTTGAGCTAGGCGGTTCTTTTGGTTCAAGGGTATCACGGGCATTTCGTGTGTCTGGATTTCGCAGGAGGTGGGAGTTTTCACGCGCGTTGTAATTTTGGGATAGCAAGGCGCGGGTTGAGATAGAGGGAGTTTTCGGAGCACAACGAGACAAAGGTATATCTTAAATATTTCGGCGTAACAAGGTGCGGGTTGAAATTTCTGGACAAGGCTAATGTGTACTGTACCAAATCAATTCGCACTTCTGTCGACGAAAAAAACAAAAAGAAGTCAATTTGCCCCACACAAGAGAGTCAAGTCCCGTGTAATGTACCAAATCAATTCGCACTACAAATGCCATTCAAAACTTTGAATTCATGTTATGTTCAATTAAAATATTTTGCTACGTGTATAATGCATGCAACCTGCTACTCAAATGAATGTTTTAGTGCATTCCAAACGTATATACTACCGCTTCAATATGAACTAAATTTGGATTTGTTACTCTACTTGAATAAGATCTACAATCACGATTGTTGTGAAGTTAAACCATTTAAATTCGTTTCTCTATTTTAATAAGATCTACAATCATCGTTATTGTCAAGTTAAACCATTGTTTGTGTATTATCTTCACAGCACACCACATGATTACTGTCGAGTTAGATATGAACTATGTGTACTATATGAACTCAAACTCAATTTTTTGAATCCACTTTATGTTGATTTCAAATCACAATACATTTCAAGCTCTAGCTAGATCTTCATAATCTAAACCATGTCTCATATGTATAATGTGTTTATCACATAATGTATGGTGCCCCACCCCCTACGCCTACAAGTATTTAGATGTGAGTTGCAAACGCCACACATTACCACAAATTCAAATAAAATGTGAGATTGTTTGATATATAGCATGGTTTAGATTGTTCGATATTTAGTTGTGAGCTACAAACACCACACATTATCACAAATTCAAATAAAATGTGAGATTGTTTGATGTATAGTATGGTTTAGATTGTTTGATATTTAGCTGTGAGTTGCAAACACCACACATTATCACATTATGGTATAAGATGTCCAAAACCACAGCACGCGTATCACTGCTATATTCATGCATGCATATGTTTATAACATTATAATCTCCTATTCAAATATATGAATCCACTTTCATATCGAATTATGATCTTTGCTAGTCTCTTACACCCACACAATCTTCTAACCTTTGTAGCTAGCACTAACTTCCTCTCATGCATGCACACGCCCTCCTCGCCCTCCCCCTCCCTTAGGATTCTATCCATCACGCACATTCATTATTTTCTTTAGGTCGTGCTCCCATAGTCTCCGCAACTCCTTTCTGACACACACCGATAGATAAACCTCTCCGGTGATGTCTGCCTACAACATAGACACACACCTCCCATATCCTCCTTTCCATGTCCATGCCTCGTCTCTCATACGTTCCCACACACGTGTAAACTTTCACCCCTCTTTTCATTGATCTCACAATCGCACACTCCTCCCCCTATCTAGCTAGTAGCTAGGCCTCTCGCACCACCTCCTAGCTCCATTCTCTCCGTTTTGCCTCTAACAAATGGATGTACACCGACCGATCTCCCGCTATACATATACCTAGCTAGGTCGTTATAACTCGTTTTCCCCACGCATCAATCGACCTACCTCATTTGTTATGTCTTTCCCTTCCTCTGACAAACAACAATTGATCTACCAATCTAGTTAGGTCTACTTCCCAAACACATGGTCCCCCTTCATCATCCATGCATGCGTCCTGACACGTCTATCACACACACGCACACACAGAAACACATCCCCACTCATATTGATAATATTACAGTTCTACCCTCAGTTTGTCTAGTAGGTCTTTCCCACCATCTTCGAGAAGCAACTCCATCACCCATCCCGCACTCTACCCCTCTCCCTCCCTCCCTCCCTCCCTCTCTCTCTCTCCTCTCTCTTTCTTTGTCCCAACCTATTTCCTATCCTTCACTTATGTATGGATGTTGACCGATCTCCCTCAAGACATAGTTGGGTCTCTCATTCTCAACACATATACAAGTCGATCTACCTCTCTAGTTAGGTCTCTGCCTCCCCACACACACACACCGATACATCGACCGCTCTAGTCATGTCTCCCTGCCACACACAAACGTGCCATGTGCCCTCTGATGGTCCGGTAGGTTAGTCGCCCTATATCTTTGACTTGCACACACACAATTTCGATGGCTCTCTTCATCGATCTCGCACCCACCCACTTTATCCTCTCTTCGACTCTATCGATATCTATGACCCCTCCCTCTCTTCTCGTGGATCGCCCCCTCTATATATGATATAGGGCCAGTTCTTTTGGCAACTTAAAAAATAAGCCGCCCCTCCCCAGCTTTTTCCATAAGCCGCCTCTCTTATTCATTGGGACTTTTAAACTAGTTATGGAACAACTAATTTAGAAGTTTCAACAAATTTTAGGGTGGCTTATTTTTTAAGCTGGGGAGAGGCAGCTTATTTTTTAAGCCGCCCAAAAGAATTGGCCCATAGATAGGCTTCTATTTCACACACATTGCATGTCAAATTTTTGTTTGAGATATCATCGACACATATTCCCACAAATACATTCACAAAATAAGACCCCCCCAACAAAAAACACTCACGAACGCACACGCCATATGTCTAGGTTTGTTTCTCTCTCTCTCTCACACACACGTAGGTGGGGGACGTGTATGAAGAGAAGAGGTGCACGCATGGCGCACATACTCCCGTCTGTTTCCCAACCACACCCGCACGGGTACACGGTAGAGCTCATTTCTGTATGAAAAGGCAGCCCATGTGGTAATTTGACACGTCTACTAGTTGTCCACTTGATGGAGGATCGTGTACCACGAGTGAACAAACAAATTGCGACTTGACGCGTTATGTTAAAAAAGAGGCAAACCATGTGGGGCCTACCTTAGAGGCGAGGCTCCATACACTGTAGATGCTCTGTACGTATTACTTTTGATGTGTCCCGCCAACTCGCAAATCGAGGAGAAGCTTCCTTAGTACGCCGTCTCCTCGCCCCACGGGCGTGGTGGCTCATAGGACGAGGTGAAGCTTGCTTACTACACCTTACGCCCGCTCCCTCACCCACGCGCGTGGTGGCTGCAGGACAAGGAGAAAATTTTACTACTCCCTCCGTTTACTCCTCGTCTCTACCTTGGTTGGAGATATTATCATATTGTTTGAAATATATGTCTTTTAGTAGATTTCAATATGAACTACTAGTACATACTCCAAACACTGATGTATATAGACGTATTTTAGAGTGTAGATTCACTCATTTTGCTCTGTATGTAGTCCATATTGAAACGGGCGTAATAGTATGCACTCTCCCTCGCCCCTCGCCCCTCGAGCATCGCTCGAATCTCACCCACGTGGTGGACGTGCAGCAATTCATTCGGTCTCAGATAGCCAGAATGATATATACTGCAGTACCATTATTGCTCGACTTCCCGAAGAGGCGAAGAGCCAAGCGCAAGGTTAATATTTTGGAGATGCCAAGCGTATGGTTTATAGGAGAACAAGTAGTACGTAGTAGTAGTAGTAGTAGTACGTACCAGTGGTATGTACTGTATGATAAGAAGGAAACAAGATGTATGTTTTGTGTGACAGTCTCTTCTTACAAGAGGTGCTAGACCTAGTGGACCTCATTGTTGCAATGGGAGTACTCCCTATCATATATGGCACGATTCAGAGTGGTGGGCAGCGGGCATAATTCGGAGTTTCTTATTCTTAAACCCCATGAAGAAGTCCCATCGAAAGGAATAGCCATCCTCTACACGTGCTCCTATGTAAAATGAGTAAATGAGACAAAAAGAGGAAGAGACAAAGTAAAAAAATCACCAGCCTTAGATCGAGCCCTATTGTATCAGTGAATGATATTTCTACGTCGTGATTGACATGGATATGTTATTAACCATGCTACGGAGGTAGAAGCGGGTTTTTATTTGTTTGCGGAGGTAGCAGCGGATGGATATTCAATGAGGAGTGAAATGATGGCTGCTTCCTCGGTCAAACATAGAGAAAGGTGGGCCTCGTGATTTGATGCCTTATTTGTCATTATTATTGCCTACACTCTTTGCCCATATAAAATAATCATGTGGTACAGTAGTGGGCTATACTTTTAATAACCATGCTTGAAGAGAAGAGGTGCACACACCCACGCACGTAGTACTTGTAGCACTCTTTTCGTCTTTTGCGTCTTCCCCAACCACACACGTGACACGGTGGAGCTCATTTCTGTAAGATGATGCAGCCCACGTGATAATTTGATGCGTCTAGTAGTATTTACTGACTTATAAATAATGGAGGACCGGAAATCACGCATGAACGGTGTGCGTCGTGTATAAATAAACTTTTTTTCTTTAGTGGCATGTATGCAATACATAGCCAGGACGAGCCTACACAGTTGCTTGCTGGGGTTGGTCTCTTCACACTCTCTTGCACAAACGATTGTGGCCACATCTCTAACATCCGGGCGGATCATGTCCGTCGGGGGGAAAGGGTGGATGCTTTGTGTAGATGCGGTCGCCGTCGCCGACGGCGAAAACCCATTGCCGGCACATCCCGATCAGGGGTCCCCGCCGTTCTCTCTCACAAAGCCGGTGAGGTTGCCTTCGTCCCTTGCTCACTGCCGTGATGTGGGCAGTTGCCGCCTCCCGCCGCCCTCCTCTAGGTTGAGCTACGTCCCGACATCCCTCAGGTACAACTTCCTTACCGCCAGCTTGCACCACTGCCCCAACTTCCTGTGGATATTTCTCTACTTCTTTGCCCCCACACATACCTCTACTAGCTTCTACTGTATTTGTGATGAGTTTATATCTCATCAACTAGTCCTAGTAATCTTATTGTAATCACGCTTCTTCAATTTCTTTGCCCCAAGGATGCTCTCTCAATCTTAGTGAAACTGCACAGAATGATTCAATGGTCAAAGGGTTGAAAACTTCATTTCTTTGGAAGCTTCAACATTGCCAGCAAATTAAAGCCTGGTTAGGGTTTAGGGTTCAAGTGCTAGGGAGTGCATGGATCGTTTTTTCTTTAGTTGTCTCTGTTCCAAAATAAGTGCCAACTTTAGTAGTAGTACAACTTTGTTCTAAAGTCTGCATAAAGTTGAGACACTTATTTTGGAATGGAGGGAGTACATATTGGCTATGATCTGTCAATCATTGAGATGCAATAGCATGCATGTTAGTCTCCTTTGTATTTGATGAAATGTTGCAACGGGGCAACCTTGGACGCAAGATACAGGAAACAGAAGTTGGAAGCTTCATATCATTGTACAAATTTATCTCGCTGAGAAATTACAGTACATACTATACTATTCCCTCCATCCCAAAATAAGTGACTCAAGTTTGTACTAACTTTGTACTAAACCTAGTACAAAGTAGAGTCACTTATTTTGGGATGGAGGGGGTAGTATGTAAAGAGTTAGGTGTCACACGGTGTCCAGAAAATATGGTGATAGTGTGAGGTGGGCCATGAAATCACTGAGCCTGCGTGTTTTCACTACTTCCGCACTCCTCTGCTGTAAGAATGGCGAAAATTGTAATCTAGTACCTCCTTTCGTCGAAGCGTGGGACATCCTATAGTCGTACCACCTCGGTAATAATGAACAATGAGCCGTCAAATGACATAGACCCAACAGTAAGTTGGACGGATGAAGCAAGCATCACTCTTGAATCCGCTTCTCCCTTCAACGCACGCGCCAGTGAGAGGTCGCGTCCACTCTGCCTGGGCATGAATGCGGCACCGATTCTTTGGAGCGGCGCTGACCGTTTCGGGTGGGAAGCGCGCGCGGGCGATGGAGGGGCTTTGGGTGGGCCAGGCTGGTGAGGAGCGGGCGTGGCAGCTGTCCCGACCAGATGCTCGGGAATGAGACGATGCACCGACTCTCGCGGCTAAATCATACACTACACACCATCTCTTTGTGGGAGTAGGTCGATGTGTCATTCTCTCTAACACACACACACGCTATTAAAACACACGCACACACACCCACACACGCGCGCTCGTGTGTGCGCGCGCACACACACACAGGTTCATAGAATAGGAATATCGTGCGAGTGCGAAGCCACATGAAGTGAGATACAAATGGAGTACGTACAAGAAGAGAAGAGGTGACGAATATTCCATCAAACCCGGACTGAGGATTAGTACTCCCTCTGTCTAGGTGTTAAGTCATCTTACGAAAATTAGATATTCCCAAAATGTTTAGGCGTCGTCCATTAACTTCGCATCTCAATCCCCTCCTAGCCTCGTTGCTAGCGAGCATTGTTACTTACTCTGCCTTGTTATCTCCCCGGGAAACCCAATGCATGGAGTGCAACTACGCGTTGATCAGTTAAGAATTCAAAGTCGGCTTGCATGCGAGTTAATACGTGGCCCTGCATGGTAGCTAAAACGGTATCTCTTAGTTGTTGTGATTAATTGTTGCGTTTAGAGACAGAAGTCAGGGCTTTGATTGGAGGAAGGACTGGTCAAGTTTCTCCTTCTCCAATCTGCTTGCATCATGGTCCCACTGCACCTTCTAACGCGACTTACACCTAGACGGACGGAGTAGTACGAGATACGGCGGCACACTGACTTAGGTCGAATACAAGTGCCCAAAATTATTGGAAGAGAGCAAAGTGTACAAACTAAATAATAAAATTCAATTTCTAGTTTATTTTTCCGAAACAGAGGCAAAAGATTTGCCTCATCCACTAAATAAGAGGAGAATAGCGTTTCACAATTTGCAAGTGACCCTACAAATAAACGCCATGGCAATTACTCTCAATACACCCTAGTTTCTTACCACCTAATATAACCCTTAGTACATACGGTGGCACACTGACTTAGGCCGAATACAAGTGCCCAAAATATTTACAATTGGAGGATGGTGCGGCCCACCTTTCCGATATTTTGACCATGTGTGGTTCAGTTGTTGTTCACTTCGGAGGGTCGTGTACCACACGTGAACATTAGTAAGCGTGCCCGGGAGGCGTGCAGTGTTATTTGCGAAGTGTTAAATTTTCTTCACGTATTAGCATTGCCCCTAGTATTTTTCTTCACTATGTTAAAAATGAGTTCCATTTCGTGCACAATTTAAAACGATTTTTATGGAGAGAAAAAGAAAACCACTCCATCTATATACGCTGCAGCCTCGGCACTTGTTTTCTAGGGTTTGCACTCTTCACACTCTCTCTCCACTATATATATACACGTTGGAGCCTCAGCGCTTGTAGTTGCTCTCTTCACACACTCTCACCCTCTCTGGATCTAAACAAGACTTCATTTGGCCTCTATCTCTCCCCTCACTGCTGGTCAAAGAGCCGGCAGGATCCGTCCACCGGGAAGGGAAGGAGGCTTAACGTTGTCGCTGTCGGTGACGGAGAGAATCCACTACCGGCGCAGCTATTCTCTTTCACCCAGCAGCGACACGGGAGGGCACTACAAGAAATATGTCAACTTGTGACCTTGACTAGTGGTCACTGAAAGGTCATTGTTTTTCATTTGCGACCTTTTTTTGACCAAAAACAGAAGGTCAAAAGATGGCGGTCGTAAACTGAAATTAACGACCTTCTCTGTGAGAAGGTCGTGGACGTTTACGACCAAAATATGCCTACTGTTTCGTTTTGGTCACTAGCAGCCTCCCCAGGCCACGTAGGCATCCGACGTGGCAATCTGATGTGGCACAAGAATCAGCCCGGTCCGATTCAGCGTTTTACATGGGCCGAGCCCAACAATTCGGCCTTTCTATATATATTTTTCCTATTAATTTTAGTCAGCCACATGGGCCAAGCCCAACATTTCGGCCTTTTAATCTTTTTTTCCAAATTATGTTTAACCAAATGAGTCCAGCCCAATATTTTTCAGGCTTTTTCTTTCCTGTCCAATCCACATTCATTTATTTTTGTTTCATTTTTTACCCAAAATATTTGTCCAATATAATTTGATCCTTGGCCTCTTTAAGGTCCAACTCCAGCCCATTTAATGAACATTTTCAAACCAGTTTGAATAAAAATATGAATCACCACCAATTAGCTAAATATTACAGAAATATCTCAAAACTCACATTCTACAAATTTTCATCACATCCGTATTTTATACAGATCCAAGCAACCTACAACATTACGTACTCAAGCATTCAGCTGCTGAAATACTCTAGAACATGAATGAATAAATAGAACTATCTAGTGCTTCACAACAAGAAAACATGTAGTCTGCTTCTTCAAGTACTGCTTCTTCCTTAGCAATGACAGGCTGATGCAAAACATCTAGGCATTCAAAAGAGAACAAGAAGTATGTCACTGATATAAGAAATATTACACGAATACTTTTAAAATAAAAACTAAAGGCACATGAGATGGAAACAAGTAATTTGAGATGGAAAGTTAGCCAACAGAATTTATATAAAAGATCTTTTTACAGTACAATTATCTTATGTACATATGAATGACACCCAAGTAATTTGAGATGGAAACAAGTACATCTAGCAATCTAACATGTGTAGTGGCACCAGCAAAAGAGCAAGAAACGGAAGAATTTTAGCTTTACATAATGTTTACAAGAACAGGGCCCTGATACAGGATTTAGCTTGTCCTCAACACTGTTAACAAGGTACTTTTAAAGTAGCTATGTGCATCAGCCTCACCAAGTCTTATCATGAATTGGTTGCTTTTAAAAACTATACTATATTTATGGACAACAAACTAAATAGACGGCTGCTGTCAAACCGTACATCGAAACAAAGCAAATAAGTACTCTACGGAAACCTTAGAACATGCTTTACAACTCATATGTAGAGGCCAACTTGAAATTATGAGCATAACGAACTCGTTTTCCAGTTAGAAGCTCGCTGCCCAAAACTGTCAGGTAGTGCAGTTTTTTAACTGAACCAAATTCAATTTACACAGAGGTAAGTAAGGAACTACTTCAAAAACAGAGGTGCTAACTATGTTTACACAGAAAAACGAGTACGGTGTCTATTTGCCAAACTTCCAGCAGCTAAGAATTCATTCCCCATAGAGAAAATGAACTGACTGAGACTATGATATGATTGTCGGCGGCCTACGTTTACGGTATCCTATTAACACAACATAAAGAAAAGAGAGCATGTCCCGTCATCATTAGATTAAATTTCTACTAGTACGCAGTGCTAGAATCACTATAACCTATGGAGTGACAAGCACTATAACCATACAAATAAAGTACTTTATCCCATACCTATATGCATAACACCGACGAAATAACAGCAGCATAAACAGTAGTATAGAAACTTAAACACTAGCATCACCTACTTAGTAGTGACCAGGGAATTAATCCACAGTTGGTAGAGCAAAACAAAATCACAAGCACTACTGGCAGTAGCACGTGTAGCAGTAGATCACAGTCACTACATCCAGCATCACCAATCTTATTGTATGCAAGCAATCTTATTTTATTTGTTTATATTACTAAAACAAAGGTGTATGAGGTCAGATCAAGAACACTATTATTAAAACAGACATCTTCCTCTATGTGAAGAAGTCTGCTCACTTCATTGATTAGTAGTAATCATTCCATGTTTATTAACCGTGTGCATGTGCTTGATCATGGTATGGTGGGGAGTCGATGCAGGGGGGCGGCCATGGTGCGAGGGGCGGCGGCGATGGTGTGTATATTTTTGGCGAGCTGTGTGGGCATTGGAGGGAGGCAGCAAAGGAGATGGAGGAGGAGCGGTGGTGGAAGGGGGAGACACCGCCCGGGGAGGTGAAGACCGTGCTGCTCCCACTGCACTGCCGCCCGTAGACTGGGCTCCCCGCCCGCAGACGGTTCATGGGGGGCTCGCCGGAGCAGGGAGCGATCTGGGTAGAGGACGGCGGCGGATTGGATTGGGCTACGTGGGGGTAGGGATAGGGGCGGCGGTGGATTGAGATCTGAGGGAGGGAGAGGGTTAGGGTTGGAGAGAGGGTTAGGGTGAGAGGATGAGGCCGTGAGGGGTGAGGGGTGCCATCCGATCTGGAAATATCTGACGGTGTATGATGCATGATCCGCGTGAGAAGCCTATGGACCAATCAAAATGCAGTAAAAGCTTTGACAATCTTATGACCATCTCAATTTGTCTTAATTGATTGAAATATAAGTATTTTTTGCAGAAAAAATGCATTTTTCATTTTAGTTTTGTTGTAAAGAACCTACCAACTCTTTGTTGCAAAATTGATCCTACCAACTCAAAGTATCTATTTCATCACAGGAACACAAAAAGTTTCGCAAGATTTCACACCTAGATAAGAACGTTCATACCGACAAATTTGACCACATTTATCAATAGCCTCTTATTTCAGGTAAACAATTGACATATTAGCCTCATGTTGTATGTTTAAATGACCCAATATTGTGTTCATATGTGTATCTTGGGATGACAAACAATGTTGATTTGAGGGGTTTTTATTTTCTTTACACAAAAAATCATTTTTCAATTTTTGGAGTGACAATAATCGGGTTTTTTGTGAAGGCCCTATCATATATTTATTGCAAAATCGAACAAAATTATTTTTCTAAAATACTATGCCATATTTAATGAACAATTGACCAAATAGTTGGGCCTCAAAAGATTCGAGCCACCTCTCGTGAAAAAGACAAATTTTCGCCGATTCAGTAGGAAGTGGGTTGTTTTTGAACTGCAGCCTCCTCATAGTTTGCTATTTATTTTTTCCAAAAATAATTTCTAGGTACATAAGTATCTATTTTATCAAAGAAACACCAAAAAAAGTTCAAGATTCAACCACTGGCTAGGAACGGCCATTCCTGCCGTTTTGACTGCATTTTGAAACGGGCATAAAAAATTCAAAAAAAAATCAAAAAATTGGAAAACCTTCGCATTGTGTCATTATATGTGGCCAAGTTCCTAGGAAAAATAGCAAACTTGCAATACGGCAATTTTTTTAAAAAGTGTTCTCAGAAATGAGCCATCATGCGTGAAGATTCATGGCTTTCAAGCCAAATGATCAATCTTATGGCCACATTCTTGGCATAGTTTGTTCAAATGATCTCATATTGTGCACAAGGGTGCATCTTGGAATTTCAAACAATGTTGCCTAAGGGAGTTTTCATTTTCTTTGCAAGGAAAATACATTTTCCATTTTCCGAGTGTCCGAAATGAGTTTTTGTTGTGAAGGACCTACCATATATTTGTTGCAAAAATGGACCAAATCAATTTTCTAAAATACTAGGACATATTTAATGCACAATTGACAAAATGGTTGGGTGTCAAAAGTTTTGGTCCACCTCTGGTGAAAAAGACAAATTCCCACCGATTCAGCAGGAAGCGGGTCAAATTTGAACTGCAGCTGCCTCATAGTTTACTATTTATTTTTTCCAAAAATCATTTATAGTTACATAAGTACCTATTTAATCATAAATACATGGTTTGGTGGCGATACGTCGAGGTCTGGGCGGTGGCCGAGGCCCCCAACTCTAGAGCGTGTAAACTCGCATGCCCGCCGCGTGGTCACCGCGTGACCATGACGTTGCCATGTGTTCTGGGCAGCCTAGGCATGTCTAGTGGGTTGGACACTCCCCAGGTAGGTTCTAGAAAGAAAATTACAACATAAGATTCTCACGAGGAGACCGATCGATGCTCAAACATGAATTAGCAGCCAAGTGTTTGATTAGCGGTACAGAAAATGTACATGGCTAATGGGCGTGAGTTTTGGCTGAGGATGATCAGTTACTAAGAAGACTGTCTTCACAAATTTTTAGCTCAAAAGGAGGAGCCTAGGTGGTACTTGCTTTGCAAACTACCACACTGGACATAAATACGAATGTTGAAGCTCAGCTCAAAATAATGAATGGATTGAGATGGCATTTGGTGGAGGATGGTTATTTGGGCATAGGAAAGCACTGTAGAAAATGGATACTATTTGGACATGCCAAAGTGGTACTTCCTTCACAAACTGTTGTTCTGAACAGAATAGGAAAATGAATATTTTTGAATTATTTTTGAACTAGTCAAGGAAGGTTTTTACATATTTGACAAATATATGACCCAAAGAATTTATGAGATTTTTTTGGGAATTTTGGGAATGACAGAAATATAGGTTGCGTCACAACCTAGGGCAAAAACTGCCACATGGACATGACACATAGGCAAAACTGATGAGGTGGCGCCTAGTCATAGCAACCCATCACAATTTACAAGGCTATGACCATCTATATTGTTCATTAACAACTAGAAATAAGGCAGCGGACTAGCGCTATTTGCTTTATGACCATTTCATGTAAGGAAATTACGACCTTTCTCACCAAAATGGTCGCAATGGTTTAGGGTTTGGAGCCCCCCGAACAGCTTTTGACCAATTGGTCTGAAATGGTCATAGATCTATGACCATTTCTTCCAGGGTCACTGACAAAAGGTCACTAGTTGACATATTTCTTGTAGCGGGGCCTCCGACCCCTTCTTCCTTGCTACCCTACATAGTGTGGGCAGATCGGCCTCCGGCGGCCCACTGAGCCACACCCCGAGAACCTTAAGGTAAAATTACTTATTCCACATGCATTGCTCTAGCTGCATGTGGGCTTTTTCCGCTTCTGCTCTCGAATCTAGGTGTTGGATCAAACAGGAAAGTAGTGGGGACAGTTGTATAGCATGAATCTAGGACGTGGTTCAAAGAGGAAAAGAAAGGGGGAAAGTAGTGGGGAAAGTTGTATAGAATGAATCTAGGGCGTGATTCAAAGAGGAAAGGAAGGGGGAAAGTAGTATAGACTGGCTATCCAGCACCTACGTTGGTCGAAAAGGGAAAACAATGACAAACACAGTACACACATCTATAATGAAGTGATCTTTTTGTTTTGGAGGACAAGGCTATAGAGTTTGATCAGCACTAGATTTGTAGCCCTCACATAGGGAAAGGTGTCTAAAGATAACAAAACTAGGACCAACACAAATATGCTCCTTGGTTGTTTGTTCTTTGTTGTAACAGACTGTGCATCACCCCTTTATACATCGGTAGATGCACATGGTGCTGGTGCATCCACTGTCCCGTGCAACTCTTTAGATGTTGTTAATCTAAGGCCCTGTTTGGTCAAAAAGCACAACACCAATAGAGATGGCAAAGCTCAATCATATGGATGAAATCCGTGGGCGAGTACCAACCTTTGTGAGGAGGCTTATTGTGTAGAGCATACATATCAAGCACTTCTCCGGAACCATCTGTTGTTATCTACTATGATTGCCATGCTTACTATATACTCCTCGATTAGTTTAATGTTTCCAACATCTTCTTGTGCAGTTCCACTAAAATATATGTTATCTTCAAAGAAGATCCCTGTTTGCACAAGTAGAGATAATTACATATTACATTAAGAGTGGCATCAAATCAGTGGCAAAACAATTGCTCGTTCCAGCCATAGCAATAAATTAAGATGCAAAACTATATCATTACTTGTGTCATCATAGTTCCAGTGCTTCATTACAGCACTGGGAGTTGATTTTTGTTTTTCTTCCACTTGTTCTTCCCCTTCATCACTTGGTTCAATAACAGACAAGCTTCACCTTCAATGTAAGATTTGGCATGTCAATCAGGGAGCACAAGTATAGCACTGAACAATGACATTAATTTTCTGATGAAAGTGGCAAAATACAGGCCAACAGTTGTGAAATATCCTTATCTTACCTCAATGGGATATTACGGTGCACATACAGATTGGAAGTCTCGTCTCCATTTGTGCAGTTCACTAAAATCAAGCAACATTACCGTATAAGTAGCACAACATATGAAAGCACATTGCACAATCATGTGAAAGAAGGCTAGTACTGACCTCTCATGACGCGGAATTTAAACAACTAACAAGAAGAAGATATGAAACAAATTTGCCAACACGGATAGGAAGTCCGATATCCTCTTGCCAACGCGGAATTTAAACAACTCACTAAAAGGGACTTTTTTAGTCCCTACACTAAAAAGTCCCTATAAACGAACAACCTCTAATAATGCCGCTGGAAAATTGAAGGAATGCCACAATTAAAAGAAAATTACATGTTTAACGAATTTTATTATTAATATAATCTCTCTATTAATATGAATCAATGCCACTGTTTGAGAAATGCTACTGTCTTGCTTTCTTTCCAATTTAGATAAGTTAGATGCTTCTTTTTGTTGGCTTCTGTGTTATCCACCATTATTGACCACTAGTTGTTTCTTTGCACCTCTATGTAAACAGGGTTATCTACTTCATCTCATTGCTATTGTGACCTTTTGTTGCGCTACACAAAACACTTTTGTTTTAAGAGTGTTTTGTGCAGTTCAACCAAAATGTCACACCGACAACGTTGCTTGATTGCTTGATCTTATGGAAATGCACAAGAGGAGATCTGACTTCCTATCTGTGTTGGCAAATTTGTTTCAGATCTTCTTCTTGTGAGTTGTTTAAATTCCGCGTCATGAGAGGTCAGTACTAGCCTTCTTTCACATGATTGTGCAATGTGCTTTCATATGTTGTGCTACTTATACGGTAATGTTGCTTGATTTTAGTGAACTACACAAATGGAGACGAGACTTCCAATCTGTATGTGCACCGTAATATCCCATTGAGGTAAGATAAGGATATTTCACAACTGTTGGCCTGTATTTTGCCACTTTCATCAGAAAATTAATGTCATTGTTCAGTGCTATACTTGTGCTCCCTGATTGACATGCCAAATCTTACATTGAAGGTGAAGCTTGTCTGTTATTGAACCAAGTGATGAAGGGGAAGAACAAGTGGAAGAAAAACAAAAATCAACTCCCGGTGCTGTAATGAAGCACTGGAACTGTGATGACACAAGTAATGATATAGTTTTGCATCTTAATTTATTGCTATGGTTGGAACGAGCAATTGTTTTGCCACTGATTTGATGACACTCCTAATGTAATATGTAATTATCTCTACTTGTGCAAACAGGGATCTTCTTTGAAGATAACATATATTTTAGTGGAACTGCACAAGAAGATGTTGGAAACATTAAACTAATCGAGGAGTATATAGTAAGCATGGCAATCACAGTAGATAACAATAGATGGTTCCGGAGAAGTGCTTGATCTATATGCTCTACACAATAAGCCTCCTGACAAAGGTTGGTACTCGCCCACGGATTTCATCCATATGATTGAGCTTTGTCATCTCTATTGGTGTTGTGCTACTGTTTAGATACTGCCATGAGAAATTGGTATTGTCCTTGATAAGTGCTTCATCTATGATGTTTTAAATATTTCCTTCCCTTTTTTCGAGCAAACAGGGATGCTAGCATTTAGTTGGCCTCTTGTCTTTGCACAACAGGATCATCCTCCTCTGAAGAAAAATATGGAGTACGTGAAGTTCCTAGTTCCGATTATGCCAGGATAAAAAGGCAAGCCTCTCATCCTAAGAAGTGAGCAGTTGAGATGGTTACATTATTGCCCACAAGAGCAAACTAACTTCAGCTCAGAAGGACTCACGGATCTGCATCTTTGTTGCTGTGATGGCCAATACAATGTTGTTTTAGGATTCCTTCTAGTGAGTTCCATTTTTTAAATGTGTGCTCTGCATGGATCATGTAGGTTGCCTATTTAAATTGTCAATTCATAGTACAATTTTCTTTATACTAATCACTTTTTTGTATTTATGCAAACAGGGGTGCTCAGCTTGATTTCAATGGGAACTACACAAAATGTTCATGAATACATCGAATATTCTTGAATCATTCATTTCCACCACAAGAAAGGAGGTGCCGATATGTTCAAGGTGTTGCAACATATAAAGGCAAAATCATACAAGCTACACGCAAATTTGGTTGATTTTGGTGGAACTACACAAAAAGAACAACTGGTTTATTTAGCATGAGGTGCCATGTCAATGTTCAAACTGATAGCAAACCCTTCCCACTCCACAATCGTAGGTATTTGATATTTTGGAATGGGAAAACCTTGTCAAAGCTTGCTCATTGATGTATGCAAAACAACATGCATTTAACATTTTGGAATGGGACAACCTTGTCAAATTTTGCTCATTGAGGCAAGAAGGCATGCGTTTGATACTTTCGAATGGGACGTCCTTTGATGTCAGCAGCATCGATTGATTTTTATTTATTATTTAGTTGTGAAGTAAATATTGGCTCTGACATGTGAATCGCTGAGATGCATATTCATCGATTGTTTTGAATGTTCTCTATGAATTGGCAGGACTGTGTTTGATTGCAGTGTCACTACTGCAGGATGTTGCTAACGCGACACTATACGATTAGAGACCCTTCGACGAAACTGTGTGCGATGCAATAATCACAAACGGTGGTGTAAAAAATCGTCAAGAAGGCACAAAACGTTTGCGATGGAGGATACATCAAACACGGTTCATATTTTAGTTGCGTGTGTGATTCAGGGCATACGGTTCAGTTCAATTAACCATTTTCAATGAAGAGGAACAAAAGAAATGGGCAGCCAGATGAAGGTGTGTGCGATGTACAACATACGGTTCACTCGGATGAATTGTTTGTGATTAGGCAACACAAAAGAAACGGTCAGCTAGATCAAGGTGTGTGCGATGTACATCATACAGTTCACTCGGATGAACTGTTTGTGATTAGGCAACACAAAAGAAACGGTCAGCCAGATCAAGGTGTGTGCGATATACGACATGCAGTTCACTCAGGTGAACTGTTTGCGTTGAGACAAAAGAATAGAAATGGTTCAATATAACAAATACCATAAATATTAAAAGGTTCAAATTCAAAGATTACAATGCCCATATTCAAACATTGCAAACCGCGTCATTTCTGAAAAGGGATCAGCTACTGACAACTCATGTATGGGTTTAACACATTGACTTCCAATTGCTTTGCCATATGCTCTTCCAATGCAAAGTTTGGCATTTTTGGAGGTACTTCCATTCCGCAGTACCTGTCGGCTCCGATAATCGTACCATTGATCTTTCCTAATTAAATGCATGTTCAACCTCATTACCCTCAGCACCTTTGCTCTGGCAAGAAAGAACCTAGCAAGTGTAATCTCCGGTAAGGTACCTCGGTAAGAGTTCAAAGTAAAATTTGAGAGATTCAGATCCAGTCATTCGATGTGATTGTTGTTATAAACATTATCCACCTCCGGGCCTATTATTATGTGCAAAAGAAGAGAACGTGTTAGTGCCTACATGTAGTTTTTAACACTGCTACATGCCCATTTGGTTTGCAGGATTTGTAAAATGCACCAACGTGCCATCTTCGATCTGGCATGATTAACATGGGCATTTGATTACAATCTAGAAACATGTAGCCTTCTTGACAAGAGGTTGGATTGGATGAAAAATTCCCTAAGAAAACTACTACAGATGAATCCAAAGGAGAAATGCTTATGGACGATTGTAACCATATGAATGAAGCAACCAATATGGGGTGGGGGTGTATGTCCTAAAATCCTCCAAATTCCTTCAGAAATCATAGTACATTGTCATTGTAAACTTGGGAAAAGGTGAAGAAAATTGAACTCCCTTATGGTTAACATTTAACAGGAAAGGAACATCACCTTGATATACAACTTTGATAGGCACGGAAAGCATCTCAGGCAACTGACAACTTGGTCCAGGTTGGGGCCGACGGATTCTAGTGCCAAGACCTTCACTGTGACCAGAGTTCGGGTGAAGCCTCGCTGGATGACAGATGAACGTACATCTTCAAAAGTAGAAATAACGTTGATATCAAGAAGGAGAGGTATATAAGGCGACTGTTGTACCTGAAAGTTGTAGTATTTGACAGACGAGTAGCCCACCACTTTCAATTTCGGTGCAGAAATGACATTGATTCTTGTTGGACCTTGTTTATCAACTACAAGTAATCTCTCAAGTGAAGGTGTGTCCTGGATGACCATATTGTGGTCCACCTTTTGTGATCTCTTGTTGCAGCACTAGCAACACACATAAATTGTACGGGGAGTCTTGGAGGTGATGTGCAAGGTACTCGACCAATTTATCGCTTGAAGACAAAGGAACTCGAGTGCAGTATAGCCGTGGAGCACGTGCTCCATGTCATCCTTTGGGATGCGGACGGCGACAAGCTCGAGTTGCTTCAGTCGTGGTAGAAAAAGAGCGGGTGCGTCATTAAGGGGGATGGCAGTTCATGAACTTGGCGATGCGTAGCATGGGCGCGAAGCAGAGCGCGGACGTTGGCAACAAGCGCATATGCCCATCATTATAACCTAGCTTCTCGAGCTGATCTATGGAAGGGGATCGGAACCACTCGTCAAGCTTGGCTCGGTCCTTGCCATTGGAACGGAACTTGCAGTGATAAGGCCTTTGATTGGGCCATCATGACTGCTGAGGATCTTGGAGAATGCATCCAAGCTTTGGCGATAGCCATGGCAGAGCTTGTGGGTGTCGAGGAGGTCGACAGGGGTGCGGAGCCATAGGGTGCGCCACCGCCGGGAAAGGGCGGCTATCCTCGCCCGATATTTGATTGGGAGGAGGGATATGATGACTATCAACATATCATCGGGGAGGTTGTTGATGAAGTCTAGGCCTGCTGGAGTCACTTGCAGTTCATTCTCGACCCACCTCCGCTTGTTGGCAGCCTCATTCTCCACCTCGTCGGCGGTGACAGAAACCTCTATCTCCATATTCACGCCGTGCTCCGGTGCTTCAGCAGCCCCGGCGTCGCCACTCCCTCCGATGGGGCGCTTCGGCGACATCCTCGTACATTGCCAGCTTTGAGGACTCAAAACGGCATCAAGGATGCGGGCGGAGAGAGAGGAATTGTGTGTGTGACGAGGATGGGGGGGTGCGACCGCTTGGCACCGCCATTAATATAGACCAGTGGGAGCAAGGCGGGCGGTGGTCCAAGGCTGTCTCGCTTCCCGGTGAGAACGACCGCTTAATCACTGGTATGAATAAAATATATGCTCAATTAGTGAATTTTAGTTGCAAAAAATAGACAGTGCTATTGATTTTTAGCTGCATATTTTGAAAAATCAAAGTGTCTCTTGGCTTAGTGCCGAAGTCTGGCTTTAATTTGCATACCATAATCTGAATCGTTTGCATTGAAGAGATGCACACATCCCGCGTTGAACAGCTTGTAAGTTTCCCGGTGAGCCTGCGCACCAAACTGCGCTCGCACGCCTCCTGTTCAGTCAAGCAGCTGTCCACACGACACCTCCTATAGCCATTAAAACAAAGACATGTGGTGTCACGTGAATGGTTAACTGAACGCACATGGTTTGAATTATACAAACGTTTGAGATATTAAAGTGCCAGCTATTTTTTCAAAATGCCTTTGTTGGCTGTCATTATTCGAGTGCGCCTTCTCTCAAAATGGACACAAAAATACCACAACATGTCGGGTGCCCTTCCATGAGAGCATGCCGAGTTTCATGAATTTCATACAAGTTTTAGATTTACTAGAATTTAGAAAACAAAGTATCTCAACGTTTTGCCGGCAATCAACGGTGCCCTGGTGTTTGAAATTCATTCCCATTTCTTGCATGCACCCAAGGACACATATTTGATTTTTCAACCAATTTATATGCACTGGAGCATGTGCATGTAGTTCAAATTTGAATTATGCACATGAATGCATTGAAAACTCAGTTAATGCACAAAAATGTCGAAACGAACCCCGAAAAATCACAAAAATTGACACAACACTCCTGTTGTTCTATGTTGACACGAGAAAAAATTTGAAAGCAATAAGAGGCAATGGATATAGTTTCGTCCCCAAAGGTGGGATGTTCCCTATCGAAACTATCATGCTTGTTGTGAGAAGCTCTGGTTTGTGAGAAGCATATACCCAAACCTGCCCCAAATGGGATAAAAGAATTACCATGCCATGTTGATGCCGCCCCATGATAGCATGCCAAGTTTCATGAATTTCACACGAGTTTTTGATTTACTAGAATTTAAAAACAAGGTATCTCAATGTTTGCGGACGAGTGGCGGTGGTAGGGTGTTTGACATTCATTCCCATTTCTTGCATGGGTCCTAAGCATGCACCCAAGGACAAAGATTTTATTTTTCAACTAATTTATATGCACTAGAGCATGTGCATGTAGTTCAAATTTGAATTATGCACATAAATGCATTCAAAACTCACTTAATGCATAAAGATGTCCAAACGAACCCCGAGAAATCACAAAAAATAACACAATACTCCTGTTGTTCTATGTTGACACGAGAAAATTTTTGAAAGCAATAAGAGGCAATGGATATTGTTTCATCCCCAAAGGTGGGGCGTTCCCTACCGAAACCATAATGCTTGTTGTAAGAAACTCTGGTTTGTGAGAAGCATATACCCAAACCTGCCCCAAATGGGACAAAAATTTACCACGGCATATTGATGTCGCTCGATGATAGCATGCCAAGTTTCATGAATTTCAGTCGAGTTTTGGATTTACTAGAATTTAAAAACCAGGCATCTCAATGTTTTGCCGGCAATCAATGGTGCCCTGGTGTTCGAAATTCATTCCCATTTCTTGCATGGGGCCTAAGCATGCACCCAAGGACATAGATTTGATTTTTTTTCAACCAATTTATATGCACTGGAGCATGTGCATGTAGTTCAAATTTTAATTATGCACATAAATGCATCGAAAACTCAGTTAATGCATAAAAATGTCCAAACGAACCCCGAAAAATCACAAAAAATAGCACAACACTCCAGTTGTTCTATGTTCACACGAGAAATTTTTTGAAAGCAATAAGAGGCAATGGATATCGTTTCGTCCTCAAAGGCGGGGCGTTCCCTATCAAAACCATCATTGTTGTTCTGAGAAGCTCTGGTTTGTGAGAAGCATATACCTAAACCTGCCCCAAATGGGATAAAAAATTTACCACGACATGTTGATGCCGCTCCATGACAGCATGCCAAGTTTCATGAATTTCAGACGAGTTTTGGATTTACTAGAATTTAAAAACCAGGTATCTCAATGTTTGCGGCCGAGTGATGATGGTAGGGTGTTTAACATTCATTCCCATTTCTTGCATGGACCTAAGCATGCACCCAAGGACAAAAGATTTGATTTTTCAACCAATTTATATGCACTGGAGAATGTGCATGTAGTTCAAATTTGAATTATGCACATAAATGCATTGAAAACTCAGTTAATGCATAAAAATGTCCAAACAAACCCCGAAAAATCACAAAAAATAACACAACACTCCTGTTGTTCTATGTTAACACGAGAAAAAAATTTGAATGCAATAAGAGGCAATGGATATTGTTTCCTCCCCAAAGGTGGGGCGTTCCCTATCGAAACCATAATGCTTGTTGTGAGAAGTTGTGGTTTGTGAGAAGCATATACCCAAACCTGCCCTAAATGGGACAAAAAATTTACCACAACATGTTGATGCCGCTCCATGATAGCATGCTAAGTTTCATGAATTTCAGACGAGTTTTGGATTTACTATAATTTAAAAACCAGGTATCTCAATGTTTGCGGCCGAGTGACGGTGACAGGGTGTTTGGCATTCATTCCCATTTCTTGCATGGGACCTAAGCATGCACCCAAGGACAAAGATTTGATTTTTCAACCAATTTATATACACTGGAGAATGTGTGATACGTCTCCAACGTATCTATATTTTTTTATTTTTCCATGCTATTATCTTATCTGTTTTGGATGTTTAATGGGCTTTAATATGCTCTTTTATATTATTTTTGGGACTAACCTATTAACCGGAGCCCTAGTGCCAGTTTCTGTTTTTTTTGCCTATTTTAGAGTTTCCCAGAAAAGGAATCCCAAACGGAGTCCAAACGGAATGAAACCTTCGCAATGATCTTTCTTGGACCGAAAGTAATCCAGAAGACTTGGAGTCGAAGTCTGGAACTCCATGAGGCGGCCACGAGGCAGGAGGGCTCGCCCAGGGGGTAGGCATGCCACCACCCTCACGGGCCCCTCGTTGCTCCACCGACGTACTTGTTTCGCCTATATATACTCTTATACCCTAGAAACATCGCAGAGAGCCACGAAACCACTTTTCCACCGCCGCAACCTTCTGTACCCTTGAGATCCCATCTTGGGGCATTTTCCGGCGATCTATCGGAGGGGGAATCGATCATGGAGGGTTTCTACATCAACACCATTTCCTCTCCGATGAAGTGCGAGTAGTTTACCACAGACCTTCGGGTCCATAGTTATTAGCTAGATGGCTTCTTCTCTCGCTCTTTTATTCTCAATACAAAGTTCTACTCGATGTTCTTGGAGACCTATTCGATGTAATACTCTTTTGCGGTGTGTTTGCCAAGATCCGATGAATTGTGAGTTTATGAACAAGATTATCTATGAATATTATTTGGTTCTTCTCCAAATTCTTATATTCATGATTTTATATCTTTGCAAGTCTCTTCGAATTATCGGTTTAGTTTGGCCTACTAGATTGATCTTTCTTGCAACGGGAGAAGTGCTTAGCTTGGGGTTCAATCTTGCGGTGTCCTTTCCTAGTGACAGTAGGGGCAGCAAGGCACATATTGTATTATTGCCATCGTGGATAAAAAGATGGGGTTTATATCATATTGGTTGAGTTTATCCCTCTACATCATGTCATCTTGCTTAATGCATTACTCTGCTCTTATGAACTTAATACTCTAGATGCATGCTGGATAGCGGTCGATGTGTGGAGTAATAGTAGTAGATGCAGAATTGTTTCGATCTACTTGACACGAACGTGATGCCTATATTCATGATCATTGCCTTAGATATCCTCATAACTATGCGCTTTACTATCAATTGCTCGGTAGTAATTTGTTCACCCACCGTAATACATGCTATCTTGAGAGAAGCCACTAGTGAAACCTATGGCCCCCGGGTCTCTTTCTTATTATATTGCATCTCTTTTATTTACATCGCATCTCATTTACTATTTTGCAATCTTTACTTTCCAATCTATATAACAAAAATACCAAAATTATTTACTTTACTATCTTTATTAGATCTCACTTTTGCGAGTGACCGTGAAGGGATTGACAACCCCTTTATCGCATTGGTTGCAAGGTTCTTGATTGTTTATGCAGGTACTAGGTGACTTGTGTGTTGTCTCCTACTGGATTGATACCTTGGTTCTCAAAACTGAGGGAAATACTTACACTACTTTGCTGCATCACCCTTTCCTCTTCATGGGAAAACAAACGTGTGCTCAATAGGTAGCAAGAAGGATTTTCGGCGCCGTTGCCAGGGAGATCTATGCCAAGTCAAGACATACCAAGTACCCACCATAAACTCTTCTCACTCGCATTATGTTATTTGCCATTTGCCTCTCGTTTTCCTCTCCCCCACTTCTAAAATGATTTTCGAAAACCTTCGCCTTTGCTTCGCCGCTCTTCTGTTCGATCTTGTGTTACCATGTGCCTTCTTTTTGCTTGCATCGTTGCTTGCTAAAAGTTTATGGATCCCCTTCCACTACTAATCTTTTTAAAGGATCCAATTATGATGAACCAATTGCTAGTGGGTTGAGTGCACTAGATTATCTTTATGGAGTTTTGATTGAAATCCGTGAATATGAAAATTGTGATGAAGTGCTTTATAAAGTGATTCAGAATAGATCTTTGAATAAAAAGCATGATTGCAATTATGTTACTATAAATTCTATTAATGTCTATTGTGCTAATAATATGAAAAACCCTAAGCTTGGGGATGCTAATTTTGCTATGTCTACTACTTGTTGCAATGATCATGATTGGGGTGATTCTTCTTATGATCTTGAAAATTTATTTAAGCCCCATGATGAATATGAGATTGATAGTAATGTTTGCAATAATACTAAAAGTGGGTCTGGAAGAGTGTCAACTTTAGATCCCACATATTTGGACAATGTTCAATCTTATGAAGTTTTTGATAAAAGTGGGTTCGGAGAGGTCATGACTTTATTTTATGATAATCCCACTATTTTAGAAGAGTGTCAAAATTGCATGCATGTGGATCATGAAGAGAAAATTTTATGTGATAGTTATATTGTTGAAATTGATTATGATCCTACATGTAATTATTATGATAGAGGGAAATATGGTTGTAGAAATTTTCATGTCGCTAAATTACCTCTCGTTATGTTGAGATTGCTATTGTTTCTTTCCTCTTCCTTGCATATGCTAGTTTTTGCTTGCTATGATAATTTGTTCCCCTATAATATGCCTATGCATAGGAAGTATGTTAGACTTTGATGTGTTTTTCACATGCTATATGTGTAGCGACCCGACCCGAATGGGTCAAGTCTCTGTGCTTAAGTGTCATCCCTGGATCGGTATGCTGACACACACAGTACTCGAGGATTTATAACAGAGGTAAATCACATGTAAAAGTAACATAAATACTATTACCTCAATCCAAATAGTGGAAGTAACAAGGTTGTGGATTCCCATCAACACCAACGGCAAAGTTGAGTGTAGAAATCATAACCCTAACATATCACTTACTCGTCGTAAGATTCCTGCAACATGAGACGTTGTAGCCTCAAAGGGTCAGTACATTGCATGTACTGGCAAATTCACACCATAGAGAGAAATGATGAACAATGGCTATCACTACATGCATATTTGGCTGGTGGAAAAGCTCTATGGTTATAGTTTTTGCGAAAAGCCAATTTTTCCCTACTGCAAAGGAATAAATTTTTATTTAACTATCATGGTGGTTGTTGAACATTGAGAATGGTTGACAACATTCTCAATCCCAATTAAATAACATCATTAAACCCAACAAACTTAATTCAAAGTAACGTGATGAGATTCACATGATAATCCAAGTACTAGATACTCAAAACATCCATAACCGGGGACACGGCTAACCATGATTAGTTTATTACACTCTGCAGAGGTTTGCACACTTTTCCCCACAAGACCCGATCTCCTCCGTTGGATTTCTCGCACTACAAGGTGTTTGAGAAACAGATGACCAAGACATAGTCTTTCTGAAGCGCTAGCACCTTACGATGGGTAGACCGTACCACCTACATCCCCTACATCTGCTAGTCTACCACTGTAAGAGTTCGCACGACTTAGTCAACTATGCTAGAGCCCATAATAGCTTGTGGCTGCACATGGAAGTTTCTAGTATGAATAATCTCATGATCCCATTGAGCCTGGGTGGCGGTCCATAAAAAAAACAGGCAATCCTGGTCTACCCAGGTGCCTAGACAGGCAAATCCTGAAATAACTAGGTGCTTCAATCCACCCATATGTGTGTTTAAGTTGCCACCTTACGTAAACCATTAATTAACAATCTCACATCTGTCATGGATACTCTCAAAACCCAATCCACGTCTACGAGCATAGCATGGCACTATAAGCATAACGTAATAGTAACTCCCAAGGGTTTGATAACAAACAGGTAATAGGTACTACCTCAACTACTTCCCATCCCACAATTTAATTAGATCCTAATCATGCAATGTTTGAGGTTTGATCTAATGCAATGAAAACTGGATATGAAGGGGATATGATCAAAGTGTGAACTTGCCTGCAATGTTTATGAAGATGATTCACACTCAAAACTCTTGATAGATCTACTCGTCTCACTCCGGTCATTCTATCGTAAGCAAGCAATAGTAACCACACATAAGCAATCACTCAAAGTATCAGAAAGATCGAAGAAGACAATTCGGAAAACACCAAAACCAATCAAATAACTCTTGCAACATAAAACAATTTCTAACAGTACCAAAATTATATGAATTTGGCCTTATCACAAAGTTTAGGTCAAGAGCTTCGATTTGCAAAAAGAATCAACTCAAACGGAGTTACGAAACTCAAGTTATGATCAAACGAAGTTTGAATTCAAATCTGGTCTAATTCAAATTTTAAACTTTTCAAAAACATGTTTGAGTTGGATTACTGGATAGAGGAGATCATAACGAAGACGTGGGCGTTGGTTTCGTTGGATTTGGACTAACGAGTAAAAAGTTATGAGTGTTTGAAGTTCAGGGACTAAACTGTAAAGAAAAATCTTCACATATATGTCCCTGTCCGAAATTAAAATAGAAAAAGAAAAAGACTAAATTACAAACGTTCGTTACCGAACGCTAACGGATGGATTCGTTCGCTTCGAAGGGATAGACAGCGAACGTTCTCTATATAAGACTAACCACAAAAAAACGATCTAAAAGAAAAACCGAAGGAAACCGAATCGGGGTTTTTTTTGCGGGTTTTACCGGTTCGCGACGGGTTTGCGGTTTTCGGAGAGAAAACCGGTGGAGGCGAGGGCGTTCCCCGGCGAGACAGGACGGCGGCGGCGGCTCGGGTCCGACCGGGGTGGCGGCTCCGGTCTTCCAGGAGGGCGGCGAAGGGGTCGGGGAGGGGCGGCGCGGCGAGGCGAGGCAAATTGCGGCGTAGGTAGCGGTCAACGGTGACGGGACGGAGCGGGGTGGTGGCGGCGGATATCGCCGGCAGCGGCGGAATGCGGCGCAAGGGCGGTGGCGAAGAGAGGAACGGGGCCCGGGGCTCCGGATTTATAGGGAGGGGAAGAGGTGGCGTGGAGGAGGGGGTAGAGGAGGCCGGAGCGGACACGAATGCCGAGGTCGACGCTCGGGAGGCGTGCGGCCGGCGGTCTCCTCCGCAAGGTGGGAGACGATGCGGAGCAGGCTGGGCTGGCCTGGCGCTGGCTGGGCCGGCCTAGTCGGGGAAGGATTTTTTTCCTTTTTTAAAAAAAAGTTTTCTAGTCAGACAAAAAAAATAAAACTAAATAAGCAAAAATAAGATATAGGCATATATATCAAAATTTTCAGAAAAAGATTTTCTACAAGATGAACATTTTTCTAGAGTCAAATAAAATTCAAACAAATTCAGATAAAACAAACAGTGCTACTAGTCTATTAAAACCCAACAAAAATCATTTTAAAAATACCAAAATGATTTCAAATTAAATTTTCTCCAATTTTCTATTGTAGGGAATCATGTTACCCTATTTTCCATATATTTTTATTTTGGAGAAAAATAATTTGAATAAAACTCAAATAACTCCAAATTGAAAATAAATTCAAAAGAACTTTGAATTTAATTCTTTGAAACTCCCAACTCATATTTCATATAATTTGAAGAAGTCATTTTATCTTCTCTCATGAAAATCATTGAGATGCATGAAGTTTATGAATTGAAATATTTCCAAATGAAATTCAATTATTTTCAAATACCCTTTCATTTAATTTAAATGGAAGAAGTCATATCATCTTCACTCAAGGGTTTTGTATTTGAAAATAATTTGAATTCATGGAGATCAGAAAGCAAATATGAAAGTTTGGGAAAGTCCTTTTATTCCCTCTCATTTAACTTTCAAAAAGTTTTCGAATTTCACTCAATTTCACCCAATCAATCAAACAATCAATCAAATCTATCTATTTATTATAACATTCTAAAATTTAGAATTTTGGGATGTTACAAACCTACCACCCTTAAAATGAATCTCGTCCTCGAGATTCTGAGAGGCTAGAAAGAAAAGGTTAGGGTTTGGGGGTCTCCTCAAAATCCATCGATCATCACAGGGGTCTGGGGTGCTACCTCCCTTAAAAGCATGGTTATGGTTCCCTAGAAACTCCTATACATCATCCATATTGTTAACAGTGTCGGTCTTCTTAGATCTTTAGGATAATTCCTTATCCGGGCTCTTCTGGTAGTGGCATAACCTTTACCACAATTTTTCTGTCCTTTCATCTTGCTAAGGTTCTTCCATGACTGGGTCTTCTTAGCTGACGGGTCTGGCGCCATTACTAAACAACTATCGATATCTCAGGGTGGTCAACCATTTATGGTTTCTCCTGCAGTAAATGGGTCTGGGTTGATCCTCACCATATAACCTATGGTTGGGAACAACTGTCATGTACAAGGGAAAAATACCTATACCATTCTAAGGTTTAACAAGGTTTAATATCGTCGTCTGTCTACTATAGGTAAGTCACTCAGATTTACCATCCCATATATCAAGGCGAATAATAAGAGTAAGTCGGTATGGTGATCAATCCATCCCGCACCCAAATAATTACCTTGTATATGGTTTAGCAAATCTCGCATTCTAACACTCGGTCATCCTCGCAAGCATTGCAGAATTTCTCTTGTCGACAAACTGGGTTCGGATAAATCCATGGATTCTGCAAGCCAAACAATCATCTATCGTTCCTTCACCACTCTCAGGTTTGCGTAAACTCCTATAAGATCATCTATCGATAAACGTCGTAACTTCTTCCAGTTTTTTTCCTTCAGCAAGAATGTGCTTGCTTCCTGGCAGGTCCTGGGGCATGTGGGTTATGGCCCATCTCATCACTTGTAGTCCTTGAACTTATCATCGGGTAACTGATCATTGTTCCAACTTCCAACTTCCTAGTATTCTTAAATCCATCCAATTGTACTGTCTTCCTTCCTTCTGTTGGCACCAAACTAGGACATGTTTACTGAGACTCATCATGGGATTTCCATTGATCCATATTTCCAACATCATACCTCCTTTATATCCAATAGTAATTTATCTCTTCATCCCCGTGGGTTATCCCTCATACCGAGATATAAACTTATACTTATGGAGTCCATATTCTACTTCGTGGAACATCATTATCCTTTCCAGGGTCAAGCGTCCTTACACGGGAATATTGGCCATCTCTGCATGGCACTTTTTCAACTGGGAAACGTGAAAGACATCATGAACTCCTGACAGTCCTTTGGGTAACTCCAACTTGTAGGCCACTTCTCCCATACGATCCAAAACTCGGTATGGTCCTACAAATCTCGGGGCTAACTGTCCCTTAACTCCAATCCGTTTAACTTCTCGCATAGGGGACACGCGAAGACATGCTCTATCTCCAATTTCATAGACTACCTCCTTGAGTTTTTGAGTCTAAATAACTCTTCTGCCTGGACTGAGCTACCTTCAGTCTATCTCGAATCAACTTAACATTCTCTTCTGACTCCTTGATCACATTTGGTCCAAACAACTAACGGTCTCCAACTTCATCCCACATACTCTTGGGGCATCAGACATATCGAGACAAAACTCGTATTCATTTTGTCCGGAACCCACTTAGTGGAGTATCCTTATCTTTTCTAGGGGTCAACGGTTCTTACAGGGTACTACCACCCTTAAAATGCACAAATCTTCCATAGACCATATTTCTCATATCCTCAGAATGGCCAAAATTCTTCTTCATAGAGTAACAAGTCATAAAATCCATATCAGTACCAACGATGCTAACTTTATTCATTCTCAAGTGATTACAATCTCTCGCTTTTCCATTACATGTCTCAACTCAACACCTCAATATAAAAGAAAATGTTCTCACTTCTACTACTCCATTTTCTTGTTGCAAACTCAACTATCTAGCACAAGTTTCCTTCTCCTTGGGGCATTCTCTGGCAAGGTGCCCTGCTCCATTACAACTAAAACATATTACTTCTGACAAGTATCGAGGTTTCCTTTTTGGGAAATTGTTGAGGTAGTGCCCTGACTCCTTGCACCTATAACATGTTATATGACTCAGGTCCTTCCTGGAATCCAATCTGCTTCTCTTCCTGGATCTTTCCATGCCAATCATGGCTTCTATTTCTTGTGGGTCATATTCTACTTCCTCTGTCGGGAATTCTACTAAATCCCCATTCAAACAATTTTGGGAGATGTGTCCTTCTTCTCCACATGAATAGCAAGACTTAGTGCAGGGTTTACTCGGGTCTTCTTTAGGTGTGTCCTCCATCACAGCTTCTTCTAAAATTTCCATGAGGGCTCCTTTCATTTCTTCTTTCTTCTGCTGGATGGTTCATTGTACCATGGGGTAAATGTGACACTGAGCAGGATAGTGAGTAGTCCCTTCACACAAGAAACAAGTAATCTGCCTAATTGGGCATTCTTCAACTGGGGGACTTCCTTCACAATTAGGGCATTCATCCTTGTGTTCTTTATGGGTGTGTCCTATTTCTCCACAAATCTTGCATGCACAAGGTTTCTTCATATCCTTTCCATAAGGCTTCAACTTCTGGGACACAAGGTGCGATCTTTGCAAAGTCAACTTAAATTCTTTCCAAGTGGTTACTCCTTGCCATGCATTGATGGGTTGGTACATCCTCCACCAAGTAGCAGCACCTCTTTCAAAGCACTGAAGAGCATGCTGGGTCATATCATGTCCAGCTATAGGGTTATTCTCCATGTGATCCTCCATGTTCTGAATCCATCGGTCTGTCTCCAACTGACTCATCGGTCCAGAAAGCTCATCTCCATTCATCCTCTATTGGGTCCATGTGGGTTTGGGGTAAGATAAGAGAGAGGGATACACACAATACAAACAAAAGTTTTGAAAAGACAGATTTTATTTGTGGCCATCGGGAAAAACATCAAACAAATGACAGCTCACAAACGTCGCATCTAACGTAGGTATATAACAGGGGTTTGGTCTTCTAAAGGTCAATAAATCTTCAACGTCTCCAAACTCTTCAAGCCTTGTTCATGCCTCCAATGGTTTCTTCTGATCATGCTTGTCTTCTCAAGTTCTTTTGCCAGATCATCTCTGTTGACGTGAAATCTCTCGTGACATCCTTTAATATTCTGGAGTTGTATTTCAAACTTCTAGGTTTCAACATCCTTGGCATGAACCATGGTCTAGTTCCTGACGAATCTCCGGTTTTCTCGAGGTTTTGCTCCTCCAGCTTGGCTACTTTCAGCTTTTGGGTCCTAAGTTCTTCATGAATGGCCTCCTTGTCGAATATGACTTCCTACAAGTCCATCTTAAACTTCTTGATGTGTTACTCCAGATCCTGGTGATACACCGGCCTAGGTTAAAACTTCATCTTACTAATAGGTGCTCCATCAGCCTTCTTCCATCAAATCCATTCTGAAGAAATGCATCCTTAACTCAGCACGGTGACAATAGCATCAGCGGGCGATGACATCACGGATAATCGTGTTTCTGCTCTTGTCATTCCCATGAGCTATCATTCCATAGTTGATATCTCCTTCTTCAGGGTTTTCTTTGACAAAACTTCGAGTTCTCATGCTTCTTGTTTCAGTCTTTCTCCGATACACCTTGATCTCGGGCATTGACAACTTCCTTAATCTGTCAAGTTCCATAGGGGTAGCCTTCCTAGGTCATACAAATCTGGAAATTCTTCAGAGCCTTCAAATTCTCCTTGTCTTCGGTCCTCAACCGTTGTAGTTTCCATTTTTCAGATGCACGGAAAATACTCTTCATTCCGAAGTGGCTTTAGTTGTCTGATATCTTGTACTTCTTGGAGTGGTCTCATCAGTCGAATCTTCTTGTGGTCAAAAGGGGAAAGGGGTATGGTCTCACTAAAGGGAATTTTTTGAATAAGCTCAGAAGAGAAGAGAGGTAAAAGATCCTTTCGAAGAGTAAAGTTTTAGAGAAAAATCTTTGCTATGGGCTTGCCAGTTTCTAGGGTCATGTCCTACAGTCAACATGTGCTCTGATACCATCTTGTAGAGACCCGGCCCAAATGGATTAAGTCTCTGTGCTTAAGTGTCATCCCTGGATCGGTATGCTGACACACACAGTACTCGAGGATTTATAACAAAGGTAAATCACATGTAAAAGTAACATAAATACTATTACCTCAATCCAAATAGCGGAAGTAACAAGGTTGTGGATTCCCATCAACACCAACGGCAAAGTTGAGTGTAGAAATAGTAACCCTAACGTATCACTTACTCGTCGTAAGATACCTGCAACATGAGACGTTGTAGCCTCAAAGGGTCAGTACATTGAATGTACTGGCAAATTCACACCATAGAGAGAAATGATGAACAATGGCTATCACTACATGCATATTTGGCTGGTGGAAAAGCTCTATGGTTATAGTTTTTGCGAAAAGACAATTTTTCCCTACTGCAAAGGAATAAATTTTTATTTAACTATCATGGTGGTTGTTGAACATTGAGAATGGTTGACAGCATTCTCAATCCCAATTAAATAACATCATTAAACCCAACAAACTTAATTTAAAGTAACGTGATGAGATTCACATGATAATCCAAGTACTAGATACTCAAAATGTCCATAACCGGGGACACGGCTAACCATGATTAGTTTATTACACTCTGCAGAGGTTTGCGCACTTTTCCCCACAAGACCCGATCTCCTCCATTGGATTTCTCGCACTACAAGGTGTTTGAGAAACGGATGACCGAGACATAGTCTTTCTGAAGCGCTAGCACCTTACGATGGGTAGACCGTACCACCTACATCCCCTACATCTGCTAGTCTACCACTGTAAGAGTTTGCACGACTTAGTCAACTATTCTAGAGCCCATAATAGCTTGTGGCTGCACACGGAAGTTTCTAGTATGAATAATCTCATGATCCCTTTGAGCCTGGGTGGCAGTCCATAAAAAAACAGGCAATCCTGGTGTACCCAGGTGCCTAGACAGGCAAATCCTGGAATAACCAGGTGCCTCAATCCACCCAGATGTGTGTTTAAGTTGCCACCTTACGTAAACCATTAATTAACAATCTCACATCTGTCATGGATACTCTCAAAACCCAATCCATGTCTACGAGCATAGCATAGCACTATAAGCATAATGTAATAGTAACTCCCAAGGGTTTGATAACAAACAGGTAATAGGTACTACCTCAACTACTTCCATCCCACAATTTAATTAGATCCTAATCATGCAATGTTTGAGGTTTGATCTAATGCAATGAAAATTGGGTATGAAGGGGATATGATCAAAGTGTGAACTTGCCTGTAATGTTGATGAAGATGATTCACACTCAAAACTCTTGATAGATCTACTCGTCTCACTCTGGTCAATCTATCATAAGAAAGCAATAGTAACCACACATAAGCAATCACTCAAAGTATCAGAAAGATCGAATAAGACAATTCGGAAAACACCAAAACCAATCAAATAACTCTTGCAACATAAAACAATTTCTAACAGTACCAAAATTATATGAATTTGGCCTTATCAAAAAGTTTAGGTCAAGAGCTTCGATTTGCAAAAAGAATCAACTCAAACGGAGTTACGAAACTCAAGTTATGATCAAACGAAGTTTAAATTCAAATCTGGTCTAATTCAAATTTTAAACTTTTCAAAAACATGTTTGAGTTGGATTACTGGATAGAGGAGATCATAATGAAGACGTGGGCGTTGGTTTCGTTGGATTTGGACTAACGAGTAAAAAGTTATGAGTGTTTGAAGTTTAGGGACTAAACTGTAAAGAAAAATCTTCACATATATGTCCCTGGCCGAAATTAAAATAGAAAAAGAGAAAGACTAAACTACAAACGTTCGTTACCGAATGCTAACGGATGGATTCGTTCGCTCCGAAGGGATAGACAGCGAACGTTCTCTGTATAAGACTAACCACAAAAAAATGATCTAAAAGAAAAACCGAAGGAAACTGGATCGGGTTTTTTTTGCGGGTTTTACCGGTTCACGACGGGTTTGCGGTTTTCGGAGAGAAAACCGGTGGCGGCGAGGGCGTTCCGCGGCGAGACAGGACGGTGGCGGCGGCTCCGGTCGTCCAGGAGGGCGGCGAAGGGGTCGGGGAGGGGCGGCGCGGCGAGGCGAGGCAAATGGCGGCGTCGGCAGCGGTCAACGGTGACGGGATGGAGCGGGGTGGCGGCAGAACGCGGCGCAAGGGCGGCGGCGAAGAGAGGAACGGGGCTCGGGGCTCCGGATTTATAGGGAAGGGAGGAGGTGGCGTGGAGGAGGGGGTAGAGGAGGCCGGAGCGGACACGAACGCCGAGGTCGGCGCTCGGGAGGCGTGCGGCCGGCGGTCTCCTCCGCGAGGTGGGAGACGACGCGGAGCGGGCTGGGCTGGCCTGGCGCTAGCTGGGCCGGCCCAGTCGGGGAAGGATTTTTTTCCTTTTTAAAAAAAAGTTTTCTAGTCAGACAAAAAAAAATAAAACTAAATAAGCAAAAATAAGATATAGGCATACCAAAATGATTTCAAATTAATTTTTCTGCAATTTTCTATTGTAGGGAATCATGTTACCCTATTTTCCTCATATTTTTATTTTCGAGAAAAATAATTTGAATAAAACTCAAATAACTCCAAATTGAAAATAAATTCAAAAGAACTTTGAATTTAATTCTTTGAAACTCCCAACTCATATTTCATATGATTTGAAGAAGTCATTTTATCTTCTCTCATGAAAATCATTGAGCTGCATGAAGTTTATGAATTGAAATATTTCCAAATGAAATTCAATTATTTTCAAATACCCTTTCATTTAATTTAAATGGAAGAAGTCATATCATCTTCTCTCAAGGGTTTTGTATTTGAAAATAATTTGAATTCATGGAGATGAGAAAGCAAATATGAAAGTTTAGGAAAGTCCTTTTATTCCCTCTCATTTAACTTTCAAAAAGTTTTCGAATTTCACTCAATTTCACCCAATCAATCAAATATATCTATTTATTATAACATTCCAAAATTTAGAATTTTGGGATGTTGCAATATGATGCTCTCTTTGTGTTTCAATTGCTATGTTTCATGTGAGCATCATTAAAATTATCAATGCCTAGCTAAGGGCGTTAAACGATAGCGCTTGTTGGGAGGCAACCCAATTTTATTTTTGATCTTTGCTTTTTGTTCCTGTTTAGTAATAAGTAATTCATCTAGCTTATGTTATGATTGTGTTTTTTATTTTTAATTAGTGTTTATGCCAAGTAAAGCCTTTAGGATCTTCTTGGGTGATTGTTGTTTGATCTTGCTGATAAAAACAGAAAGTATGCGCTCACAAAAATAATTATCATTTTTACCAGAGAGCGATAAAATACCAATTCCAACTGAAGTAGATCAATCTACCTTTTATACTGGTCATCCTAAGTTTTCAGAATTTTTGGAGTTATAGAAGTATTCGAAGTCTCCAGATTGCTACAGACTATTCTATTTTAGACAGATTATGTTTTTCGTGTGTTGTTTGCTTATTTTGATGAATCTATGAGTAGTATCGGCGGTATGAACCATATAGAAGTTGGAATACAGTAGGTTTAACACAAATATAAATAAAGAATGAGTTCATTACAGTACCTTAAAGTGGTGGTTTATTTTCCTATACTAACGGAGCTCATGAGATTTTCTATTGAAGTTTTGTGTTGTGAAGTTTTCAAGTTTTTGGTTAAAGATTTGATGGGTTTTGGAATAAGGAGTGGAAATATCATAAGCTTGGGGACGGCCAAGGCACCCCAAGGTAAATCCAAGGACAACCAAAAGCCTAAGCTTTGGGATGCCACAGAAGGCATCCCCTGTTTTGTCTTCGTCTACCAGTAACTTTATTTGAGGCTATATTTTTATTCACCACATGATATGTGTTTTTCTTGGAGCATCTTGTATGATTTGATTCTTTGATTTTTAGTTTACCACAATCATCCTTGATGTACACACCTTTTTGGGAGAGACATGCATGATTCTGAATTTATTAGAATACTCTATGTGCTTCACTTATATCTTTTGAGCTAGATAATTTTGCTCTAGTACTTCACTTATATCTTTTTAGAGCACGGTGGTGGTTTTATTTTATGGAAATTATTGATCTCTCATGCTTCACTTATATTATTTCGAGAGTCTTTTAGAATAGCATGGTAATTTGCTTTGGCTATAAAATTAGTCCTAATATGATGGGCATCCAAGATGGGTATAATAAAAACTTTCATAAAGTGCATTGAATACTATGAGAAGTTTGATTCCTTATGATTGTTTTGAGATATGAAGATGGTGATATTAGAATCATGCTACTTGAGTAGTTGTGGATTTGAGAGATACTTGTGTTAAAGTTTGTGACTCCCGTAGCATGCACGTATGGTGAACCGTTATGTGATGAAGTCAGAGCATGATTTATTTTTTGATTGTCTTCCTTATGAGTGGCGGTCGGGGACGAGCGATGGTATTTTCCTACCAATCTATCCCCCTAGGAGCATGCGCATAGTACTTCGTTTCAATAACTAATAGATTTTTGCAATAAGTATATGAGTTCTTTATGACTAATGTTGAGTCCATGGATTATACGCACTCCCACCCTTCCACCGTTGCTAGCCTCTCTAGTACCGTGCAACTTTCGCCGGTACCATAAACCCACCATTTACCTTCCTCAAAACAGCCACCATACCTACCTATTATGGCATTTCCATAGCCATTCCGAGCAAGGTAGTAAAAGTCGGGATTCGGAGTCGGGTCGGTTTTCCTCAGACAGAATCGAGTCGTAAGATTGAGTCGTGGAATCGAGGATTCTACTAGATTTACTCAAATAATTATTGTGTATGCACACAAGAAATTTATACGGTTTCTATAGAGTTTTGACACTAAATATGGAGGAAAGAACACACGCATCAATGTTAGTTGTATTCCACTTCTTTTTATGGCTAACCTACCATCTAGCTCGCATGTATGGAACATATATGAGAGCGAAATATATAGAACATTTAAACCTTCAATGCACGAAATTTACTTATGTTATTTTTAGAGTGCGTGAGTAGTCGATCACTTATCTATCTGACCTACACTGCTAAACCTTGAAGGGTCTTGCTCTCCTTCTCTGATCAATCTTGAAGAATCCTCCTTTTCACGCCAATTCCATATGCCGACAAGCATGATCCTCAATTTCGACCTAGGGTTTCTAAGAGCTAGATCAAAGGTGTCTACGGCTGAGAATTTGGACTTGGGAGGGGAATAAAGGTCCATGCAGTATATGAAAAGGTGTTTGGATGATGGCATACTATTTTGCTAAAACTAGTAGAATCGGATGTAGTCCATAACATAGTGAGGATTGTACAGTTTTGAACAGGATTCTATGATTTGGATCGCGACTCAACATGGATTCTACCTGATCCAGATTCATAGTGGGATTTGGATCGACATGCTTCCGTAGGGTCGTGAAGCCGTAGGATTCTAGCAGTCGAATCAGGATTCTGACTACCTTGATTCCGAGATATATTGCCATGCAACTTTCCACCGTTCTGTTTATTAAGACACGCTTCATGATTGTCATATTGCTTTGCATCATCATGTAGTTAACATCGTATTTGTGACAAAGCCACCTTCATAATTCTTTCATACATGTCACTCTTGATTCATTGCACATCCCAGTACACCGCAAGAGGCATTCACATAGAGTCATATTTTGTTCTAAGAGTCGAGTTATAATTCTTGAGTTGTAAGTAAATAAAAGTGTGATGATCATCATTATTAGAGCATTGTCCCAGTGAGGAAAGAATGATGGAGACTATGATTCCCCCACAAGTCGGGATGAGACTACGGGCGAAAAAGATAAAAAAAAGGAAGCCAAAGAAAAAAAAAAGAGGGCCCAAAAAACAAAAAAAATGAGAGAAAAAGAGAGAAGGGACAATGCTACTATCCTTTTCCACACTTGTGCTTCAAAGTAGCACCATGATCTTCATGATAGAGAGTCTCCTATGTTGTCACTTTCATATACTAGTGGGAATCTTTCATTATAGAACTTGGCTTGTATATTCCAATGATGGGCTTCCTCAAAATGCCCTAGGTCTTCGTGAGCAAGCGAGTTGGATGCACACCCACTTAGTTTCTTTTTGAGCTTTCATACATTTATAGCTCTAGTGCATCCATTGCATGGCAATCCCTACTCACTCACGTTGATATCTATTGATGGGCATCTCCATAGCCCGTTGATACGCCTAGTTGATGTGAGACTATCTTCTCCATTTTGTCTTCTCCACAACCACCCCTCTATTCCACCTATAGTGTTATATCCATGGCTCAAGCTCATGTATTGCGTGAAGATTGAAAAAGTTTAAGAACATCAAAAGTATGAAACAATTGCTTGGCTTGTCATCGGGGTTGTGCATGATTAAATTTTGCGTGTGATGAAAATAGAGCATAGCCCGACTATATGATTTTGTAGGGATAGCTTCCTTTGGCCATGTTATTTTAAGAAGACATGATTGATTTATTAGTATGCTTGAAGTATTATTATTTTTATGTCAATATTAAACTTTTGTTTTGAATCTTTCGGATCTGAACATTCATGCCACAATAAAGAAAATTACATTGATAATTTTATAGGTAGCATTCCACATCAGAAAATCTATTTTTATCATGTACCTACTCGAGGACGAGCAAGAATTAAGCTTGGGGATGCTTGATACGTCTCCAACGTATCTATAATTTTTTATTGTTCCATGCTATTATATTATCTGTTTTGAATGTTTAATGGGCTTTAATATGCTCTTTTATATTATTTTTGGGACTAACCTATTAACCGGAGGCCCAGTGTCAGTTTCTGTTTTTTTGCCTATTTTAGAGTTTCGCAGAAAAGGAATACCAAACGGAGTCCAAACAGAATGAAACCTTCACCATGATCTTTCTTGGACCGAAAGCAATCTAGAAGACTTGGAGTCGATGTATGGAAATCCACGATGCGGCCACGAGGCATGAGGGCGCCCCCCCACCCTCGTGGGCCCCTTGTAGCTCCACCGACGCACTTGTTTCGCCTCTATATACTCTTATAACCTAGAAACATTGCAGAGAGCCACGAAACCACATTTCCACCGCCGCAACCTTCTGTACCCGTGAGATCCCCTCTTTGGGCCTTTTTCGGCGATCTACTGGAGGGGGAATCAATCACGGAGGGCTTCTACATCAACACCATTGCCTCTCCGATGAAGCGTGAGTAGTTTACCACAGACCTTCGGGTCCATGGTTATTAGCTAGATGGCTTCTTCTCTCTCTTTGATTCTCAATACAAAGTTCTCCTCGATGTTCTTGGAGACCTATTTGATGTAATACTCTTTTGCAGTGTGTTTGCCGAGATCCGATGAATTGTGGGTTTATGAACAAGATTATCTATGAATATTATTTGGTTCTTCTCTGAATTCTTATATGCATGATTTGATATCTTAGCAAGTCTCTTCGAATTATCGGTTTAGTTTGGCCTACTAGATTGATCTTTCTTGCAATGGGAGAAGTGCTTAGCTTTGGGTTCAATCTTGCAGCGTCCTTTCCCAGAGAAGTAGGGGCAGCAAGGCATGTATTGTATTGTTGCCATTGAGGATAAAAAGATGGGGTTTATATCATATTGCTTGAGTTTATCCCTCTACATCATGTCATCTTGCTTAATGCGTTACTCTGTTATTATGAACTTAATACTCTAGATGCATGCTGGATAGTGGTCGATGTGTGGAGTTATAGTAGTAGATGCAGAATCGTTTCGATCTACTTGACACGGTTGTGATGCCTATATTCATGATCATTGCCTTAGATATCCTCATAACTATGCGAGTTTCTATCAATTGCTCGGCAGTAATTTGTTCACCCACCGTAATACATGCTATCTTGAGAGAAGCCACTAGTGAAACCTATGGCCCCCGGGTCTCTTTCTTATTATATTGCATCTATTTTATTTACATCGCATCTCATTTACTATTTTGCAATCTTTACTTTCCAATCTATATAACAAAAATACCAAAATTATTTACTTTACTATCTTTATTAGATCTCACTTTTGCGAGTGACCGTGAAGGGATTGACAACCCCTTTATCGCATTGGTTGCAAGGTTCTTGATTGTTTATGCAGGTACTAGGTGACTTGTGCGTTGTCTCCTACTGGATTGATACCTTGGTTCTCAAAACTGAGGGAAATACTTACGCTACTTTGCTGCATCACCCTTTCCTCTTCATGGGAAAACAAACGCGTGCTCAATAGGTAGCAATGTGCATATAGTGCAAATTTGAATTATGCACATAAATGCATTGAAAACTCAGTTAATGCATAAAAATGTCCAAACGAACCATGAATAATTCCAATTCTTTTATGATCACTGCAGATAAAATGTCTAGCAATTCAAACTCCGTCCATGGCCGTTGTGACCCCATTGTGTAATTCAAATCAAGACAAAAAATCAAGTAGATCCCACACAGTTTATTATAACCAACCGTGTGAGATGCAGCACAAAATATCTTGGAGCACTATCAGAGTATAGTACGCATACGGCTTACGTGAGAAGGTGCGATGGCTACAGTCAACAACCCGCTCTGAGTAAGGGACCATGTCTGATGACACTTTGCGCGCCAGTTTTTTCGCTGAAGCGATTCCAAATTTTTGTCTTCCACGGAAATATCTACCTCCCCGCCCCCTCCCCCTTACCAAAAGCCATATTTCCCCTATTTCCGCCTTCCTTTCCAAGTTGAAACCTTCACTCCTTGCTTGCACCGTCGCCTCCTTGCCAGCAACCCTCCTTCACACTGCTCGGCCTCGCCCATCCAGGCAGGTAATCCACACCCGACCCCCATTCTCCTCCTCATTCCACATCCCACACGCCCCGACCACCGGCGCGAGCACGACACCTTCCAACCAAATCACCGACCCCTCCACCAAATAAGTGCCGGCCTAAGCCATGGTGCATGCAGTATAGCCAGGACCTCAAGGAGCATTTGGCAGCAGAGAAGCAAATCACGGCCGCACGCGCGGATGAGGTCGCGATGGCTGCCATTCGTGTTGACCCCCAGATCTTGGAGGAGCACCTCACCATCGAGGCCACCATTGACGCCTCGTGCGCCAACACTACGACACGGTTGGTTGCTTTAAATGACAGTTCGTGGCGTTTTCTTGAGGCCACCATCGGTGCCTTCGACGAAGACTATGAGGTGTTTTCTCAGCGTGCACGTGCTTACCTCATCTCGAGAGCTAGCAGGTTGGTGCCGGGAGCGGCTCAAGCAACTCACCACTACAACGAGGGTATCAACGATGCGGAGGCCTCGCCCTCTTCCATGTCCAAGGAGCCAATCATCATCGATATCTCCGACAATGACGAGCAGCTTGTCTTATTAGCTCACTATAAGGACCCATGTTCAGTTTGCTAGCTACTGCCTTCCTTAACAAATTCTAGTGAATTGTGCTATCTACTTTTACCATGCAATCTTCTGCTATAGTGCATATGTTCTATATGTCGTGCAATGTGGTGTTCAGTTAACTGCTTGGTTCAATTCTGCAAATGTGATGTTCAGTTAACATTTGGTTCATTTGTTGTGGTGTTTAGTTAACTGCTTGGTTCAATTCTGCAATGCGATGTTCAATTATTGTGGCTGCATTCTCTTATTGTATACCATGTGAGGAATAAATCAAATTTGGCTGCACTTAATACATGAGAAACATATACAAGTGCAATATTTCCTAGTTCTTAATCATGCTTGGTTTGGATAAATGGGTTTTCCATGTGGCTTGAATTAATATGATGAATCTGCAATGTGCTTATTTTTCATCAACATATTTTACCGACAGCATGCGAACCCTTACTTGACCTGATGATTAACTACCTTATATGTGTTGTAGGGAAACAATGGCAAGCATTGAGGTTTACAAGATGATACTAACTATTATACCTTGCCTTTTTTATATCTTTGCCCCGTTTCCAATATAGAGAAGATATTTATGCACATCCTTGTTTTTAGGGTTCACTGATGATTACCTCTCAAACCACCTCTGTGGTCAGGAGGCGAGGAAAGTTTTCATACAACACCCACAGTTCAATATTGAAGTGTTCCTAAAGAGGTCGAAGGATGGATGGTCAATCATCCACAGGCACTGGCCTAAAGTTGCAAAGACCATCAACATGAATGAAGGCTCAATATTCGCCTTCCGCTTAAGCAGTTTTCCAGATGAGATGCATCTCTCTATGTACCGTCTATGATGCTAATTTCGAAAGGTTCTAGATGTTGCATGTAAAACTTGCTGCTGGTGCAGTTGTGCAATGGGGTAGCTGAGTGCTGAAGCTATATCATGTTGTACTCCGATGTATTTCAATTATGAAATCATGCTTCCTTAATATGGAAATAGAATATATTATGTGCTTAATATGAATGTCAATTAGATTAGTAAATGGATTATTAATAATAGGGCAATTAGCCCGCTAATTGGCCAATTAGCTTGCTAATTGGGTTTTCCGATTGCAAATGGTTAAGGAGAAAACACCGTGGGCGATGACCTCAGGCAACGCACATAGTTTCTAGGAACAAACCATGTTGGATCAATGAAAAATTACACACGACATTCTCTTTAAAACTATTTGCGTTACGGCACCTTGCGCAAAAGTTTTCCTTAGAGTGATAGTGTGGGATGTAAATACGAACAAAAACGTTTAGCGATGACTGACTGTGTGGGATGTACTTACGACCAGAAATGATTTCGCCTGTATAATTGTTTTTTTAGAACTACTATACGCATTTTTGTATTTGAGTGCATATTAGATTTCCCTCTGTTCCTGAAAGCACAAGTGCTCCCTGGGTGGTTTTAGTAATTAATGCCAACATATCTCTTGTTGGACTAATGTTTTTATCTAGTATATTTCAGACAAGTTCAACAGATGGAGTGGCGAGGACAAGAGGATATTGAACCCTTTCAAGATGCTAGGGACAAAAGATTGGCTCAATCTCTAAAGATCAAGACTCTACATTTTACTTTTAGTGATCCAAGATCACATTGAGTCCATAGGAAAAGCCAATACTATTAAAAGGGGATGAGGTGTTGCTTAATGGCTTACGTGTTCAAAGTGCTTAGTGATATGCTCCAAAGCCCTCAACCACTTTCCCATATCCACATATGTCCCAAACCAAAAGTCAAACATGGCCCAACCAAAATTTCCTACCTGGCGCCACTGAGTTCACTTGACATAGCCACTGCTAGAAACCCTAGTCAAATCGGTCTCACCGATGGGATCTCGGTCTCACCGAGATGGGCTTGCAAACTCTCTGTTACCTATTGCAATAATTTCGGTCCCACCGAGATATGCAATTGGTCCCACCGAGTTTGCTTGACCAACTCTTTGTTTTGCCTATTACCAAAATCGGTCTCACCGAGTTTGCGTAATCGGTCAAACCGATACGAGGTATTACCCTAACCCTAGCACACCGGTCCCACCGAGTTTATCATATCGGTCCCACCGAAATGTCTAACGGTCACATTATGAACTGAATCGGTCCTACTGAGTTGTCTGATCCGGTCCACCGAGTTTGGTGATTTATGTGTAACGGTTAGATTTTGTGTGGAGGCTATATATACCCCTCCACCCACTCTCCATTCATGGAAAGAGCCATCAGAACATGCCTACACTTCCAACATACATTTTCTGATAGAGAACCACCTACACTTGTGTTGAGGTCAAGATATCCCATTCCAACCACATAAATCTTGATCTCTAGCCTTCCCCAAGTTGCTTTCCACTCAAACCCTCTTTCCACCAAATCCAATCCTATGAGAGATATCTGAGTGTTGGGGAGACTATCATTTTAAGCACAAGAGCAAGGAATTCATCATCAACACACCTTCTATTACCATTTGGAGAGTGGTGTCTCCTAGATTGGTTAGGTGTGTTGATGATGGATTCCTTGCTCTTGTGCTTAAAATGATAGTCTCCCCAACACTCAGTGGAGCCCTCCGTGGGTGGAGCCCTCCGTGGACTCGCACAACCGTTACCATTCGTGGGTTGAAGTCTCCATCAACGTGGTTGTACGATAGCACCACCTATCTTAACAACGCCAAAAATCTCCATGTCTCCAATTGTGTTTGCACACTCAAATCCCATCCCTTTACATTCTTGCACCTTGCATGATTTACTTTCCGCTGCTCATATACACTTTTCATGCTTGCTTGATATGTATTGTGCATGTTTAAACTTGTGCTAAAACTCCACTTCAACTTAAAGAAATTAAAAACTGCAACTTTTCTTACTAAGAGTCTATTCACCCCCCTCTAGACACCTCCTCTCGATCCTTTCAATTGGTATTAGAGATTTGGTCTCCATTGCTTTGGTTTAAACATCTTTGGAGGAAGATGGATGAGTCTACGTTGGGGAGTCTTAGACATAGAGTGCCTATACTTGATGGAGAGTACTTTCATGAGTGGAAAAATGAGATGCTTGAGATTTTCAATGAATATCATTTGAACAAGTACATTACCATCCCTTGTGAAACACATGTCGATCCTTTGCGTGCTACCCTTGATGAGTCTATTGACATGATCTGTAATCTTAGAACTGTCAATTTAATCACTAGAGGTTTGCCCAGAAACTTGCTTGCTAGCTTGCATGCTCTTGATTGTGTCTATACCATATGGAGATTCCTTGAGGAATGATTTCCAAGCTATTCCTTGAAAAACTTAGATGAGATTCTTCATAAGTATGTTGCCTTTAGTAAGATGAGTTCCAATGATCCCAAATTTGGTGATTGTTTATTTGAGCTTACTAATCTTACGAGTGCCAAAGGAGATGTTGCAATCATTAGCAATATCATTTCCGAAGTCATTAGAATTCATAGAGATGAACATTGTTTTGGTCATACTTCTAATGAATCACTCTATCTAGGAATTTATCCACCACATGACGATGTTGAAGATGGATACTATGATGAGGATGATGATAGTGACTATGATCTTGATGATGCAATGAGACACTTGTTGGGGAACATAGTAATTTCAAAAACAATCCTACGCACACGCAAGATCATGGTGATGCATAGCAACGAGAGGGAAGAGTATCGTCCATGTACCCTCGTAGACCTAAGCGGAAGCGTTATGAGAACGCGGTTGATGTAGTCGAACGTCTTCGCGATCCGACCGATCCAAGTACCGAACGCACAGAACCTCTGAGTTCACCACACGTTCAGCTCGATGACGTCCCATGAAATCTGATCCAGCGGAGCTTCACGGGAGAGTTTCGTCAGCACGACGGCGTGATGACGGTGATGATGATGCTACTGACACAGGGCTTCGCCTAAGCACCACTACGATATGATCGAGGTGGATTATGCTGGAGGGGGGCACCGCACATGGCTTGGAACAATCAACTTGTGTGTCTTGGGGTGCCCCCTGCCCCCGTATATAAAGGAGAAAGGGGGAGACCGGTCGGCCCTTGCAGCGTGCGCCAGGAGGAGGAGTCCTCCTCCTAGTAGGAGTAGGACTCCCCTTTCCTACTCCTACTAGGAAGGGGAAAGGAAGGAGGAGAGGGAGAAGGAAGGAGAGGGAGTAAAGGAGGAAAGGGGGCCGTGCCCCTAGTCCAATTCGTTTTGGGCTAGGGGGCCGCGCGCCCTGCCTTGTCTTGCCTCCTCTCTTCCACCACTTCGCCCATGAGGCCCAATACTTCTTCCCCCCGTATTCCTGTAACTCCCCGATACTCCGAAAAATACCTGAATCACTCGGAACCTTTCCAATGTCCGAATACAGTCGTCCAATATATCGATCTTTATGTCTCGGCCATTTCGAGACTCCTCTTCATGTTCCTGATCTCATCCGGGACTCCGAACTACCTTCGGTACATCAAAACACATAAACTCATAATATTGATCATCACCGAACGTTAAGCATGCGGACCCTACGGGTTCGAGAACTATGCAAACATGACCGTGACACGTCTCCGGTCAATAACCAATAGCGGAACCTGGATGCTCATATTGGCTCCCACATATTCTACAAAGATCTTTGTCGGTCAAACCACATAACAACATACGTTGTTCCCTTTGTCATCGGCATGTTACTTGCCCGGGATTCGATCATCGGTATCGCAATACCTAGTTCAATCTCGTTAGCGGCAATTCTCTTTACTCGTTTCCGTAATGCATCATCTCGCAACTAACTCATTAGTTGCATTGCTTGCAAGGCATATAGTGATGTGTATTACCGAGAGGGCCCAGAGATACCTCTCCGACAATCGAAGTGACAAATCCTAATCTCGATCTATGCCAACTCAACAAGTACCATCGGATACACCTATAGAGCACCTTTATAATCACCCAATTACGGTGTGACGTTTGGTAGCACACAAAGTGTTCCTCCTGTAACCGGGACTTGCATAATCTCATAGTCATAGAAACATGTATAAGTCATGAAGAAAGCAATAGCAGTAAACTAAAACGATCAAATGCTAAGCTAACAGAATGGGTCAAGTCAATCGCATCATTCTCCCAACGATGTGATCCCGTTTATCAAATGACAACTCATGTCTACGGTTAGGAAACATAACCATCTTTGACCAACGAGCTAGTCAAGTGGAGGCATACTAGTGACACTCTGTTTGTCTATGTATTCACACATGTATTATGTTTCCGGTTAATACAATTCTAGCATGAATAATAAACATTTATCATGAAATAAGGAAATAAATAATAACTTTATTATTGCCTCTAGGGCATATTTCCTTCAGTCTCCCACTTGCACTAGAGTCAATAATCTAGTTCACATCTTTATGTGATTAGTTCACATCTCCATGTGACTAATACCCAATGGGTTTACTAGAGTCAATAATCTAGTTCACATCGCTATGTGATTAACACCCAAAGAGTGATCATGTTTTGCTTGTGAGAGAAGTTTAGCATACGGGTCTGCAACATTCATATCCGTATGTATTTCGCAAATTTCTATGTCTACAATGCTTTGCACGGAGCTACTCTAGCTAATTGCTCCCACTTTCAATATGTATCCAGATCGAGACTTAGAGTCATCTAGATCGATGTAAAAAGCTTGCATCGACGTAACTCTTTACGACGAACTCTTTTATCACCTCCATAACCGAGAAATATTTCAATAGTCCTCTAAGGATAATTTTGACCGCTGTCCAGTGATCTACTCCTAGATCACTATTGTACTCCCTTGCCAGAAAGATGCTAAGGTATACAATAGGACTTGTAAACAGCATAGCATACTTTATAGAACCTATGACTGAGGCATAGGGAATGACTTTTCATTCTCTTTCTATTTTCTGCTGTGGTCAGGTTTTGAGTCTTTACTCAACTTCACACCCTACAACACAGGCAAGAACTCCTTCTTTGACTGTTCCATTTTAAACTACATCAAAATCTTGTCAAGGTATGTACTCATTGAAAAATCTTATCAAGCGTCTTGATCTATCTCTATAGATCTTGATGCTCAATGTGTAAGGAGCTTCATCGAGGTCTTTCCTTGAAAAACTCTTTTCAAACACTCCTTTATGCTTTCCAGAAAATTCTACATTATTTTTGATCAACAATATGTCATTCACATATACTTATCAGAAATGTTGTAGCGCTCCCACTCAGTTTCTTGTAAATACAGGCTTCACCGCATGTCTGTATAAAACCATATGCTTTGATCACTTTATCAAGTATATATTCCAAATCCGAGATGCTTGCACTAGTCCATAGATGGATCGCTGGAGCTTGCACACTTTGTTAGCACCTTTAGGATTGACAAAACCTTCTTGTTGCATCATATACAACTCTTCTTTAAGAAATCCATTAAGGAATGCAGTTTTGACATCCATTTGCCAGATTTCATAAAATGCGGCAACTGCTAACATGATTCGGATAGACTTTTAAGCATCGATACGAGTGAGAAAATCTCATCGTAGTCAACGCCTTGAACTTGCCGAAAACATTTTACGACAATTTGAGCTTTGTAGATAGTAACACTACTATCAGCGTTTGTCTTCCTCTTGAAGATCCATTTATTCTTAATGACTCACCGATCATCGGGCAAGTCAATCAAACTCCATACTTTGTTCTCATACATGGATTCCATCTCAGATTTCATGGCCTCAAGCCATTTCGTGGAATCTGGGATCATCATCGTTCCTCATAGTTCGTAGGTTTGTCATTGTCAAGTAACATGACATCCAGAACAGGATTACCGTACCACTCAGGTGCAGATCTCACTCTGGTTGACCTACGAGGTTTGGTAGTAACTTGATCTGAAGTTACATGATCATCATCATTAGATTCCTCACTAATTGGTGTAGGAGTCACAGGAATAGATTTCTGTGATGAATTACTTTCCAATAAGGGATCAGGTATTGTTACCTCATCAAGTTCTACTTTCCTCCCACTCACTTCTTTCGAGAGAAACTCCTCTAGAAAGGATCCATTCTTAGCAACGAATGTCTTGCCTTCGGATCTGTGATAGAACGTGTACCCAACTATCTCCTTTGGGTATCCTATGAAGACACATTTCTCCGATTCGGGTTTGAGCTTATCAGGATGAAACTTTTTCACATAAGCATCGCAACCCCAAACTTTAAGAAATGACAACTTTGGTTTCTTGCCAAACCACAATTCATATGGCGTCGTCTCAACGGATTTAGATGGTGCCCTATTTAACGTGAATGCAGCTGTCTCTAATGCATAACCCCAAAACGATAGTGGTAAATCGGTAAGAGACATCATAGATTGCACCATATCTAATAAAGTACGGTTACGATGTTCGGACACACCATTACGCTATGGTGTTCCAGGTGGCGTGAGTTGCGAAACTATTCCGCATTGTTTCAAATGAAGACCAAACTCATAACTCAAATATTCTCCTGTACGATCAGATCGTAGAAACTTTATTTTCTTGTTTACGATGATTTTCCACTTCACTCTGAAATTATTTGAACTTTTCAAATGTTTCAGATTTAAGTTCCATCAAGAATATATACCCATATCTTACTCAAATCATCTATGAAATGAAGGTCAGAAAATAACGATACCTGCCGCGAGCCTCAACACGCATCGGACTGCATACATCAGTATGTATTATTTCCAACAAGTCTGTTGCTTGCTCCATTGTTCCGGAGAACGGAGTCTTAGTCATCTTTCCCATGAGGCATGGTTTGCAAGCATCAACTGATTCACAATCAAGTGATTCCAAAATCCCATCAGCATGGATTTTCTTCATGCCCTTTACACCAAGATGACCTAAACGGCAGTGCCACAAATAATTTGCACTATCATTATTAACTTTGCATCTTTTGGCTTCACTATTATGAATATGTGTATCACAACGATCAAGATTCAATAAACCATTCACCTTGGGTGTATGACCATTGAAGGTTTTATTCATGTAAACAGAACAACAATTATTCTCTGACTTTAAATGAATAACCGTATTGCAATAAAGATGATCAAATCATATTCATGCTTAACGCAAACACCAAATAACATTTATTTAGGTTCAACACTAATCCCGAAAGTATAGGGAGTGTGCGATGATGATCATATCAATCTTGGAACCACTTCCAACACACATCGTCACTTCACCCTTAACTAGTCTCTGTTCATTCTGCAACTCTCGTTTTGAGTTACTAATCTCAGCAACTGAACTAGTATCAAATACTGAGGGGTTTCTATAAACACTAGTAAAGTACACACCAATAACATGTATATCAAATATACCGTTCACTTTGCCATCCTTATTATCCGCCAAATACTTGGGGTAGTTCTGCTTCCAGTGACCAGTCCCTTTGTAGTAAAAGCACTTAGTATCAGGCTTAGATCTAGACTTGGGCTTCTTCACATGAGCAGCAACTTGCTTGCCGTTCTTCTTGAAGTTCCCCTTCTTCCCTTTTCCCTTTTCTTGAAACTAGTGGTCTTGTCAACCATCAACACTTGATGCTTTTCTTGATTTCTACCTTCGTCAATTTTAGCATCATGAAGAGCTTGGGAATAGTTTCCGTTATCCCTTGCATATTATAGTTCATCATGAAGTTCTAGTACCTTGGTGATAGTGACTAGAGAACTCTGTCAATCACTATCTTATCTGGAAGATTAACTCCCACTTGATTCATGTGATTGTAGTACTCAGACATTCTGAGCACATGCTCACTAGCTGAGCTATTCTCCTCCATCTTGTAGGCAAAGTACTTGTCAAAGGTCTCATACCTTTCAACATGGGCATGAGTCTGAAATACTAATTTCAACTCTTGGAACATCTCATGTACTTCATGGCGTTCAAAACATCTTTTAAGCCCCGACTCTAAGCCGTAAAGCATGGTGCACTAAACTATCAAGTAGTCATCATATTGAGCTCGCCAAACGTTCATAATGCCTCCATCTGCTCATGCAATCGGTCTGTCACCTAGCGGTGCATCAAGGACATAATTCTTTTGCGCAACAATGAGGATAATCCTCAGATCACGGATCCAATCCGCATCATTACTACTAACATCTTTCAACTTAGTTTTTCTCTAGGAACATATCAAAATAAACGGGGAGCTACATCGCGAGCTATTGATCTGCAACATAGTTATGAAAATAATATCAGGACTAAGTTCATGATAAATTAAAGTTTAATTAATCATATTACTTAAGAACTCCCACTTAGATAGACATCCCTCTAGTCATCTAAATGATCACGTGAACCAAATCAACTAAACCATGTCCGATCATCACGTGAGATGGAGTAGTTTTCAATGGTGAACATCACTATGTTGATCATATCTACTATATGATTCACGCTCGACCTTTCGGTCTCCAGTGTTCCAAGGCCATATCTGCATATGCTAGGCTCGTCAAGTTTAACCCGAGTATTTTGCGTGTGCAAAACTGGCTTGCACCCGTTGTATAAGAACGTTGAGCTTATCACACCCGATCATCACGTGGTGTCTCGGCACGACGAACTTTTGCAACGGTGCATACTCAGGGAGAACACTTGTACCTTGAAATTTTTAGTGAGAGATCATCTTATAATGCTACCGTCAAACTAAGCAAAATAAGATGCATAAAGGATAAACATCATATGCAATCATAATATGTGACATGATATGGCCATGATCATCTTGCGCCTTTGATCTCCATCTCCAAAGTACGATCATGATCTCTATCGTCACCGACATGACACCATGATCTCCATCATCTTGATCTCTATCAATGTGTCATCACATGGTCGTCTCGCCAACTATTGCTTTTGCAACTATTGCTATCATATAGCGATAAAGTAAAGCAATTACATGGCACTTACATCTTATGCAATAAAGAGACAACTATAAGGCTTCTGCCAGTTGCCGATAACTTTAACAAAATATGATCATCTCATACAACAATTTATATCTCATCACGTCTTGACCATATCACATCACAACATGCGCTGCAAAAACAAGTTAGACGTCCTCTACTTTGTTGTTGTAAGTTTTACGTGGCTGCTACGGGCTGAGAAAGAACCGTTCTTACCTACGCATCAAAACCACAACGATATTTCATCAAGTTAGTGTTGTTTTAACCTTCAACAAGGACTGGGCGTAGTCACACTCGGTTCAACTAAAGTTGGAGAAACTGACACCCGCCAGCCACCTGTGTGCAAGGCACGTCGGTAGAACGACCAGTCTTGCGTAAGCGTATGCGTAATGTCGGTCTGGGCCGCTTCATCCAACAATAACGCCGAACCAAAGTATGACATGCTGGTAAGCAGTATGACTTGTATCGCCCACAACTCACTTGTGTTCTACTCGTGCATATAACATCTACGCATAAACTTGGCTCAGATGCCACTGTTGGGGAACGTAGTAATTTCAAAAAAAAATCCTACGCACATGCAAGATCATGGTGATGCATAGCACCGAGAGGGAAGAGTATCATCCATGTACCCTCGTAGACCGTAAGCGGAAGCATTATGAGAACGCAGTTGATGTAGTCGAACATTTTCGCGATCCGACCGATCCAAGTACCGGACGCATGGCACCTCCGAGTTCATCACACGTTTAGCTTGACGACATCCCACGAACTCCGATCCAGCAGAGCTTCATGGGAGAGTTTCGTCAGCACGGTGGGGTGATGACGGTGATGATGTTGCTACCGACGCAGGGCTTCACCTAAGCACCGCTATGATACGATCGAGGTGGATTATGGTGGAGGGGGGCACCGCACACGGCTTGGAACAATCAACTTGTGTGTCTTGGGGTGCCCCCTGCCCTTGTATATAAAGGAGCAAGAGGGGAGGCCGGCCGGACCTTGCAGGGCGCGCCAGGAGGAGGAGTCCTCCTCCTAGTAGGAGTAGGACTCCCCTTTCCTACTCCTACTAGGAGGGGGAAAGGAAGGAGGAGAGCGAGAAGGAAGGAGAGGGAGGAAAGGAGGAAAGGGGGCCCGGCCCCCTAGTCCAGTTCGGTTTGGGCTAGGGGGGTCGCGCGCCCTACCTTGTCCTGCCTCCTCTCTTCCACCACTTGGCCCATGACGCCCAATACTTCTTCCCCCGTATTCCCGTAACTCCCCGGTACTCCAAAAAATACCTGAATATAGTCGTCCAATATATCAATCTTTACGTCTCGACCATTTTGAGACTCCTCGTCATGTCCCCGATCTCATCCGGGACTCCGAACTACCTTCAGTACATCAAAACACATAAACTCATAATACTGATCGTCATCGAACGTTAAGCATGCAGACACTACGGGTTCGAGAACTATGCAGACATGACCGAGACACGTCTCTAGTCAATAACCAATAGCGAAACCTGGATGCTCATATTGGCTCCCACATGTTCTACGAAGATCTTTATCGGTCAAACCGCATAACAACATACGTTGTTCCCTTTGTCATCGGCATGTTACTTTCCCGAGATTCGATCGTCGGTATCTCAATACCTAGTTCAATCTTGTTACCGGCAAGTCTATTTACTCATTTCCATAATGCATCATCCCGCAACTAACTCATTAGTTGCATTGCTTGCAATGCTTATAGTGATGTGTATTACCGAGAGGGCCCAGAGCTACCTCTCCAACAATCGGAGTGACAAATCCTAATCTTGATCTATGCGAACTCAACAAGTACCACCGGAGACACCTGTAGAGCACCTTTATAAGCACCCGGTTACGTTGCGATGTTTGGTAGCACACAAAGTGTTCCTCTGGTAATCGGGAGTTGCATAATCTCATAGTCATAGGAACATGTATAAGTCATGAAGAAAGTAATAGCAGTAAACTAAAACGATCTAGTGTTAAGCTAATGAAATGGGTCAAGTCAATCACATCATTCTCCTAATGATGTGATCCCGTTTATAATTGACAACTCATGTCTATGGTTAGGAAACATAACCATCTTAGACCAACGAGCTAGTCAAGTAGATGCATACTAGTGACACTCTGTTTGTCTATGTATTCACACATGTATTATATTTCCGGTTAATACAATTCTAGCATGAATAATAAACATTTATCATGAAATAAGAAAATAAATAATAACTTTATTATTGCCTCTAGGGCATATTTCCTTCAACACTTTGGTCTTATGGCTAATCTTCGCGGCTACATGGCTAGAGGAAAGGAATGGGTTCTAGATAGTGGGTGTACCGATCATATGACTGGAGACAAAGGTATGTTTCATGAGCTTGCTGGAAACAACGGCCCTCAAAAGTATGTCACTTTTGGTGATAACTCAAATGGTAAGGTGGTTGGCCTTGGTAAGGTGGCCATCTCACATGATAGCTCCATACAAAATGTTATTCTCGTTGAATCTCTTGGCTACAATTTAGTTTCCATATCTAGACTTGCTGACTTTGGTTTCAATGTCCTATTTACTGAAGTAGATTGCCAAGTGTTTCGTAGAGATAATCATAAAATGGTCTTTACCGGTACACGTAGAGGTGATCTTTACATTGTTGATTTCACTAAAAATGCTCAACCTAAAACTTGCCTAATTGCTAAATCCTCGAAAGGTTGGTTGTGGCATAGAAGGTTAGGTCATGCGGGCATGCGAAATCTTGATAAGCTTATTAAAGGTGATCATATCCTTGGAGTAAAATATGTTATATTTGAAAAGGATAGACTTTGTAGTGCTTGTCAAGCAGGAAAACAAGTTGGAGGAAGTCACCCCGTGAAGAACATTATGATCACGAGAAGACCGCTCGAGCTACTTCATATGGATCTTTTTGGTCCCAATGCCTACAAGAGTCTCGGTGGTAACTCATTTGGTCTAGTCATAGTGATGATTTTCAAGATTTACATGGGTGTTCTTTCTTCATGATAAATCGCAGGTCCAAAAGATCTTCAAGAGCTTCGCTAGGAAGGCACAAAATCAATTTGAAGTGAAGATCAAGAAGGTTCGCAACGACAATGGAACGTAGTTCAAGAACGCAAATGTGGACACCTTTCTTGACGAAGAAGGGATTTCACACAAGTTCTCGGCTACGTACACACCTCAACAAAATGGAGTTGTTGAGAGGAAGAACCGAACTCTTATTGAGATGGCGATAACGATGCTTGATGAGTACAAGACTCCAAAACACTTTTGGGTGGAAGCAGTTGAGACAACATGTCATGCAACAAATCGCTTGTATCTCCACAAGCTGCTCGGCAAGACAGCATACGAGCTTCCCACCGGTAACAAACCCCAAGTTGGATACTTTCAAGTATTCGGCTCAAAGTGCTACATTCTTGATAAGCATCGCCATTCTAAATTTGCTCCTAAATCTCATGAAGGTTTCCTACTTGATTATGGCTCAAACTCTCACACTTACCGTGTCTACAACAATTTCACCCGGAAGGTTGAAGAGACGGTAGATGTGAAGTTTGATGAATCTAACGGCTCGCAAGTAGAGCAATTGCCAATTGATGTAGGAGATAAGGATCCTTCAGAAGCAATCCAAGACTTGTCTATTGGCAAGATTCATCCAACGGAGGTAAAGGAGAGTACCTTGTCCGTCCAAGTGGAAGCTTATACCTCATGACAAGGTGAACCAAGAGTTGATACGGAAGCATCCACAAGTGGGGCACACCAAGATGAAGAAAACAAGGACGTACACCAAGGAGAACCTCATCAACCTCCTTCTCCACCAAGACAATAGAACAACAACGCCAATAATGAAGAAGGCCAAGAAGAAGGACAAGATGATGAAGAAGATGTTCCACCCCGACCCAAGAAAAAGCTTTCATGAGTTTGAGCAATAGTCTCAAGAGACCATCCCGTCGAACAAATCTTCAATGATATTCAAACCGGGAGAATCACTCGCTCTAAAACTCGTTTGGCTAACTTTTGTGAACATTATTCATTCATCTTTAGCATTGACCCTATGAAGGTTCAAGAAGCATTGGAAGATCCGGATTGGATAAATGCCATGCATGAAGAGCTACACAACTTTGAGAGAAATCAAGTGTGGACATTAGTAGAGAAGCCCGACAACAACCACAACATCATTGGTACCAAATGGGTGTTTCGCAACAAGCAAGACAAAGATTATCAAGTCATCCGCAACAAAGCTCGTCTCGTCGCCCAAGGCTACACTCAAGTCGAAGGTATGGACTACGGTGAGACATATGCCCCCGTTGCTAGACTTGAGTCCATCCGCATCTTATTTGCCTATGCTAATCACCATGATATCACTTTATACCAAATGGACATTAAAAGTTCTTTTCTAAATGGTGAAATTGAGGAACAAGTTTATGTTAAACAACCTACCGGCTTTGTCAATCCTAAGAAACCCGATCACGTTTACAAACTTCACAAAGCTCTTTATGGTCTTAAAAAGCTCCTACAGCGTGGTATAAATGCTTGACCAAGTTCCTTTTTGAGAAAGGCTTTGAGATTGGAAAGATAGATTCTACTCTTTTCACTAAAAAGGTTAATGGTGAATTATTTGTATGCCAAATTTATGTTGATGATATCATTTTTGGTTCGACTAACCCTCATTTTAATGAAAAGTTTGGGAAGCTAATGTCAGAGAAGTTTGAGATGTCTATGATGAGTGAACTCAAGTTCTTTCTTGGTTTGCAAATCAAGCGAACTAAGGAAGGCATCTTTGTTTCTCAAACAAAGTACACCAAGGACTTATTCAAGAAGTTCAACATGCAATAAAGCAAAGGTATGAAAACTCCCATGCCAACTAGTGGACATTTGGATTTAACCAAGGATGGAAAACTGGTTGACCAAAAGGTTTATCACTCTATGATTGGTTCGTTATTATATCTATGTGCCTCCTGTCCCGATACTATGCTAAGTGTGTGCATGTGTGCACGATATCAAGCGCCCCCCAAAGAATGTCATCTTAAGGATGTGAAAAGGATAGTGAGATACTTAATACATACACCAAATTTTGGTATCTGGTATCCTAAGAGGTCCTCTTTTGATCTTATTGGCTATTCCTACTCGGGCTATGCCAGAGACAAGGTTGTAGAAAGTCCACTTCGGGTACTTGTCAATTTCTTGGTAGATCACTTGTGTCTTGGTCCTCCAAGAAACAAAACTCGGTATCCTTATCCACCGCTAAAGAAGAATACATTGCCGCTGGTTCATGTTGTGCTCAATTACTTTGGATGACCCAAACTCTTAAAGATTATGGGATCAGTGTGAAACATGTTCCATTGCTTTGTGAAAATGAGAGTGCTATTAAGATTGCTCACAATCCCGTGCAACATTCTCGAAGTAAGCATATTGAAGTTCATCATCATTTCATTCGAGATCATGTTGCTAAAGGGGACATTGATCTTAAGCATGTTCGTACTGATAAGCAATTGGCGGATATATTCACCAAACCGCTTGATGAGAAAGTCTTTTGCCATTTGAGGGGTGAATTGAACATCATTGATGCTTCAAACTTGGACTAGGAACTCCATTTGGATACATGCAAGGCATGAGCTTATGACTAATCCTTGATACTTCTCTTATGATGATGATCATATGTCTTGGATATTCATGCACCCTTGCATGCTATCTAACCCTTGTAGGTAGTTGGATAAATCTAAATCCATGAGATTGCAACTCACTCACATCTTGAGCAATCTCTACATCTCCAATCTCTACACAATGGTGGTTGAAGACAAGGAAGCATGGAACCCCTCAGCCTATCCTTTGACAAATTCCATATATCAAATTTCATTGGTTTCAAATTTCATGATTGTCATGTTGGATACACAAGTGCTCTTCCTTACAAGACTAACCCATGTAGGTAGATGAACTTCAATTGCAAGTGGTGCTCCCAACTCTTGATGAGCTACATCGACCTTGAGCAACCCACACAAGTTCAACTACATGATCAAGTTCAACACCACCACCCAAGGTATGCTATTCCATCTTAGAGAAGCTTTACTCCAAGTCATGGGTCAAAGCAGCTCAACAAGATGCGAATACATCAAAAGCGTAAATGAAAAATGGTAACCCCATTTTGAGCTTAAACGATGAACATGACCTACGATCAAGTGTTCTCACTTGACTCCTCAGTCAATATGCTCTAACATAGGTGACTCTACCGCCGACCAATTCTAGATGAAGTTCTCTAGTGTTTCTATGTATTCTTGCATTTTTCTCTTGCATATTTGTTTCCCTTCATCTAGATTTCTTTTATTTTTCCTTGTTTCTGTTCTGCATTCCGAGCATCCAATTCATTGCAAATCCTTCAGTTAATTCCTGGCAAATCTTTGTGAGATACTATTTTCCTAGTGAGCTGAGGTGACAAATGTTCTCTCTGTCTAAAACTCGCTCATACCGATTCATCTCTTTCGGTCAAGCCGAAGAATTTCGGTGCAACCAAAAAATATAACTCGGTGTCACCGATTTCACTGCGGAGAAAACAATTTGCCACTTGTTCCTGCACTTTTGTTCTAGCTCCACTCGATGATTCTTGTCCTCTACTAGCATCACAATCTATATGCTACTTTGCTCTGTGACTCGAGGACCAATCCTATTTTGACTCACACTCCAGAAGATCCCTTCTTGGAAATTGATGTCAAAGGGGGACAGAGGATCACATCAAAGCTTATTCTCTTCAAAGGGGTAGAGAGAGAAAAAGGGAGAGAGAAGGCCCCAGATGCTTGGTGTTCAAGAGGAGAGAAGTCACATGTCTTTAAGAGAGGAAAGACATGTCTACGTTATGTTTATGTTCATGATCTGTTTTCCTCTGATTTTGTTTCCCTATGTTCTCCCATTATCCAATACAAGATTCAGGGGGGAAGAATGCTAGGGAAGGAAATCCTTGAATTCATTGCATATCTTATCCATTGGGGACATGTCTATATCCTATAGAGTACCCAGTACTCACTCTCTACATGTCATCCCAATCTTGGTACTCTTGTGGCTTCTTTTGTTTGCTCTATCTAGTAGATGTATTTGTGTTATCTAACCTTGTTTACTCAGGTTCATCTCTTCCTAAGCCAGCTCAAGACCACAAGGTAAGTATATGCATCACACTCATGTGCATGAAGATTTCTTGCTAATGTACATATTGTTTGCAAGGAGGAATCATGAACATGAAGTTACAATTCCCATATTCACATCATTTGCTCTGATGCATATAGCCAAGATACGTGTAACACATTGCTTGCTCTGTCATGATTATGCATTCACATGCTCTTACATTCCATATTGACATGATTGCATACATGTAGGGGTAGCCCATGCACGTTGCATGTCTTTCCAAATCTTTACTTGTTATTCTCTATATCTTTATCTAAAGCTTTGATGTATGTTGTCATTGTCATGTCAAAATCGGCGGATCTCGGGTAGGGGGTCCCGAACTATGCGTCTAAGGCAGATGGTAACAGGAGGCGGGGGACACAATGTTTACCCAGGTTCGGGCCCTCTCGATGGAGGTAATACCCTAGTTCCTGCTTGATTGATCTTGATGATATAAGTATTACAAGAGTTGATCTACAACGAGATCGTAGAGGCTAAACCCTAGAAGCTAGCTTATGATTATGATTGTTCCTGTCCTATGGACTAAACCCTCAGGTTTATATAGACACCGGAGGGGGCTAGGGTTACACAGAATCGGTTACAAGGGAGGAGATCTACATATCCGAATTGCCAAGCTTGCCTTCTACACAAAGGAGAGTCCCACCCGGACACGGGACGAAGTCTTCAATCTTGTATCTTCATAGTCCAACAGTCCGGCCAAAGTATATAGTCCGGCAGTCCGAGGACCCCCTAATCCAGGACTCCCTCAGTAGCCCCTGAACCAGGCTTCAATGACGATCACTACAACAAAAAGACACATCCGTGACATTTTGGGCCGAACAAATTTTTTTCTGTCATACATATGACACTTCTATGACGATAATTGTGACAAAACCCGGTATCATCATAGATATGGTGGGCTCCTACTTCTATGACAAAAAATCATGACAGAAAAATGGGCTTTTCGTCCTGGGTGGGCCGAAGACGCAGCTACATGACATTCTTTGGGCCGTCCATGACGAAAAAAACCGTGGTAGAAGCGAGGGGGAGGAAAATTTTGGGGAGTTCCCGGTTACGGTGGGAGGTTGGGGGCCGAGCGATGCACGTTTCTCTCGTACACGTACGCGCATGTGTGCGAGGCGTTGGCTCTAACTGAACCCGAGCGAGGCGTTGGGCTCTAACTGAACCCGATCGATTGCACTGCAGGCTACGCGTTACTGAACCCGAGCGATCGATCGATGGCTGTTAACTGAACCCGATCAAGCGATTCCTTCACTATTGCTGCTAACTGAAGCCGATCGATGCTGCCTCTGGATGAACAGTGAGCGTTGCGGGGGGGGGGGGTGGATGAACAGTTCCCGGTGGGGGTGGATGAACAGGACCTCGTGTTGTTGCCTCTGGATGAACAGGACCCCGGTCGATCGAGCCGGTTGGGGCTGGATGAACAGGACCCCGTGGAGGGATGGATGAACAGGACCACTCCGTGGAGGGCAGGATGAACAGTAGATGGTGGAGGGCAGGATGAACAGTAGCCCGTGGAGGGGTGGTTGAACAGGCCGTGGAGAGGGCTGGTTGAACAGTAGCCGGTGGAGTAGCGCGCTGTGGAGGCTGGATGAACAGGAGCCCATGGATGAACAGTCGCAGGTGGAGGCTGGAGGAGGTCGACGATGGATAAACAATAGCTCGTGGAGGCTGGAGGGAGACGACGGTGGAGATGAACAGTATCCCGTGGAGTCCCGTTTTGCGGTACGCCACACCCCTCCCGATGAACAGGACCCCCGTTTCGACCATAGCGCTCCAACACAAGTCCGTTTTGTCCGTTTTGCGGTACGCCACACCCCTCCCGATCAACAGGACCCCCGTTTCGACCATAGGAGGTCTGTTTCCTCCGTTTTGCGGTATGCCAGACCCCTCCCGATGAACAGGATCCCGTTTCGAACGTGGCTGGTCGAACACAAGGCCGTTTCCTCCGTTCTGCGGTATGCCAGGCCTTGTTTCCATCGCATGTTCCGTCCAAGCCCTCCCGATGAACACGACGCATTCCATTGCCTCCCCATGAACACGACGCATTCCGTTGCCTCCCCATGAACACGACGCATTCCGTTGCCTCCCCATGAACACGACGACGACGATGTTTCTCCGTTCCGACCCAGCCATGTACACGAGCCCTGGCCGTACGTATGCGCGAGTAGGCGTTCGAGAACCCGCCTGTATGTACACATACGTGGCCGTATTTTCTTTCTTGCACCCTGGCCGCTGCACGTACGTGTACGTGCTACGTGCGCGCCTCTACTACGACACATGCGCACCTCTACATCGACCAGTATATATGTACGTACACGTTCGCGACCAGAATGACAACGCTATGTACGCTTCGACCAGGTGGGTCCCGACTGTCAGGCACTTCCTTGCGTGCGAAGATGTAGCTAGTGGGTCCCAGCAGTCAGGGGGGCGAATCGTTTTGTTTTGTTTTGTTTTGCCCGGACGCACTTCCTTGCGTGCGAAGGTGTAGCTGGTGGGTCCCAACAGTCAGGGGGGAAACATTTTTTTTGCAAAATATAGTGGCCCGTCCGGTGGGTACCCGCTGTCAGGTGGAGGAATAATTATTTTGCGCATAATAAGGAGCACTTCCTTGCTGCGGCCATGGACCCAGATGTGAGCGTCTCCATGCACATTACTCGTTCGATGGAAGTCGGTTGTTGACCACATTGACCACGTCGTGCCGAGAGCACCACGGCGGTGGACGACGGAGAGGCCTAGGAAGGGGACGACGCAGAGCCGGGGAAGACGCGGCAGTGGATGCCCACGCGTAGAGGAGTACGAGGGTTCACTGGTTCGCTACGGTGTGAGGCTGTCGTCGCCATAGAATAATAGGGGGTGTGGGTGAGTAGAGGGATGGCCTGGCTAGCGGTGGGAGTAGTAGGGGGCGGTGAGGCCTTCGCCACATCGAAGACGACCACGGGAGGAAGGAGCACGAGGCACGACCGGCGCTGGTTTGGGCAGCTGGAGCAAGAAGACCAGAGGTTGAAGAAGCACTATGGCCGTTGGATGGACATCGTATGGTCACTAGAGCTAGAATCCTGCATATTGACTAAGTTGACAAAGCCCTCCGTCCCCGTCAACTTAGTAGGCCCACCAGTCAGCCTCTCACCAAGGTGGGTCCCAGCTAGCACTTCCTTCATATAGTGTTGTTGTGAACAGAATAGGAAAATGAATATTGTTGAATTACTTTTGAACTAGGCAAGGAAGGATTTTTACATATTTGATGAAGATATGCCCCAAAGAATTTATGAGATTTTTTTGGGAATTTTGGGAATGATAGAAATATAGGTTGCTTCACAACCTAGGGCAAAAACTGCCACATGGACATGACACATAGGCAAAACTGATGAGATGGCGCCTAGTCATCACAACCCACCACAATCTACAAGGCTATGACCATCTATATTGGTCATTAACAACTAGAAATAAGGCAGCGGACTAGCACTGTTTGCTTTGTGACCATTTTGTGTAAGGAAATTACGACCTTTCTGACCAAAATGGTCGCAATGGTTTAGGGTTTGGAGCCCCCTGAACAGCTTTTGACCAATTGGTCTAAAATGGTCATAAATTTATCACCAATTCTTCGAGGGTCACTGACAGAAGGTCATAAGTTGACATATTTCTTGTAGTGAGCAGGGGGGTATTCATTTTTTTATGCGTAATAAGGAGGCACTTCCGGTGGGTCTGATCTGACAGCAGGGGGAACGTTTTTTCGTGAAATATGGTGGCCCATCGGGTGGGTCCCAGTAGTCAGGGGCAAACGTTTTTTTCGTGATATACTGGTGGGCGTCCGGTGGGTCCCTGCTGTGAGGTGGAGGAATAATTATTTTCCGCGTAATAAGGAGGCACTTCCTTGCGGCTGCCGTGGACCCAGCTGTCAGCCTCTCCACGTACAGTATTCTTCCGATGGAATTCAGTTGTTGACCACATTGACCATGCCACGCCGACAGCACCACAGCGGTGGACGACGGCGAGGCCTAGGAAGGGGACGACGCGGAGCCGGGGAAGACGCGACAGTGGATGCCCACAAGGAGAGGAGTACGAGGGTTCACTGGTTCGGCTGCGGCACCATCGCTGCAGAATAACAGGGGGTGTGGGTGAGTGGGGTGGAGGGATGGCCTGGCCAGCGGTGAGAGTAGTATGGGGGAGGTGAGGCCTCCGTGGCAGCACAGCCGGCCATGGGAGGCAGGAGCAGGCGGCAGGACCGGCGCTGCTTTGGGCGGTTGGAGCAAGAAGACCAGAGGTTGAAGAAGCACTACGGCTGTTGGATGGACATCGTATGGTCAGTCGAGCTAGAATCGTGCATATTGACTAAGTTGACAAAGCCCTTCATGCCCGTCAACTTAGTAGGCCCACTATACTGGGTCCCGTCTAGCAGGGGGAGTATTCATTTTTTTGTTCGTAATAAGGAGGCACTTCCTTGCGTGCGAAGATATAGCTGGTGGGTCCGAGCTGTCAGCGGCAGTAACGTTTCTTTCGCAAAATACAGAGGCCATTTCGGTGGGTCCTAGATGTCAAGTGGAGGAAATCATTATTTTGCGCGTAATAAGGAGGCATTTCCTTGCGTGCGGCCGTGGACCCAGCTGTCAGCCTCTCCACGTACAGTCCACTTCAGATGCATGTCGGTCATTGACCACGCTGACCATGCCACGCCAAGAGCACCAGGGCGGTGGACGACAGCGAGGCCTAGGAAGGGAACGACATGGAGGTAGGGAAGGCTCGGCCGTTGTTTTTGTTTCCCACGCGGATGGGAGTCCGACTGTACGAGGGTTTACTGGTTCGTCTGCCGTCGCCGGAGAATAACAACAGGTGTGGGTGAGTAGAGGGATGGCTAGGCCAGCGATGGGAGTACGGTGGGGCGGTGAGGCCTGCGCGGCAGCACAGCCGGCCGTGGGGAGGAGGGAGCAGGCAGTCCCGCCGGCGCTTGTTTGAGCGGCTGGAGCAGGAAGAGCAGAGATTGAAGAAGCACGACGGCCATTGGATGGACATCCAACAGTATACAGGCCATCTGGCGGAAGCCTCAAATCTGTGGAAAACAGCATACAACCCATCTGCCATTATTTCAAATAATTTACAGCCCATTTGCTAATTCTTACGGGTTTTTTTGGAGCCCATATTCTTTATGTTAGCATTACAACCCATATTGTGGCCATGGTTAAAAAATTATACGAAATTTTGCATATGTCGGTGCGGTCTGAACAGTTTTTAATCCCGAAATTTTGAGTCACATTCAGACTGATTTTAAAAATAAATGTATATCAATATAAAATCCAATAAATTGTCCACGCATAAAAATCAATGCAATTTAAAATCTCGAAATGAAAAAAAGATATTTGAAAATAATTGCCGGTTTGATGTGTTCTAAAAATGTACAACCCATTTCTCATTTCTGATAGGCCATTTTCTCGGCCAGCCGAATGAAGCTCTCCTCGTCTTGAAAGATTTACAGCCCAACAGGCCTGATAAAGCGACTTACTTGACAAATCACAAAAGAACTGGGCTAGCCATTTTCAGAAAGAAAAAAAACTACTGGGCTGGTCTGTGGTGAACATAAAAGAAAAGGCTGTCTAGATAGGCCAGAGTGTCCCGCAAAGCCCAGTTGACACCCTGCTTCCGTCTCAAAAACAAATTATATAAATGCCACTCCAATTATGGCGATTCACAAAAATTCCACTGCAATTTCCAAACTTTGAAAAATGCCACTGCAATTTTTGCAAACTTTGAAAAACGCCACTGCAGTTTGCAAAATTTGAAAAATGCCACTCCAGACTTCGAAAAATGCCACTAGAAATGGCATGAAATGGCATTTTTCAAAGTTTAGAAATTGCAGTGGCATTTCTCGGATACACCAGATTTGGAGTGGCATTTATCAAATTAACCCAAAACAAAAATAACTGGGCGAGCTGCTGGGTCCCTGGTGTCAGCCGCTCGTTGTGCAATTCTCTCATTTATTGACTACGTTGACAATGGCATGGGACCCAGATGTCAGAAATCCACTAGGAGGAGCCATTTTTTTATTGGCTTGAAATAAGGAGGTACTTGCTTGCGTACTGCCATGACCTTGGCGGGTCCGTGTTGTCATCCTCTCCACGTATAATCATCTTCTGATTGTGTACGCGTCAACTTGCTAGGTCCACAAGTCAGCCTCTAAACCGAGGAGGACAAATACAATCCATTTAAAAAAATAACAGCCCATTCCATACGTTCAAACAGAAAGTTCAACATTCAGACCAAAGTAACAGGTCTGATCCACATATAGAGTATTGAACTTCCACGTTGACAACCATCATAGCCAAGTTAACTATCTACTCCCACTAACACTCTAGTAGCGTACAAGTACTAACTTACTCTTAGCTAACTAGACGATGCCGGCCGCCATCTGCTGTCCATGCTAAACGCCGGCACCAGCGTCCTCCGCCTCGCCTCGGACTTGCCAGAGGTGCGATAGGGCGCGTTGCTCGCGCGCGTTGGCCCTTTCAATGCCGGCGTGGTCCACCGAAGCTTCGGCTTCCAAGCGGGAAACCCACTTGACGAGCTGGTAGTAAAAATCGGCATCGCGAACGCGTGCGTGCCCGACAGCCTCCAGGGCTATTTGCCAGGCGCCGGCCTCCACGTAGTCGGCCCAGTTGCGGGCGCTCTGCTCGCGACTCAGAGCGTCGGTGCGCTGCTGCTCCATGTCCCGCTGGCGGCGCAAATCGGCGATACGCTGCTCCTCCGCCAGGCGGTCGCGCTCCAACAACTCCTGCTCCTCCGCCATGTAGTCGCGCTGCAACAACTCCTCGATCTTCGCATTGCCATCTAAAGACAGATAGAATGCCTCCTCCCTCCGTCTGCCTTCCGGTGAAAACCCGAACACTAGTTCCGGCGGTGACCGCCTCCGGCATCACCTACCGCGGACGGGCGGGGGCATGGCGGAAGTGGCGAGCGACGTCGGGCTAGTGGGGGCTTATGAGGATATGGCGAGTTGGGTCACGGTGGCACCTGAGAAGGCCGGGAAACAATACTTCTAGGCGGAAGGTAGCGCGACGGTCATCGGAATTCAATGCATAATGGCTTAGCGCGCTAGCTTGCCATGGAAAACTAGAGAAACTGAAATTATGACTGTGCCGTCCCGTCCCGTCTGGGTCGCACGCCGGCATGGCGGTCAAACGAGTGCACTCGAATCATCTCCCTCTTTGTTAATAATGATTCCACGGATTTAAAGCGTATCTTTTTTCGCATCAGTTAGCTGCCTTAATTACGGCCGGCTGCATGCAGGCACTCAGAATCGCTCGCAGGCAGTACGCGAAGAAGCATGCAACGAGTCGCAGCCGAGGGCACTCATGCAGCCACTTAAATCGCTGGAATTAATCAGGCTTAAACTTCTGCATGCCGTTAATTATTGCCATGCCTTGGTCTTGCTGCTTTGCTCACGGGACTAATTAATCCTGGACGGAGGAAGTACCTTGGTTGGTGAGAGGTTTGAATTAAGCCCTGCAAACCAGAAAGGAGGTACTCCCTCTGTTTTTATTTAGTTTGCATATTAGCTTTGGTCAAAGTCAAGCTTTACAAACTTTGACCAAGTTTATATACAAAAATATTAAGATATACAATAACAAATCAACAACAAAATATTAAGATATACAATAACAGATCATATACACATATGTAGCTCCAAAAGTAGAGATCTAGAAAAAACATGTTCTTCCTACTAACATGGATGCTTCTCTTGGCCAACATTCAGTACAGACTGAAAGACAAATTTTTTTGTGAAGTCTACAATTCCTCTTGCAAACGTAAGTGGTTTCACCAACAGCTGGAACCATGAGAATGAACCACACATGATGGAGGAACATCCACTGCAATATGATTTGGTCTTCCCTCAATCACACCGCGAGACTATTTTTGGAATACAAACTTTAACTTTGGCAAAATGATGCCCATTGTATAATCAGACCAAAGCAATGAAGCACCTAGTGTTGGCCAATAAATAGTACAGTAGTACTTTTGTGCAGTCCATGAAGTGACTATCCAATCTTTCTGTGTCTATTTTCAAATGGCACTGCATGCAGTGACTATACTATTCTCTTGTGCAGTTCAACCAAAATTGCGGACACTTTGTTTGTTTGCCAAATAGCAATGGGTAGGCATCTCTGTCTGCACAAATATCAAGCAGCTGGTAAACATATACCACACCTTGTATTTTCGGTTTAAATATGTCTCTTCCGCTTAGCATCTGTCATGTTCTGCACTGGACAATCTGATATAGTTATGTTTTGCCCTGGACAATTTCATATTGAATTGATTTGCTGGTTCAGAGCAGAAATATAGCGCCTATTCTTCATCAGACCAAGGATATCCATGTTCGTAGTGATGGAAGAGGTGAAATCAATACAACCGAAATTGAGCATCCAATCATTGAATCCTGTCCCGCACCTCCAATGTAGGTCCACCCTGCCAATAAATTCACATGAAAACCACTAGTATTACTATCTAATGACAGTACAAAAAGAGTAGCAAGATAGTAGAAAACCATGTACCTTCATAATGAACAGCTCATAGTGCCACCAATTGTATATAAAGGTTTGGGAAAAACATGCTCCTAATGTTGAACCAATTGGACTTTTTGTGCAGTTCCACTAAAATCGACCATCCCTGTTTGCATAGATATTGAAAGTGTGATTACTCTAAAAGTGGCACTAGTTGAAGCATAGACTCACAAATATAAGTATTCCAATTTCATAATGGGAAAAGGTAGCAAGACTGTTTCTAACAACCTATTTGAAGGAATAAATAAAGCAACAACGGCTGATGTCAGGAAGGCATACATAGTTTTTTCTGAAAAACTGAGCCATTCCTGACCTTTCCTCTTCTTTTAAGAAAATTTTGTGCAGTTCTACTAAAATAAAATGCCATCACCACCTTGACAATTCAGTGACACTATACAAAAGGAAATGACTTAACATTACATCATGATGTCAGGTATGTAGTCGACAGGCATTAGAGACAAACATACAGACCTCCTCTGATAACATAATGAACATTAATTTTAACAAAGGTGTGACTAGCTTTACCGGGATAATTTGAGTGAACTCTACACCCTTTGTTCCCTAATATAAGACATTTTCGCGGTTCAATTTATAGTACCCAAACATCTAGTATTTACAAAAACAGGTAGTAGTTTTCTTGAGCACATATCTGGGAAAGCTTGCCACACTTTATTTATGTCCATACGCTAATGCAACACCATTCGAATACTACAAATATACACTAATCCAGTGGCTAGTGCAACAGTAGAGTAGTTAGTTTATTACAGGGTACAATACAATGGTTTTACTTAACAGATTTCAATAAACTCTAGCACTGAAAGGTTTCTATAAGAATTAACAATACAAAATGTAAAGGTAACAAGTTTCAGCATTGGTATTCTAGCTCTGCATGAGCATTAAACCAAATAAAAAAGTTTGAAGGTAACTGGCATTATTAACTAATGACAGTATAAAAAAATTGCAAACCATGTACCTCCAAGGTAAATATCATTTCGAACTCGGGGGGACCTTAAAAATTGCTATCCCAATCTTGATAATCGATCAAACATAAAAACTTTATCGAATGAATCAAGAAAACAGCCGGAGGAGGAGGTGCCCACTCTTGACCTTTCCTCTTGTCTTCATAATTGTCTGTGCAATTTAACCAAAATAAAATGACATCAGCGCTTTGGCATTTTGGTGACACTATACAAAAAAATTAACTTATCTCATGAATGTGAGGTATGTAATCTATAAGCATTAACAGTGCAAAAATCTGAAGGTAGTAACAAGTTTCATCGTTGGTATACTGGCTGTGCAACAGCATTAGAATGCCTTAGACTGCTGGCGTTGCTTAAATTTATCAGTGGCATTAGACTGAGAGTGGCATTAGTTAAATGTGGCATCACTTTAGCAGTAGCATTGCTTGACTTGACTGCTGGCGTTATACTAATAGCAAAAAAAGTGGCAATAAGAGCATGGGAGGCCCATTCGGACAGTGGGTGCACCAGTACGATGTACCTCCATGGACGCAGAGTGGTGAGGGAGGTATGGTTGCCCAGAGCAACAAATATCCAGGCAGCATATGTGGATTACGTCCCATTTTTGCTCTCTTTAGCCACCTTTTTCCTATGCGAGGACAACAAACCGATCGACCTGGTCATTCTCTATCACGTTGTCATGCCTTTCTACCCTTCTTCAACCAAGAGACATGAGACTCGTTCCTTAGCTACTGATTTTCCCCTTTTCAACCTAGATGCGGGTTTGATGCCTACTCTCTTGGACAGTACAGTCTCCCTTCCTTTCCTTATTCAACCCATACATGGATTAGTCTGCACGAAGTAGGGTTTCCTTTAATAGTGCAAATTACGGTTTTCGTATGCGTGGCCAGCAAAGCAGAGGATAGCAAATTGGGAAGATGGTGGAGTGGAAAAAGATCCACATGCAACGACGTGGCAGATGGGGCAATAGAACAAGGTTATGGTTCGAAAAGAGGTAGCATACCTGAGGGTCGGCGGGAAGTGGCTTCGCTCGTGGTCGTCGTCCTCCGCACACACTACGGCAGCAAGCTTGGGGACAGAGGCCATCACGCGCGGGCGCTAGGTCTGAGAGGACGGCCTTGTCGTCAGTGCATGACCTCGCTCGCCGACGACGAGTGCGTCAACGCTGCACGTCCTTTTCTTCCCCGGCGGATCTGTGACCACCGGTGAGGAGGGAGAGAGGGGCCGTCTTTTTTAGATCTGGAGAGAGGGTGGTAGTGTGAGAAGCAAGTGGGCAGCCCTTAGCAAGAAAGCGCTCAAGCTCCAGCCTATATATCTTTTTTATACTACTAGTACGGGAGGTGGAGTAGTGGTAGAGTAGTTTATATTTTCTCTGCATACAGTACGAGTTAGTCATGCTTCAAAACTGATCGGCACGCCATTAAAAAAATAAAGGTCGATAACTAATGCGGAACCTCGGGCCAACGCGGCCAGATCGCATTTTGCACGAGAAATTACACACCATGTTTCGTTGACATATGGTCCCGTTCCAACATATCAGTGAGACGACGGCGAGTAGTAGGAGTATTTCCGAACGGACGTGTAGGCCGGGGCGCCTCTTCGTGAACCGTGGCAAACTCGCAACCGTCCACCGACTCTTCGCCTTTCCCTCTCGATTTGGAACTGCTGTCGCATGCTCTTCCTCTCCCTCCTCCATTTTCCTCCAGCCCTTCACCCTTTCTTCTGCCATTGTTCGATCGTCTTCTCCATGGAGGGAATAGGCTGAAAATGACCCTGTTATTCTTGCCCCGATCTGAAAGATGACGTGGTGGAGGAACTCATTGATCGGTGCGACATCATCACCTCGGCTAGCATGGAAGGTTTGTTCAAGACCATTCTCGACTCAACTAATAACATCATTACAAAGAACCCAAGAGTCAAGGAGCGGTTTTATCTCCCCTATCTTCTTCGCCGTGACCCTGATGATGACTGGCGCCGGCACAACGGAGGCCTCGCCCTGTGCAAGTTGATGCAGCTTGATAATGATACGTATGATGTTAAGATGCCATCACTTGAGGGCAAGGCTTGGGCGGGCGCAAATGGAGATTGGGTTGTTTACATTGGGTCCAACTGCGAGTGGGGACTTGTGAATGTGTACACTCGTCACCGGGTTCCACTTCCAAAAATCTCAGCACACTGCCCAGAGGTTGAGCACACCGGTAATCTCAGCACATGATTTTTGAGAATACGATCATGGTGACTATATTCTACGGAAGATAGCAATTTGTCAAGTTCCCAACCGCTCTTGGAATTACAGCGACTATGATGTTGTTGCTATCTTCGACAAGCTTGTTGCCTTCCTTGATGGTTTCACTCGATGGATATTGCTCAAAAATCAGTTTCTGTACACGGATGAGTACTGTGATGCAATTCAATACGAGCGCCTTGTGTTTGCTGCCACCACTCGTGGCACTGTTTTTGCATGGCATCCTCATAGTTTTGGTACGTTTGTCTTCCACTGTAATTATAATTGTTTCATCCACATGCATGCGGGTTAGCAAGTTTCCCTTTACTAATTAACCTTCTTCTTGTGTTTCCAAGGTCCTGTGAACATCCCACCACCTATACTTGAAAAATTTTATAACCAAGGGGGAGATGATGATGGTGATGATCACGAGCATGAGGACGAGCAGCGCCCATATACTCTGTGGCGCCTGGCAACTAATTCCGATGGATCACCTCTTCTTGTGTGTATCTAGCCCACTGATGATGTTACTGGTAAGGAAGCAGGTGTCTCCCATGGTCGCACTCTCCGGACCTATTCCAACACCCGTTGCATGGTATTCGAGATGGATACTAGTGTGCTAGCGCCAACTCCTTCTCCCTGGTACAGAATTGATAGTCTTGGAGAAAACTCGCTCTTCCTTAGAAAAAACTATCCGATGATGGTGAAAGGCAATCCAACTGTTGTTGACACATTTATGAGAAGCAACTGTGTCTATACCTCGCACATATGTGTGGTTCCCTACCCTGGTAGGGATATAGTAGGCCGCTTCAACCTAGATGATCAGTCATGCATTGGTTTCCAGATCGACAATCGATGGCCCGTCCCAGAGAATCACTTGTGGTTCAAAGCAAGCGTTTCCAACGCCGACGAATGGTTGAGTTGAAGTTCATTTCATTGCTTGTTATTTGTTGTGTGGTGAAAACTTTAGTATTTATAATGTATCCTCGTTGTGGATGTGGGTTGATGACCTGTTGTATGTAATAAAATGATATGAGTGTGATAAACTTACTAAATTTATGAATGGCTTTTGAGTCGCTTCTCTGAGTGAGTGGTGCGACGAGGCAAAAAAATATTTTCTGAACACATAATTGTACGTGCATTGCAACAGGTTATCGGATGAGGCCAATCAACAATAGTAGTACACTATTTGTACTAGCTTCAGATGCTTCGCGCGTCGGGCGGGTGTTTTTACTGTAGCCATATGTTAATGTGTTCGCTGTAAATAACCAGCACCTCGAATCCTCGATACTAGTACTATATAGTAGGAGTAAGTTGTAGGGAGTAGTAGGGTGGTATGGGCCAGAACAAGCATTCACGTCCAGGAGTACGGCACACGCCACCACCACGACATCCATCTGACACCATATTATTTCTTGGAGTCCGTGCTAGAGCAATCTCTTCAACCTCGTCTTTTCTCTAACGTCAGCCATCGCGCGGCGGGCGAGGTGGGGGTTTGCCGATAGTCGGTTTCCTTAACTGCGGTCCCACTTGTAAGGCCAACTCCAACGCACGACCCCAAACGCACCTCCGTTTTGCATGGACTCCAACGATAATTTTGACTAGAAAAGCAAGACCAAAGAAAACAAGAACCACAAGAATACATTTTACTACTCCTGTAAGTTGGATTAGTGCCTTCTCGATGCATTCATTGTTGATCTGCGGCGGCTCGATCTTGCGTCTGTGCTAGCTAAAAGTGATAGAACATCTACTAAATTGCGCTCTATCAATATATGGATGTACTCTTCTTCCCAATACAAAAACTTGCGTCCATTCTACTCCCTCCGTTGCACAATACATGCCTTCTATTTGTCAAAATATATATGTATCTCGAAATGTCTTAGTATATAGGTACATCCATTTTTGGACAAATGGAAGTCTAGTATTTTGGAATGGAGGGAGTACACAATAAATTTTTTAAGTTAGCACAACTAGTCTAATCCGAGAGCAGAACCGAAGATTTGGTCAGGTTCTTCCTCCTTTTGCAGACACGTGGGACATCCAACATCCAAGTCGTGTCATGAAAGAAAATAGAGTGGTAGTTGAAGCCACGAGATGTGCATCTTGGGTTAAACTGTAAATAGAATCTTACTACTCTTCAGTAACTCCAAAAGCGGCCACCGAAGATCTTTATTGGATTTGTTTTTCATCACCAGCACGTCGAGGTGAAAGATGTGCAGGTTCAGTGGGTCCTCTTGCATTTTCACTGACATGTGGGGCCGCATGTGAGCAAACAGACGATGGGCTCTGCGTGTCCGCTGGCTGGCTGAGAAGAGAGATAGAGGAGGGCTGAGCATGGACTGCAGGAAATTTGTTCTACGTACCTCGATATAGGCTCGATATAGTGGGGTGGCATGGGCCATAACTCAGTAACATTCACGTCTAGCAGTACGGCACATGCCACCCACACGAGTCCCATCCGACACCAATTTTCTTGGAGTCCGTGCTACAGCCATCTCTTCTCCCTCCTGTTTTCTCAGCCATCACGCGGTGGGCGGGGTGGTGGTTTGCCGATAGTCCGTTTGCTCAACTGCGGTCCCGCTTGTAAGTGAAAATGCAACACCGCACGCATTCCCGCTTGAGCGGCGTGCCGGACCAACTGTGTGGGGGTGCGACGCGAACACGACAGGCTTTTCCTTTTGAACTCGTAACTTGTAAAATTTGGTTATGCTCCATGGCGCGACCGATAGATAGAAAATAACGGTTTTGCCTAGAGTAATGAGAAGTTTGGTTCTGGCGCCGTTCATGCATGGAGTACGTACGAAAATTATGAAGTTGATGCGAAAGGTAAGATAATTACTGTAGTATCATATACTACTACATGGATTTGACGGAAACATAAAAATACATACGGATCCATCAACGTTCAACGACATCCTCACGCCCTAGTGCGCCGGGTCACCAACCAACGTGTGAGGAGCAGCGGTGTTGGCGGCGAGCTCAACGTGCTTCTGAACAGTGTTGTCCAAGGTTGCCCTGCGCTCCAAGAAGGCCAGCGTCCTATCGTCCTCCTCTTGCATGTAGTAGTCCTTGTGGACGATTTGCGCGTAGACGTGGGTGATTTTGTCGATGGTGTCTTGCTGCGCCAGGCGCTGCGCGGTGAGCGCGACCTCGAGGTGGACATTCTCCGGCGCGATGGCGGGCAGTTGCAGGGCCACCAATGCATCGAAGAGGTTGTTATGGCTGTTGAGGGTGGCGGGCATCATAGAGCCTGGGCGCGTCGGCTGGAGGCTTACGTCAAAGTCGTCCGCAAGCTTTTGACGACGGTGAACTTGTCGAGGAAACTGATGAGGACCTCGTCGAACAAGGAGACGAAGCTGTCGTCCAAGCGGCCCCTCGCCCTGGCGGCCTCAAGCAATACTACCTGGAGACGTTCCTCGGTGCCAGTGGACGTGGTAGTACTCCTAAATCCAGACGGTGGTGCTACTAGTACTAGTAGTAGTACAACCAATGTAGTAGTAGGAGTACTAGCATTGTACTACCCGTTGGTCAAATTATTACGTGCTGCTCCTCATAGTGAAGTGACATGACCCTGCGCCAGAGATGACACCTGAGTATAGGCGCCGTGTTCGGCATACCATATTCAGCCTCACCATCTGCAGTCACTATCATCATGGCTGTAGAGCTAGCTTTCTTACAACTAGCCCTGTTCGGCATAATTTCCCGTGCGTAGATGCCCGTGCATTGCACGGAACACCAAGATTGGGGGTGGACGGCTCCGGCAGCGGCCATCATGCCAGATTTTTCAACGGCCTTCTACTCCTAGATGTGTACACGTGTGCTGGTGTGTGTTGTGTGATGGGTGTGCGCGAGTGCGTCCTTCTATGCATGCTGCCGCGTAGTGGTGAATTGTGTGCGAGTGCGTCCTTCGCGCGCAAGAAGTTTGTCCTCAATGCGCCCTCAATTTACTAGCGTGCGGGGTGCTACCCCAAGTGGTTTCAACTTTGTTTACTTCAGCGCGTGTCAGATGGGCCTCTAGTTTACTTATTTTCACCCCCTGCCACATGGGCCAGCACACGAAGATACAGAACACGAGCTGACAAGGCAACATGTGGATTGGTTGACCGGTCAACTAAACAATATACGGAGCTATACGCTGACATAGTGAGCGTATAATCCGTCAGTATAGAGAGTTCGAGTGAGAGGGGAGGCCCATGAGAGATAGCAGAGAGAGAGAGAGAAAGAGGTACTCCCTCCATTCGATAATGTAGTTCCAACATTTTTTTTAAGTCAAACTTTTGAAACTTTGACCAAGTTTATAAAGAAATTACTTATATCTCCAATATCAAAGATAAATGATAGTATGAAGTAAGTACATGTTGTGATGAATCTAATAATCGTTCCAGATGTAAATGTTTTTCTCCACATATACCTAGTCAAACGTTTCTGAGGTTTGACTTCTCAAAACATCCATATGCTTATGGACGTGACAGAGTCCCTAACAAGAGAGAGAGAGAGAGTGTGAGTGAAAAAAGTGTGTGTGCGTGTGTGAAAGAGACATGGACAACACACGGTAAAAGTAGAGAAAAAGCGTGTGTGTCTTATGAAAACATATCACACATGCATCTTCGACAACGGAGGCAAGGTGAGGAGATAGTGTGTGGTTGTTTGGAACCGAGAGAGCAAGACCCCTAAGCTAGCACGTGGCCAAGAGGGGTCTGACAAATAAGGGAGAGAGGTCGAGAGAGATGTACGGAGAAAATGCAGACATGGGGAGGAGAGAGTGTATGTTTGTCATAGAGAGATCCCATGGAGATCGTGATGGGACTACATGGGTGGGAGATCGAGTGACAAGGTGTGTGTGTAATAGAAGATGCCCCGAGAGATATTGATATAGACATATGGATGGAAGGAGACAATACGTGTGTTCCTATTGGCTAGTAAGAGATAATCATACTTAGGAGGGGGGAGTGCTTGCGCCTATGATGGATTGATGGATTATGGTACTTACGGCGGTGCGTGTCACATGGAGAGAGAACAAGGGCGGAGAGTGTTGGATGGGTCTATATGTATAGCGCGAGTGAGACATGTGTATGTGTGAACCAGGGAGATATAAGGCCAGTTTGTCTTGCGTCCTGAGCATCTTTTGCCTGGCCTGGGGTTGTGGCTGGATTTCATGCACGCTTGTTTGGTTGCTACCCTGTGAAAAAGAAAGCCCGCCTGGAGCCTGGCTGAACTCCAGACACTGCAAGTAGCCTGGCCCAGGCGACCGATTTCGAACGCCTGGTCGTGCCTGGTCGTGTGGCCATGAGGCTAACAGCAACATGGATGGATATTAGCATTAAATAATTGATTCATGGATTGATTGATGGGACGTTGATGCTTTGCCTGGCCCAAGCATGAACCAAATGCTTCAGCACCACACAAGCCTGGCCAGGCAGAAATATTTTACATCTCACGTCCACACCAGGCAGTACCGGCCATCAAGGCATGAGGGTCAGGTCACGAACCAAACTGACCAATAAAGTTTGAGAGAGATTGAGGAGCCCCGATAAGGCTGAGTGGTGCGTCAGATAGCTGAGAGGGGGAAAGAGATATTCCATCCGCTCGATAATGCAGTGCATGTAATTTTTTTAGAAGTCAAACTTTGGAAACTTTGATCAGGTTTACACAAATGTTATTTATATCATACAAAACTACATCTCATGGTGAATCTAATGGCATATGTTTGCCGTACTAGATGTAATTCTTTTTCTCCACGTACATGGTCAAACTTTGTGATGTTTGACTTTTCAATAAATCTATATGCTATGGACCGAGGAGAGTGCCTCAGTCGAGACAGATCAAGTGAGTGTGAAGGAGAATGAGTAAGTGTGCAAAAAGAGTATGTGTGTGAAAGAGAAAGTGACAACAAACGATAAATTAGAGAGAGAGTGTGTGTGGTTATTCGTTTCTTATGCGAACATATCACGCATGCATCTCTGAGATGGAAAAGCGAGGTGAGGAGATACAAGTAGCTAGCTAGTGTGTGATTGCTTGCAACGGAGAGAGACACCCCTGTAGCACATGTCCAATAGAGGTGTGGCCAACAAGGAACAAAGGTCGAGAGGGACACATGGATGGCATGAACACATGAGGAGGGGGAGAGGGTGTGTTTGTGATAGAGAGATCCCGTCGAGATCATGAGGGACTATATGGGTGGGAGATCGAGGGAGTGCGTGCGCGATAGAAAGATGCCCCGAGAGAAATATGCACATGTTTGTGACTGAGACTAAGATTAGCTAGTCATATACATATAGGGGGGACTGCGTGTGCCTACAATTGAGTGAGAGACCATCATACTTGGCTAGCTGGGCATGATATTGTGTGTGTGCGCGTGTGAGATGGACAGAGAACGAGGGGGAGAGATAGAGTTTTAGATGGGCCTGAAAGTGCGTTATATCGACTAGAGGGGGGGTGAATAGGCGATTTAGATGAAAGTCTTCAAAATGTGGAAGTTATGAAGACAAACGATAGAAATAAACCTATTACCCTGCAGCGGAAGGTAGACTACACTAGGCCAGCCATAGTCAAGTATTCAATGGAGTGAAAGCATAATGACTAATAGCAGCAATGTAGTAAGGATCAGGTAGGAAGATATTATGAAGCCAAACAGAACATGCAGTCACTCAGTGAAGATAAAAGATAGTGTAATCATACAATGATTTCACAAGGAGTAACAGTACGTAAAGAGAAGGGAAGGATGAAACCAGTGACTTGTTGAAGACAATGATTTGTTGGACCAGTTCCAGTTGCTGTGACAACTGTACGTCTGGTTAGGGCGGCTAGGTATTTAAACCTGAGGACACACAGTCCTGGACACCCAGTCCTGAACACGCAGCTCAGGACACCCAGTCCTCACCGTATTCCCCTTGAGCTAAGGTCACACAGACCTCGCCCAATCACTCTGGTAAGTCTTCAAGGTAGACTCCCAAACCTTCACAGACTTCGTTCACTGGCAATCCACAATGTCTCTTGGATGCTCAGAAGACGACACCTAACCGGCTGGAGGATTCACAGTCCTCAAGTGTAATAAGTCTTTAGATCACACAAACAAGAAGACTAAGTGATGCCTAATTCTCTTTGGCTTTGGGTGGTTAGGGCTTTATCCTCGCAAGGAATTCTCTCTCAAAGGCTTCGAGGTGGGTTGCTCTCAAACGACAAAAGTCGTACTCTAACTCTGAGCAGCCAACCATTTATGGTTGTAGGGGGTGGGCTATTTACAGCCACTAGGCAACCCGACCTGATTTGTCCAAAATGACCCTGGGTCACTAAGGACCTGACATGTGTTCCAACGGTCAGATTTCAAACTCACGCGGCAACTTTACTTGGGCGACAAGCAAAGCTGACTTGTCTGACTCTGGACAAGATTCGCTCTCATAGTCTTCACTCGAAGACATAGGTTTTGGTTAAGCATCACTTCAGTCATTCTGACTAGTTCTCTTGGACCCCACTTAACAGTATGGTGGTTCCTATGACTCAACAAAGAAGAAAAAGAACTACGGAAGATCTAAGTCTTCGAGATCCATAGGCTTCATGTGATGTCTTCTCTTGTCATAGTCTTTAATGTGAATATCTTCATATACCACCTTTGACATCAATGTCTTCATATATTTTTAGGGGTCATCTCTGGTAGGAAAACCGAATCAATGAGGGACTTCTACCTGTGTTATCCTGCAATTCTCACAAACACATTAGTCCCTCAACTAGGTTTGTCGTCAATACTCCAAAACCAACTAGGGGTGGCACTAGATGCAATTACAATCTCCCCCTTCTTGGTGATTGATGACAAACTAGTTGAATTTTCAACAGGGAATATAATATGTGAAATTGTAAAGGATAAGGAATTGTCTTCATAAGTTGTAAGGGCTCCCCCTGAAGATGTGCATATATGTAATTTGCTTTTGGAATGCAAATGCACATGGCAGGTTGTGCTTGTGGAGATCCTCTTCAACTTATGATGACAATTCACTATGCATGTGAAGGTATGTGAAGATAATGACATGCATAATGGAAAATGGACGTCTGCAAAATGATCTAAGTGCAGAATTTATCGTCGCACATGCGGAATTTATCATCGCATCACAAAATGGCAAATAAGTAGCAGACGACCATCGAGTTTAAGTGTTACAACTTAAAGAACCAAATGTATCAAAACGAGAGTTGTAAACACGAAGCAAAATATGAAGCACCCGCCCATATGGACCCGCTTGAAGACTATCAAACTCATATGCTTCTCCCCCTTTTGTTAGTAAGGACCAAAAAGGTTTGAAGACATAGAGCATCTACTCGTTCCCGTGAAGAGTAGGTGAAGCAGCAGGGTCGTCGGTGGTGTTCGGCGGTGCAGAAGAACTTGGAGCAGTGTTGAAGCGTGCTGAAGGAGGTGGTGGTGAAGTAGCATCGTCTTCATCCTCGATCACTCTGGCATTCAGCAGAGGAAGAGAACTCAGAGTCTTCAAGAGATGGAGTTCGTCGCAGCACTGCCCTTCGAGGAGGTGTGGAGTCAAACTTGAAGCGCTCAGAGAAGCCATCCTCTTGAAGATCATCTTCAGAGCACATCAGCGTCAGCCCTTTCCATGTGCGTCGAGAGGTTTCATGGGCAACAAAGGCATTCTTGGTGGCAAGATTGCGAATGCGATTAACATCCACCAAGAGGCTTTGCATTTGACGCTTCAGCCAGTCATGATGCCTATCCTGTTTCTGATGAAGAGCCACAAGAAGCTCTCGGTCATTGAGAACACGAGTGCGCTTCTTGGGTCGTGGGGCAGTTGTACTATCAGTGGCTTCAGTGAGAGCAGGATGCGGTGCACGTGTAGTGCCAGCCAAAGGATACACACGAGTGACTGCTTCAACTCCTTCAATGTTCTGAGAAAAACTTTGATGCTCCGCATTCTGAAGACTTAGAGGTTCCTTGGCAGGCTCAGGATAGATGGCTTCAATAGACATATCCACATTAGGCAGAAAAATCCAATGATTGCAAGCAGATGGCTGATATGAGATAGCGAAGTGAAGTTTGATCAGCCGCATTATCCATGGGGCGTAGAACTTCAAGCCAAAAAGATCAAAGCCTGATGCAGCAAGTTGGCGAATGAAGAAGTCATGTGCATTGAAGCATTTGCCATGAAGAATATAGAAGACCAAAGTCTTCATTGCACCTTCCAGCTTGGCATGTGGAGAGTGTCCTTTGATGGGCCAGAGAGTTCGCCTTATGATGTGATAAATAGTCCTTGGCAGATACTCAAGGTCTTCAACAAAGAACTCTTTGGGATATGCAGCATCTTGGGGCAGTGGCTTCATCATACTGAGCATCTGACTCATGTTAGGTTCAGGCTTCTGAAAGATGTTCTCCACAGCTTCACTGTGAAATTGATAGCCAGATTCGTAGAGATCACCGGGAGTGGGTAGACCAGTGAGCTCAATGATGTCAAATGCTTTGGCTTCATGATGAACGTTTCCTGTCATCCACTCCAGGACCCAAGTCTTCGGATCTCTATTATACCCGCGGATGTGAAGTGTGGCATAGAATTGGAGTAACAACTCTTCATTCCAATGCTCTTGGTCAGTGACGAACGGTAGCAAGCAATCCAGAGCCTCTTCCAGACAGGGCAGACCAGCTATTGCTTCAATGTCAAGACGCTTGTGTGGGAAGATGCGACCTTGATTGTATAGAATGCAGGAGTAATAGCTTCGCTGCAGATAGCTCCAGAACCGATCAGATGATATTCTTTCCCTTGAGTAGGGGTTCCTGGAGCTATTGAAGAATGTGTTGTCTGCTCTGAAGCCATTGATATTGAAGGATCCAGGTGCTGATGCAGGACCTGGGAACCTGGGCAATCTTGGGATTGGCTTCTGTACCTGAGGCCTGTGCTCAACATGATAGTCGAACTGAGGACCAGCAGCAAGCGCAGGAACAGAAGCAGTGGGATTAGTGGTTTCGCTGACTTCTGGTGCTTTTGTTGGTGAGGGCTCCACATTAGCTTCAGCCATGACAACGTCAGTGGCTTCATTGGTGTTGGTGGTGGCAGCCTCAAGATTTTCAACCTCCACTTGACGAGCTGGAGAGTCGGTCACAATCACGTTCTCCTCGAGAACCTTTTCTTGGTGGGACATGGGAGTAGCAGCTTGTGGGACTTCTTCTTCATCGGCTGATGCAGCCAGAATGTCTTCATCAGCTTCAGCTTCAGATGCAGAGACTGGAGGCCTTGGTCCTTTGCGAAGCCTGCGCAACGCAGGCGACACCTGTGTAGTTGGAGTTGTCTGGGCCTCAAGGTCTTCTTCCTCTTGTGGGCGATCAGCCCATGAAGCATCCTGAGCAATTGGCGTCAGAGGACGACCAATGCTGATGAGTTCGTTGTGCATTAGCACAGGCGATGATACCTGTTGGTGTTCGAGCTGAGGAAGGACTGCATCATCTTCAACATGGTCATGATGACCAATGTCTTCAGCAGCGATGGGATCAGCTGCTGGAAAGTCTTCAGCTTCATGAGCCTCTGTCAAAGCAGGCTCATGGATTGTCAGTTGGCGTTCAGCTTCACGACGAACCATGGAAATGGGTTCAACAATCAAAGGCTCTATGGGAGCAACCCGTTCTTTCTTGGTCTTCCTCTTCTTCTTGGAGGGGGCAGTAGGAGAGGCTTCAGGATGTTTCCTCTTCCTGGCTTCAGCCTCAGCAGTCCTCATCTTCTTCAGCTCTGAAGCGGTTGACCGGGCTTTTGGCTTCGAGCCAGTCATGCTGGTTGGGAAGACAATGGGATCTGCTTCCTGCCTTGGTGCAAGAGGTTCGGCCACAATTGGCTTCTTCTTCTGCTTAGCAGCCATCCTGGGATCAATGCCCGGACACCCAAGGGCCTTGCGCTTCTCAGCTTCGTTGTAGCCTTGCACACACTTGTCAGCCAGGCTCTTCATGCGCTCCCAAGAACCCTGAGCTTCTGCACATTTCTTGAGAAAGGCTTCTTTCAGCTCGTGCAACATAATCTTGAAGTTTTTCACCTCTTGCACGCTGAGCTTGGCCATATGCTTCTTGAACTGATCCTTTTCATAGTCAATCTTTTGCTTCAGTTCGACGATGCGCTGAGCGAGAGCTAGCTCTGAAGCAATGGCGCCATGGAAGGCGACACTGAGGCCAATGGGTAGTTGCAGATCTTCGAAGCTGATGTTTGGCGTGTCAAACCACTCATCAATGAAGTTGTGGATGATTGTTACATCAAAGAGAGGCAGATCATTGAAGATTTCTGCTTCTTCTTTGCTCTTGATGAGTTGCTCAAGAGCGTCATCTGCAAGATCTTCATCACTTGATAGATCAATGGCATCGTTGCGCAGAATGGCAGCAGCTGTTAGCTCTTGGCCGGTGTGTGGCAGAGGCATCTTGACCTTCTAGGGCTTGGAGATGCGTGACAAATCTTCAGACTGCACACTGTCTTCAGGAGGTGCAGTTGCCAGTGGCTTCGCCCGTGAGATTTTTGGTGCAGAGGCCAGCTTTGAAGCTTTTGGCTGCTTCAGCTTTTTGGCTTCGGCGCTGCAGGCGCTCCATCTGATTCAGCGTCATCTACAGGCTCATTCACGACTGTCCCTTGAACCACGATGTGAGTGATGAGACCTTCAAGGTTGTAGAAGGGCCCAAGAAGATTGGGTTCAGCTTCGCGAGTTCCATCGGCACGGGGAGCAGAGGGACCAGGGTTGAAATCTAAACCCGAAGTCTTCTTGTTCTGCTTCGCTGAGTTCTGGGCAAACTGGAAGTTGCGCTTAAACAGATTGTCGTCACGACACCATAGCAGGGACGGTGGGTCAGCATCCGCAGGCTGTGGTCCATGGACCATGCAGGGATAGAAGCCTTGTTCAATGGCTTCATCTCTGGTCCTGGGTTGATGATTTTTGTAGAGGATGTCTCCCCATGGTCGCTTGATGGCATTCTTTTCAACATATTCCTTGGTCACAAATCTGTACTTGAACCACTGTTCTGCCCAATAGCGTCGAATCCATTGGATTCGTGTCTTGCGCTGATTGTAATCCTCTTCAGGATCTGTCTTTTACAGCTCTGAGAGGTCATCAGGCAGATCTCTTGATGTTTCTCCTCGACGCTTTCTGCCACCCTTCCTTGCTGATTTCTCTGAAGCCATGAACTTTAAACTGAAAGGCTTCAATACGTTCAAAGGCTTCAAAGGTTTTCGCTTGCTGGACAAACAGGAACTGGCTTCGGGAGAATTTATGTGATGCTGTAAGAATTCTGCAAATGAATGCAGACTATGAGAACCAAGGGATTCTCCCACGGACATGTACCTGTGACAACATTAAGGTGCGAGGGAAGGGGAAGAGGTCATATGCATTCTCAGAATATTTTGAAGATAAATCAGTTTAGAAGACATTGACCTCATCGTGCGAAGATATTCACTCATAGATAAGGAGTTGGTTCCAGATTTGTACGAATCCACGGATCAGTACAAGTGAGGAATCTAACTACTTTGTGAAGCATAAGTGAATATACTAGGCATGTTATGAGATGCAGTATGAAAGAGATCCAACTTGTGTGAATAGAAACTGCTTGTGGTAGAAAGTGATAAAGCTATAGGATCAAAGGGGCCGTAAAAAGGAAGTTTTATTTACCACACGAAGAACTTCTAGACAAAGTGGAAGAGGAGGCCGAGCAGTTCGATCGTCCGTGCCATAACTTGGCGACGGAGGACACCTATGGCGACGGCGGATAAGACGATGTCCGCGGTCGGCGTGAAGACCGTGTCGGAGAGGTTGCGGCAGCGAAGCGCTTCATCGCTGGCGTCCTCGAGGGCTAGCGGTGGCGCTAGGGTTCATGCGAGAGTGGAAGAAGAGATAATGACTGCTGTGAGGTGTGTATTTATAGGTACAGGGGCGGCACTGCGTTATTACACAGGTGCCCCTGGCGATTCACATCTGAGGAACACGTGGCCATCATGCAGCATATCGGGGGTTGTTCCACGTCCCATGCAAGCCTGGATTGTCGGGTGGTCGTTCCCACTTCTCCGGGTTTCGGGTGAAGGAATGAGCATTGAAAACGGACTTAATGGTTGTCTCTGTATCTTCTGCTGACAAGGATGCAGAGAAGACATTCGACAGTTTCAATAGAATGCATATGATTTGGAGAGATAGAGTTTGAGATAGAAAGCATAGAGAGGTTAGGGTCCGATCACATTCACTTAGTTCAAAAGATTCAACAAGAAGACACAGCTATAAGTGAATGCTATAGAGGACAGAACACTAGTGTGTATATATATATATAATCAACATAGTGAAGATAATCATCAAGGCATGTTGAAATTGAAGCCAAACCAAATGTGAAGACATAGCAAATGTAACCCCATGAGTGAAACACTTCAAACAGAACATTTGGTGGTGGAGTTACCCACCGTATAGGAAGTATTAGACCCAGACACGGCGCACAATTATCGTGGCGCTCCGAAGTCAAATTCCACATTAATGTATTCACACTTAGAATGTATGTCTTCATTGATTGAAGATATACTTTACTTCGTGTGTTGCACATCTAAGTCATCAATATGCATAAGTGTTAGGATGTGTGCCTGATCACAGGACATTTGAGGATTCCAGGATATTTAGCTCACACCATAACTTGCAAAATCTCTTCTCATCCAAGGGCTTGGTGAAGATATCTGCCAATTGCTCTTCAGTGTTGACGTGTATGATATCAATATCTTCCTTCACAACATGATCTCTGAGAAAGTGATGACGAATTTCAATGTGCTTTGTCTTCGAGTGCTAAACTGGGTTGTTGGCAATCTTGATGGCGCTTTCGTTGTCACAGTAGAGTGGCACTTGCTTCAGATGAATGCCATAGTCCTTGAGTGTTTGCTTCATCCACAGAAGCTGAGCGCAGCAAGATCCAGCAGCAATGTATTCAGATTTAGCAGTGGAGAGAGATACACAGTTCTGCTTCTTTGAAGACCAACATACAAGTGATCGTCCCAGAAAGTGACATGTGCCTGACATAGATTTGCGATCCACTTTGTCACCAGCATAATTAGCATCCGAGAATCCAACCAGATCAAACTCTGAGCCCTTTGGATACCATAATCCTAGAGTTGGGGTGTGAGCCAAATATCGAAGAATTCACTTCACAGCTAAGTGATGCGACTCCTTTGGTGTCGCTTGAAATCGAGCACACATGCAAACACTAAGCATAATATCTGGCCTAGATGCACATAGATAAAGCAAAGAACCAATCATGGAGCGGTATACCTTTTGGTCGAACTTTTTACCATTGTCGTCAGGACCCAGATGATGCTTGGCTGGCATTGGCGTCGTGAAGCCTTTGAAGTCTTGCATATCGAACTTCTTCAGGCAATCTTTGAGATACTTCTCTTGATATATGAAGATGCCGTTGTGTTGTTGTCGTATTTGGAGACCGAGGAAGAACTTCAGCTCTCCCATCATGGACATCTGATATTGCTCTTGCATCATATATCCAAACTCTTCACTGTACTTCTGATTGGTGCAGCCAAAGATAATGGCATCCACATATATTTGGCACACAAATAGTTCACCATCATATGTCTTCGTGAAGAGAGTGGGGTCTAGGGAACCAGGTATGAAGCCTTTGCTCTTCAGGAAGTATTTGAGTGTGTCATACCAGGCCCGAGGGGCTTGTTTGAGGCCATACAGTGCCTTGTTGAGCTTGTATACCATGTCAGGATGTTTTGGATCTTCAAAGCCAGGCGGTTGTGCAACATACACTTCTTCTTCAATCTTGCCATTGAGAAAGGCGCTCTTCACATCCATTTGATATAGAAGTATGTTGTGATGATTTGCATAGGCCAGCAGTATGCGTATGGCTTCAAGTCTAGCCACAGGAGCAAATGTTTCATCGAAGTCAATGCCTTCCACTTGAGTATATCCTTGAGCAACGAGACGAGCTTTGTTTCTGACAACTTGACCATGATCATCTTGCTTGTTGCGGTATATCCATTTGGTGCCTATTATGTTGTGCTTCCAAGGATCAGGACGCTTAACCAGTTCCCATACATTATTTAGCTCAAATTGTTGAAGCTCTTCTTGCATAGCTTGAATCCATTCAGGTTCCATGAAGGCTTCTTCAACTTTCTTGGGTTCTGTAATTGAGACGAATGTGAAGTGCCCACAGAAATTTGCTAGCTGAGTTGCCCTTGATCGAGTGAGCGGACCGGGTGCATTGATGCTGTCAATTATTCTCTCAATCTGCACTTCATTGGCAACACGAGGATGTACAGGGCGAAGGTTTTGCTCTTGCTGATCATTGTCATTGTTAGTGGGATTGTCTTCAGGCTGAGCATTGTCTTCAGGTTGATCAGGTGCGGAGATGATAAGTTCCTCTTCAGGTTGAGCTTCAGAGGGTATGATTTCTCCGGTTCCCATAAGCTTGATTGATTCGCTGGATGGAACTTCATCTAGCACATTTGGGAGGTGCTCTCTTTGTGAAGCGTTAGTCTCATCAAACCGCACATCCACTGTTTCAACCACTTTATAATGAAAGAGATTGAAGACTCTGTAGGAGTGTGAATCCTTTCCATATCCAAGCATAAAACCCTCATGTGCTTTTGGTGCAAATTTTGAAGTGTGATGTGGATCCTTGATCCAGCACCTGGCGCCAAATACTCTGAAGTAACTGACATTTGGCTTCTTGCCAGTAAGGAGCTCATAAGATGTCTTGTTCAGAAGCTTATGAAGATAAACACGATGATTGTATGGCATGAAGTATCAGTGGCTTCAGGCCAGAATTTTCTTGGAGTCTTGTATTCATCAAGCATCGTTCGGGCCATCTCAATGAGTGTTCTGTTCTTGCGTTCGACGACGCCATTCTGCTGTGGCGTGTACAGGGCTGAGAATTCATGTGTGATGCCCAAGGTATCAAGATATGTATCAAGGCCAGTGTTCTTGAATTCAGTGCCATTGTTGCTTCTGATGTGCTTTATCTTGGCGCCATAGTTGTTCATTGCTCGATTGGCGAAGCGTCTGAAGACATCCTGCACTTCAGTCTTGTAGAGGATTATGTGCACCCAAGTATATCTAGAATAATCATCAACAATAACAAAGCCATAGAGACAAGCAGTAGTAGTAAGAGTTGAGTAATGAGTGGGACCAAAAAGATCCATGTGGAGCAGTTCGAAGGGTCGAGTGGTTGTCATGATTGTCTTCGAGGGATGTTTGGCCCTCGTCATCTTTCTTGCTTCACAGGCACCGCATAAATGATCTTTCTTGAACTTGACGCCCTCGATGCCTATGACATGCTTCTTCTTTGCAAGGGTGTGGAGGTTCCTCATGCCAGCATGCCCTAGCCTCCGATGCTAGAGCCAGCATTCTGAAGCTTTTGCTAGAAGACATACGGCAAGCTGTGGTCCTGCCGAGAAATCTACTACATACAAATCATCTTTCCGATACCCTTCAAACACTAGAGACTTGTCAGATTCCATTAGTACAAGGCAGCGTTATTTTCCAAATATTACGATCATGTTCAAATCGCAAAGCATTGAGACAGACATTAAGTTGAAGCCAAGGGATTCCACAAGCATGACTTTATCCATGTGTTGATCCTTTGAGATTGCAACTCTACCTAGACCCAGTACCTTACTTTTACTAGTGTCAGCAAATGTGATGTGACTCTTGTCGGATGGACGTAAGGTTGAGTCCATAAGAAGGCTTCTTTTGCCAGTCATGTGATTAGTACACCCACTATCAATAATCCATTCTGAAGACGCTGGTGTCGTACCCTACAGTGCAGTTAGGGGGATAGGCTTCACGAAGAGAATTTTGAAGCAAAAACATTTGACGAACCAGTTGGTTATGAAAGCTTAGATCCAGATTAGGACTAATAGGGAGAGTAGCAAGCGATTCAGGAACGAAGTACATAGTAAGACCATTCGGGCATTTGATCTTGCGCCCTACAAGATGTTTAAGGTCCCCAGCAATAGCGTTAGACGATTTTGGTTTTCTGCTGGAGACCTTTCCCTGCAAAAGAGAGTTAAGCTTTCTTAGCCACCCACATCTTCAAGGGTGGCTTAGCAGCAATAAGTCTAAGTGCAGTGTCTGAGAACTTTGGCTTTGGAGCCCTAGCAAAAAGTCTTGCAGGCGGACAATAGTACTCATAAGAATAAGCAGAATAGTTCTTGGTCTTATGAACATGGCGGTTTGATGAACCGCGCTCATATTCATAGGCCTGAGTATGGTTTCCCTGCAAAACATTTGCGTTAGTGCGACTCAGGTGAGTCCTCTGTCTGTATGAAGCCTTTGGACCGTATGAAGCCTGTGGTCTGAGGTTTGTCTTCTTCATGTGTGGTGTCATGATGACATTCACAGGAAGATTCTCCAAACACCTTTTCGGAACCCAGATCTTCTTCATAGGTGGTCCGTTCCTGCAGTTAGTACCAATGTACCTGGCAAACACTTCACCATTCTAATTCTTAAACAGTTTATAGTTTGCATCAAAGGATTCATCAATGACAATGGGGTTTGCACAAGTGAAGCCAGATAGAGTGGATGGATCTGCTGAAGATTCCTTTGCAGCAACCCATGTGGTTTTGGGGTACTGCTCAGGTTTCCAGTAAGAGCCATCAGCATTCATTTTCCTTACGAACCCAACACCCTCTTTCCTCGGGTTTCGGTTCAAGATCTATTTTTTTGAGGACATCACATAGTGTCTGATGCCCTTTAAGACTTTTGTACATCCCTGTTTTAAGCAATGTCTTCAACCTAGCATTCTCATCAGCAATAGCAGTGGAATCCTCAGCAGAGGGGTTAGTTCCCACATCAACAGTTGAAGATATTGCAACAGTAGCAGCATTAGAACATTCAGCAATACTAGTACCATTATCACGCTCAATGCATTTAAGACATGGTGGTTCAAATCCTTCCTGAGTGGAACTGATCTGTTTGGCACGAAGTGACTTGTTTCCTTTTGAAGATCTTCATGAGCCGCTCTCAATTTCTCAAGATCTTGCTTCCTTTGAAGATAATCATAGGAAAGCTTTTCATGAGTTGTTGAGATTGTTTCATGACGACTTTCAAGTTTCTCATACTTAACATGAAGATTTTTTATGTCTTCAATTAAGGACTCAGATCGAGTCATTTCAGCGCCTAACATATCATCGCTTTTGTCTAACAGTTTTTGAATATGTTCCATAGCTTTCTGTTGTTCAGTTGCAATTTTAGCAAGTGTTTTGTAGCTGGGTTTTGAACCACAATCAGAGTCATCTTCACTAGATGTTTGATAGTGAGTAGTGCGTGTGTTTACCTTGGCACCGCGTGCCATGAAGTAGTAGGTAGGAGCGGAGTAGCCCTTGTCATTTGCATCGGTGTCGGTGATGAAGTCATTGTCTTCAGTGTTGAAGATGGACTTGGCAACGTATGCTGTAGCCAGACTTGCAACGCCAGAATCGGACTCTTCCTCAGACTCCACCTCCGCCTCCTCAGAAGCGGACTCCTCCTCTGAATCCATTTCCTTGCCAACAAATGCACGTGCCTTGCCAGATGAGCTCTTCTTGTGTGATGAAGACTTTGAGGAAGACTTGGAAGAAGACTTTGAGTATTTCTTCTTCTTCTTGTCGTCAGAGTCATATTCCTTGCTCTTCTTCTTCTTCTTTTTGTTCTCATTGTCCCACTGCGAACACTCAGAGATGAAGTGGCCAGGTTTCTTGCACTTGTGACATGTTTTCTTCTTGTAGTCATGAGCAGAAGCTTCATCATTCCTTGAGCTTGATCGTGAAGACTTTCTGAAACCTTTCTTCTTGGTGAATTTTTGGAACTTCTTCACAAGCATAGCAAGTTCCCTTCTAATGTCTTCAGGATCATCAGAACTGCTGTCAGATTCTTCTTCAGATGAGGAGACAGCTTTTTGCCTTCAAGGCACGAGTTCGCCCATAGTTTGGACCGTAGATATCTCTTTTCTCAGAAAGCTGAAATTCATGTGTGTTGAGCCTCTCAAGTATGTCAGACGGATCGAGTGTCTTGAAATCAGGTCGTTCTTGAATCATCAGGGATAGGGTGTCAAACGAACTGTCAAGTGATCTCAGTAGTGTCTTGACGACTTCATGCTTGGTGATCTCAGTAGCGCCAAGGGCTTGAAGCTCATTCGTGATGTCAGTGAGTCGATCAAATGTGAGCTGGACATTCTCATTGTCATTTCTCTTGAAGCGGTTGAAGAGGTTGCAAAGGACACTGATTCTCTGATCTCTCTAGGTTGAGACGCCTTCGTTGACTTTGGAGAGCCAGTCCCAGACTAGCATAGATGTTTCCAAAGCACTCACGCGGCCATATTGTCCTTTGGTCAGATGACCACATATGATATTCTTGGCAGTAGAGTCCAGTTGAACGGACTTCTTGACATCAGCAGTAGTGACACCTTCTCCAGCATTGGGAACGCCGTTCTTGACGACATACCATAGGTCGACGTCAATGGCTTCAAGATGCATGCGCATCTTATTCTTCCAGTAGGGATATTCAGTTCCATCAAAGACGGGGCACGCAGCGGAGACTTTAATTATCCCTGCAGTCGACATAGCTAAAACTCCAGATGGTTAAACCAAATCACACAGAACAAGGGAGTACCTTGCTCTGATACCAATTGAAAGTGTGTTATATCGACTAGAGGGGGGTGAATAGGTGATTTTTATGAAAGTCTTCAAAACGTGGAAGTTATGAAGACAAACGATAGAAATAAACCTATTACCCTGCAGCGGAAGGTAGACTACACTAGGCAAGCCATAGTCAAGTATTCAATGGAGTGAAAGCACAATGACTAATAGCAGCAATGTAGTAAGGATCAGGTAGGAAGATATTATGAAGCCAAACAGAACACGCAGTCACTCAGTGAAGATAAAAGATAGTGCAATCATACAATGACTTCACAAGGAGTAACAGTACGTAAAGAGAAGGGAAGGGAAGGATGAAACCAGTGACTTGTTGAAGACAATGATTTGTTGGACCAGTTCCACTTGCTGTGACAACTGTACGTCTGGTTAGGGCGGCTAGGTATTTAAACCTGAGGACACACAGTCCCGGACACCCAGTCCTGAACACGCAGCTCAGGACACCCAGTCCTCACCGTATTCCCCTTGAGCTAAGGTCACACAGACCTCGCCCAATCACTCTGGTAAGTCTTCATGGTAGACTCCCAAACCTTCACAGACTTCGTTCACCGGCAATCCACAATGTCTCTTGGATGCTCAGAACGCGACGCCTAACCGGCTGGAGGATTCACAGTCCTCAAGTGTAATAAGTCTTCAGATCACACAGACAAGAAGACTTAAGTGATGCCTAATTCTCTTTGGCTTTGGGTGGTTAGGGCTTTATCCTCGCAAGGAATTCTCTCTCAAAGGCTTCGAGGTGGGTTGCTCTCAAACGACAAAAGCCGTACTCTAACTCTAAGAGCCAACCATTTATGGTTGTAGGGGGTGGGCTATTTATAGCCACTAGGCAACCCGACCTGATTTGTCCGAAATGACCCTGGGTCACTAAGGAACTGACACGTGTTCCAACGGTCAGATTTCAAACTCACACGGCAACTTTACTTGGGCTACAAGCAAAGCTGACTTGTCCGACTCTGGACAAGATTCGCTCTCATAGTCTTCACTCAAAGACATAGGTTTTGGTTAAGCATCACTTCAGTCATTCTGACTGGTTCCCTTGGACCCCACTTGACAGTACGGTGGTTCCTATGACTCAACAAAGAAGAAAAAGAACTACGAAAGATCTAAGTCTTCGAGCTCCATAGGCTTCATGCGATGTCTTCTCTTGTCATAGTCTTTAATGTGAATATCTTCATATACCACCTTTGACATCAATGTCTTCATACATTTTTAGGGGTCATCTCTGGTAGGAAAACCGAATCAATGAGGGACTTCTACCTGTGTTATCCTGCAATTCTCACGAACACATTAGTCCCTCAACTAGGTTTGTCGTCAATACTCCAAAACCAACTAGGGGTGGCACTAGATGCACTTACAGGGCCTATCGAGTGCGAGTGAGATATGCGTGTGTATGTGTGACCCAGGTGGATGGAGAGTTTGAGAGAGGGGGGGAAGAGCTCCGAGACGACATAGCGGTGCGTGAGAGAGTTACAGGCAAAGAGCCAAGGAATCTGTGTGCGTACGATGAGTGCACCCAAGATATCTAGCTTGGACTAGCTAGAGTATCATACATAGTGTGCGAGAGAGACCTATAGATGGTGTATATATGCATGCGAACTAGAAAGACCACCCCCCACACACACACACAAAGAGAGAGAGAGAGAGAGAGAGAGAGAGAGAGAGAGAGATGGAGAGAAAGGGAGAGGGACGAACAAGGTTTTTTTGTCGGATGCGTGCAACAGAATTGAAGATTGTCGGCGAGAGAGAGAGAGAGAGAACAGGAGTCCGGGAGAGGGGGAGGTCGCGTTTTATGCATCAAAGACTGATATAAACCATGTTTCGATATAAACTTGCATTCAAATATTTAAATTGGAGAATATGTTGTCTGCAATCCACACATGAACGGATATATGCGTATATCAAACAAGTTCATTAATTTGACTTTTAACATGTTCATGGAGTACTATAATACTGTACAACATGCTACTCGATTGAGGTGTTCAATTTTGGATTTAGTTCACTATTTTGACCTACTGAACGAGCTATTTCATTGAATCGAGATATTTCATTTTGTGTTTGATTCGCGTTTTTGAGTGGGTCAACTATTTGTCATATAGTAAATCGCTAGCAACAAGCATGTAAAAACATATTACTCCCGAGCATCATCTCTCCATCTAAAAAAGAAGTGGCAAGCTAATATTTCAAAATTTGATTCGAATCGACTTGGTAAGGTAGACGTGGATGCTCGTTCTCCCAAAATTTGAACGAACCATTAAACATCCTCTCTGCTCGGTGGAATTCGCCTGAGCAAATAAATGGGAGACGCAAAATTACCGTCCTATGTGGAACACACATCAATTGGCCCGTTGTACATCGAGGGTAGGTTCGTAACTTCATCCAAGCGCGCCTTCTCCTCGGCCGAAATGACATGTGCTGATTAATTCATAAACCATGGTCGGCGAAACACGCTCTCCTCGCCCGAAATAGCTCGCGCCCACTATAGTTCAAAACACGCCCTCCTCGCCCAAAATCGCTCCTGCCTAGAGAAGCAAACTTACTCTACTATCCCCGACCCTCAGTACACAGACCCAAGCCGAGAAGCCTATAGGGAAGGGTAGAACTGTAACTCCCCCTCAAATTTCAGACAAATGCGTCCGTAAGACATGGTTCCACTCCCCTCCCAATTTCCCCCGTCCGCCCCCATTCATACCTCGTGGGCGCCAAATCACCTTCTCCACGGGAAGCTCCCTTCTCCCGAGCCGCGAAACCTCAGCCCCACCTCCATGGCGCCCCCACCGCACCAATTTCGCAGCCGCCCTCCTCCCTAATGCCGGAGACGCTGTCCATTTGCCGTCGTGCACTGGGCCGTGTGCCTCTTACTCCGTGCTGCTGGTGTTGCCTCGACGAGGGCCGCGTGAACCGTACCGGAGCCGACTCACCCCCGTCGTTGTTCACGGCGCCAGAGCGGCTCCAACTTTGGATCCGTCCAGAGTCCTGGCGCTGCTTTGGCGTAGCCATCGACCGTCACGACATCGCTCTTTCCCTGCCGCTGGTCGCCACCGCAACCGCGCCGGCCTCACCGACTCGGCAGCTGGACCTGCCTACTTCACCATGCCGCCAAATAGGTCGCACCCTCATCTCAAATCCCTTTATTTAGGTGTCAGTTGTCTGAATTTTTATTCTAGGCCAATCGATTTGCAATGGGAAGCAGCACCCCTCTAGGCGGCGGAGCTCCTAGGCTGCCGGTTGGCTGGTGTCTAACGTAAGGTTGCGGGGCCACAAAGTTCGCCGCGGAAGCACGCTTAGATGGCTATCTTTTAGAGTTGCATGGGTTGAAGGTACTGCCGCCGCCGGATCTGGATGATGGGGAGTCTTTGTGGATTGGCCCGGGGGCGGCGCAACCACGGCAGTGTGGTGGGGCGGGGAGCGGGGTTTTGGCCGGGGCCATAGACGGCGGAGGCAGGCTGCTCTGCCGTTGGTCGCTGGCTCTTCGCGGAAGATTCCGAACAGTGTCAGCCAGGAGGCAGAAGACGGCCAGCCATCCGGCGTAGATCAGGCAGTACCAAAATAAAATAAAATTGTGTGACCCCAATTTAGTCTTCAGTCAACAGACGTGTGACCACTCTCGTACCTTACTGTTGATCTCTTAGTGTATTTCTTCAGATCAAAGAGATATGTCGTTCTTAAGATTATGTGTTATCTGCATCTTCAGACACACCGTCTTTCGACTCACCGCAGCTGCTCCAACAAGGGAAGCATACACCAGAGGGGAGATATAGTCCCCACTCAACAGTTCCCTGCATCGAATGCGCGTGCCCGACATGCACAACCACAACAACTGCAGGGCCATCCACAAGTCAGCACATGATGCTCACTCCTATGGATGGCAGCCAGATAGGTTGTACCCTCATCTTACTTGCGTGCAACATTTATGGCTTTGTTATTCATCTAAGCATGGAAAATAGATCATCACATTTCACTGTATATTCATGCTGATCTCTTACGGGTCTTGTTCAGGAGTTAACGATGTTCCATAGTTCAGCTAAGATACTTGTTCTTTAGGTAACACTGTTCCATAGTTATCATCCATCAGCCAATGCTATCCCACAGGCTGGTTATTATAGTATTATACCACTTCTAGTATTTCCTATGTTGTTCTTTAATACTTTTGTGTGCCATCTAGTTAATCTCGAGTACAAACGATACATATTATGTAGCTTTCATCTGTGTTCTCCCTTTAGTTTATGAGACCTGTTGCTGCTAGTTAATGTCGGCATTCTGGGAACGGGGGTCCCCAGACTTGCCTGCCTGCGGCGTGGCTCAAGGGGGGGCATAATGGCCCATCTTCATCAACACAGACCCAAGACCCTCGCAAGGGGCCAAGCCTCGCGGGGCGGACGACACGGAGCTTCCTCAGGCGCGGCCTCATCAGGCTGGCTCGCGAGGAGGTGGAGAGATCAAGGCGGGGTACCTCACGAGGTGCCCGTGACGCAAGCCATGACGACCAAGGGCGCCAGGCGGGTGCCAGGCCGCGCAGTGTCCTCCTTTCCTCTTTGGTGCAAAGGGGGCAAGCGCAGCCGCGGAGTACCGAGGCATCAGGCAAAGGTTGCCATTTCGGTGCAACGAGACTAGGGCTAGGAAGACTGCAAGACGGAGGTCATCGTGGAGCCCAGGACGGCGTCACCACCAGAGCTTTGTGCAGGCGAAGACTACTTTTTTCAGGGTAGCGAGTACTAGTTGTCCCGCTTCAAATTAGCCCGCCATTGTTGGCTCCCTTCCCGCTCAATATTTGGGAAGAGGACCAAGGCCTCTATAAATAGGACCAGCCACCCACAGAAGAAAGAGAATGGGGGTTCGGAAAGGTTAAGAGGAGAGGTTCGATAGGAGGTTGAATCGGAGAAAGACAATCAGAGAAAGAGAGAGAGAGAAGGGTGGCTGAACTCCTCCCAGCAGTTCATCGCCCCAGCCAAGAACAGACTCTCGCGAGGCTGTTCTCCCTTGTATCATTCATCATCATCAGCCCAAGAGGCAATCCACCACACCACACACTGGAGTAGGGTATTACACCACAACGGTGGCCCGAACCAGTATAAACCATGTGTCTCTTGTGTTGTTCTTTCCATAGCTTAAATCTTAGCGAGGCGGAGGGGTGCAGGTAGGTAGGAAGCGAAATCTCCGAGCGCACCCCAGTGTTCGAACCTCAAGGGTCTGCCGAAACCCGAAATCCAACATTTGGCACGCCAGGTAGGGGTGCGCCAGAATTCGTCTTCCACCACCCCGTTCTCCTCCGACCATCGCACCCATGTCTGACGCTCGTCGGGCCCGCTCCGAGCGCCGGGCCGCTCTCGCTTCCCGCGTCGCCCAGACGGCTCCTGTCGGCGAGCGTCCTCACCGTTCCCCGTCACCTGCCGTCAACGCCGCCACCGGCCCAGCCGTGGACGAGCAGCAAGCATCGTCTCAGCATCCGTCCGTGCGGCAAGACGGCCGCACCGCAACTCCCTCGCTCCCCCGGCTGGTTCTTCGTCCCGCGCGCTCCGCGCACCCATGGAGGCTCGAGCTGCTCTCATCGCGGCGAACGAGCTGCTGCGCTACCGCCTCGTCGATGACGTCTACGAAGAATGGCTCGACCGCGTCGCCGAGCTCGTCCGCGCCGCAGGGGGCTCTCCTGTGCCATCCGTTCTGCTGCACCGCACCCCGCCCCGCGCGGGCGATGAAGCTCCAGTGGCGCCCCGGCTGCCTCCTCCTCAAGAAGGCGCCATGGCTCCAAGGCGCGTGGCCCCTGGGCGGGACCCGCTCCATCAGGTGCCAGCGCAGCAAGAGCAAAGCTGCCAGGAAGTCCCTCGCCCGTAAGAAGCTGCCCGGGAGCTCCCTGCTCCAGCACGTCGCGACCATGCTCCTGCTCCCGCACGTCAAGACCCAGCTCCAGCGCGTGGGGACATGCAAGACCAAGCTCTCCGTCACCCAAGACCTCCCGTGGCCACAGCAGGCTGCCGTGCCTTCATCGCCGAGCTACGCAGTGTCGCGTGGCCCGGCAAGTTGAAGCCAGACCTGCCTCCTCGCTATGACGGCATGGCTGAGCCTGCGGAGTTCCTCCAGCTCTACGAGCTGGGCATCGAAGCTTCCAACAGGGACGAGAAGGTCATGGTGAACTGGTTTCCGATGGCGCTCAAGGACGGGGCACGCACCTGGCTCCTGAACCTGGCTCCAGGCACGATCTCCTCCTGGGACAAGATGTGCACCCGCTTCATCACCAACTTCCAAGGTACTCGCGACCGGCCACCCGCCATGAGCGACATGCACCGCATCAAGCAACAACACGGGGAGACCCTGCAGAAGTACATCCAGCGCTTGAACAACGCACGCCTCAAGATTCCCAGGGTGACTGAAGAGGCCATCATCTCAGCCTTCTCCGACGGCATGCGCGATGTCAAGATGAAGGAGGAGCTGGCAATGCATGAAGACCTGTGCACTTCTTTGGAGCTGTTCAACTTGGCAACCAAGTGCGCCAGGGCTGAGGAAGGGCGTCTCTCCCTCCTCGAGCTGCCTACCGCGGACCCGGAAGAAAAGAAGCCCAAGTCCAAGGATGTGAAGCGCAAGGGGGCTGCCGTGCTCGCGGCAGAACCAGACACCAAGCCGGGCAGAGATCATCCCGAGCCTTCCAAGGGCAGCCGGTACTGCGTGTACCACGACCTCCACACCCACAACACCAACGAATGTCAAGAGCTCCGAGCCATGCGAGAAGGAAGGATCGGCCGTCGCCCCGACCGCGGTGACCGGGGCTACGGTCGAGGAGGAGGAAGGAACACAGGACGCTGGGAAGACCGTGGCCCGCGCCAAGGGTGGCGCGATCAACCTCACGAGGATCACTGGCAAGACTCGCCTCGCGAGGGAGACTGGAGGGGTCGGCCTCGCGAGGATCGCCCGCAAGGCAACGCAGGCCTCCCTCCGCTGCCGCTGCAACCAAGGAGAAATGAGGACCGCCACCAGGACGAGGAGGCTGGGGGCTTCCAGGAGCCGCGCTCGATCGCCTGCATCCTGGGCGGGGCTCAAGCCCCAGCCTCTCAATGCATCTTCAAGCAGTTCGCCTGCGAAGTGAATGCAGTCCTCCCCAAGCTCGAAGCCACGCGCCCTCTCAGGTGGTCGGCATGCGCCATCACGTTCAGCTCGGGAGATCAGCTCAAGTGTGCGGCTACCGCCGGAGTCCTCCCGATGCTCTGTTCCCCAATCATCAGCAACCTGGTGGTCACCAGGACCCTCATCGATGGCGGGGCAGGGCTCAACGTCCTGTCCATGGAAAGATTCAACAATCTCCAAGTGCCCTATAGCCAGCTTCAGCCAACCAAGCCTTTCTCCAGAGTCACCGACGGCTCCACGGTCCCGATCGGGCAGGTCCGCCTCCCTGTCACCTTCGGGGCACGCGACAACTACCGCACCGAGCTCATCGACTTCGACGTCGCTCACATTCGCCTGCCGTACAACGCCATCCTCGGGTACCCAGCGCTGGCCAAGTTCATGGCCGTAACCCACCACGGCTACAACATCCTCAAGATGCCAGGAAGTGGCGGAGTCATCACGGTGCCCTGTGAAGAGAAGGATGCGGTGTGTTCCCTGGAACGAGCCTTTCAGGCGGCGTCACTAGAAGACCCGGATCGCGGAAGCAGGAGGCTTCCCGAGACCGCCCCCAAGAAGAAGAAGACATCGTCTGGCCTGGCTCCTCAGGAGGCAGGCCCCTCTGGGCCCGTGCCTGCCCAGGGGGAACCTCCTTCCATCGCATAGGACAGCGCGCCCAGCGCCCTCCTTAGACAGGGCTCAGGGGCTCTCCCCTGGAGGGCCACCGACCTGGCTAGGGTCACGAGGGAGGCGCTTGGGCACCACATGGAGGCGTGTTTCGAAGCATGTTTCCCTCAAGAAGGAGTAAGGCAAGGAGAGCCAGACCCCAGGAGTTCGTCAGCAAGGCCATTCAGGAGCTACAGGAGTCAAGAGTCATGAAAGGCGGCCGCCGTCTACCAGCAGTGGCTCCCCATCTAGGCGAGGATGGTGGGCTGCGCGTCTGCATCGACATATCAGGGCTCAACCGAGTCGCCTCTCTGGAGCGCCTCTGGCCCTCGCGAGTGAGGCGCTGTGGAGGTCCACCCCACAGCTACGTTCGCATGCCTTACGGCTTGCCGAACGCGGCTGCCATGTACCAGCGCCTCATGAGGGGCATCATGGAGGCACAAGAGGCCAGGCGTTCCGCAGCCCTGGCGGAGCTGGAGATGGTCCGCGGGGAGCCGCCAGCACCTCCGGAGCCTCCTGAGGCCCCCGGGCCTGGGGGCTCGTGAGGATTGGCTTCCGCAGCCCACCGAGTCTGCTACACCAACACCCCTTCGTCCTCATCGTCATCATGTGACATCTTTCAAGTTTCACTTCTAGCTGGGAGCGCCCCCCAGGGCTGCATTATTCCCAGGCCGCATGGGTCCATCCCTGTGGCATGTATCCCTTTTATTTCATGTTGCTAGCTTACCTTATTGGGGGCACCCCTCGGGCTGCATGATCCCCAAGTCGCTCAGGCCTGACCCAATGATGTCCGCCTTCCCAGCATCTATTTGAACGAATCCACTCCTTCGTGGCTAATGTGTTTTACCTAGTTGCCTGCTCAGCTGACGCCAACTAACGGAGCTGCTCCCAATGGCACGAAGCTTGCGCATGGGTCTATCCCTGCAACGCCGACAAACCTGAATGGCTGAGCTCTGGCCGCGGCAGCCCCGCATAGTGTCACCTCGTCAAGCCTTCAGTGCCTCATTACCCCTCGGAAGCAACCAACGGCTGACTGTCAATTGTCATGGCAACCCCTCGTTTTCTTTTCTATGATGGGTCTACAGGATCTCTTAAACAAGCTGCGTCAGGCGAGGCCCTGGCGGTGTCTCCTCCACTCTCATCCGCGTGAACCGCTTGCACGTTAAAGGGGGGGTGCCTGAGCATCGGGACTCAGGGCTCCTACTGGCTCTCCAGCCCTCACCCTCTGGTCTTGTCCACGGCATCGCGACCTGGCATACCAGCGACGGCTGAGACTCGCTCGGGGGCCCGGACCCGAGGACGTAGAGCAGAAAGGGGAACAAAGGCGAGAGGGGAGAGACACCCGAGGACCTCACCGAGCACCCTCGCGTCTGCCGATGCACGGACCCGGTGACACGCCAGAGAGCGGCCCCTAATTCTCGAGATAAGTCATCACCCGGAAGTGCCAGCTATCGTGGCACCATCCCCGCACCTAATGCTATCCCGTGTTAGTGACGCCGCTCTCCTTTCTCACCAAATGATGGCTGCTTGGGCGCCAAAGGGGACCTCCTAAGCATCGCGACTCAGGGGCTCTTACCGGACTCCGGGTCGCTCAACTCCTGGCCTTGACCACGGTATCGCGACCTGGCATACCAGCGACGGCTGAAGCCGCCTTGGGACTGGGACCTGTCGGCGCAGAGCACCAAGCCCTCGTGAGGTTCAAAAGGGAGGACTGAGCTGAGATGGAATGAGCAACTCGCACAATTCTACGACAAGGGTTATATTAACAAAACAGGATCACAGGCACCTTACAAGCCCCCACGGGACGCGTTTTTGATTCCTCGCAGGGAACAGATCCTAAAGGGACACTAACTACGCGCGCCCCAGCAGAAGACGCCATCATCAACAGTGGGCCGTCAAGCACCGGCGCCAACCCCATCCAGATCAGAGTCGGTGGCGGCCTGACGAGCCCACCTTGCTCCAGGAGCGGAGCCGGCTTGGGGGCTCGTAGCTATCGTCGCTCGTCTCCGGAGTCGCAAAGAGCTCGCCAGAGTCGCTGGAACCTCCTCTGCCTCCTCCGCCTGAGGAGCCGCCGAGGGAGCGGGCGGCTGGCCCAGTCCTCGCCGCAGCAGGGCCCCGGCCACCTCTCCCAGGGCAGCACTCCAGCCGGCGCCCGCTCGCATCGAAGACCTTAAAGAGCATCACCGAAGCACTGTCGTAATCCAAGTGGATCGCGAAGACGCCCCTTGTCCTGCAAACCCAGGCGATCTCTCTCCAGCCCCGAGTCATGAAGACCTCGCCCGGGGCAACGACCGCGACCTCTGCCTCGGTCGCGAGGGTGCTGCAGCCGGCGTGCTGCAGCCAGAGCTCCAGGGGCTCCCCCTGCGGGATGATGGAGGCGAAGAAGGGAGGAAGGCGAATCCAAGACTGAAGAGGAATGGCGACGTGGAGCACGAACTCTCGGGAGGAGCCCTCGGTGTGGACCCCAGGGGGGACGACCCAAACCTTCATGACCCGTCGGCGCTGACGGCGGCGCCGCTCGTGGCGGTCAGCATCAGCTCCTTCAGGGCCCTCGACGTGGGCGTACAATGGAAGAAGGAACCCTGGCAGCGCCCGCTTGCACCAAGGCCTCGACACCACCTGAAGGGCCCCCTCGTCCGGGCCACGGGGGACGAGCCGTTTCTTCGGCGGGAGTGGGTCTGGTTCCTCTCGGGGAGCCTTTCCCTTCTCTGCCATCGAGAACCGGCGGATCGGAGCCATCGCAGCAAGACGGAGCAAGGATCGAGAAGAAGGAGAAGCAAGAAGGGATGGACTGGAAGGCCGCACGCCGTTCCGTACTTATAGCCGGCGAAGGCCAACCGCCGACCTCCACGATCGCAGGTAATCATGACCCGCTTTGCATGCAGGGACTTGTCCAATCCGTGCAGTTGCCGAGGCGCCATGGGGAAGTGGAGACGGCCACGTCCAGTCAACCGCCACACGGCGCCCAAGGCCGCAGGCTGTTAGGGCCCGCAACACTTCGCTCTTGCCCTTCCGCCTCCCTGCACGACCAAGTCCGGGCGCGCCTTGGGCCCGGGGGCTACTATCGGCATTCTGGGAATGGGGGTCCCCAGACTTGCCTACCTGCGGCGTGGCTCAAGGGGGGGCAGCACGGCCCATCTATATCAACACAGACCCAAGACCCTCATGAGGGGCCAAGTCTCGCGGGGCGGACGACACGGAGCTTCCTCAGGCGCAGCCTCATCAGGCTGGCTCGCGAGGAGGCGGAGAGATCAAGGCGGGGTACCTCACGAGGTGCCCATGACGCAAGCCATGACGACCAAGGGTGCCAAGCGGGTGCCAGCCCGCGCAGTGTCCTCCTTTACTCTTTGGTGCAAAGGGGGCAAACGCAGCCGCGGAGTACCGAGGCATCAGGCAAAGGTTGCCATTTCGGTGCAACGAGACCAGGGCCAGGAAGACTGCAAGACGGAGGTCATCATGGATCCCAGGACGGCGTCACCACCAGAGCTTTGTGCAGGCGAAGACTACTTTTGTCAGGGTAGCGAGTACTAGCTGTCCCCCTTCAAATTAGCCCGCCGTTGTTGGCTCCCTTCCCGCTCGATATTTGGGAAGAGGACCAGGGCCTCTATAAATAGGACCAGCCACCCACAGAAGAAAGAGAATGGGGGTTCAGAAAGGTTAAGAGGAGAGGTTCGATAGGAGGTTGAATCGGAGAAAGACAATCAGAGAGAGAGAGAGAAGGGTGGCTGAACTCCTCCCAGCAGTTCATCGCCCCAGCCAAGAACAGACCCTCACGAGGCTGTTCTCCCTTGTATCATTCATCATCATCAGCCCAAGAGGCAATCCACCACACCACACACTGGAGTAGGGTATTACACCACAACGGTGGCCTGAACCAGTATAAACCCTGTGTCTCTTGTGTTGTTCTTTCCATAGCTTAAATCTTAGCGAGGCGGAGGGGTGCAGGTAGGTAGGAAGCGAAATCTCTATGCGCACCCCAGTGTTCGAACCTCAAGGGTCTGCCGGAACCCGAAATCCGACAGTTAACCCCAGTCCTACTATTTATGTCGTCTCCTACAGGCACTCATTACATAAATCTAACTACTAGTTGTCTTCCATGCATGCCAGATATAATTGCACACACTGATATATCCACAAGAACCTCATGGAGCAATGTAAAGGCCAATAAACTTGATGTCAATGATACCCAATATGATGGAACATGTAAAGGCAGTTCTTCAGAAGACTTGCAGAAAGATGATGAATCCTCTTCACCCCACAAGGTCCTTGCTCTAACTTGGCCTGTGATATGGGTACAACATGCATATAATGTCCTGCAGTGTATCTACTCTGTTACAATGACATGTGCTTAGCATGCTGACCATGCATGTAAATATGTCATGCCTTCCTGTTTTTTAGTACCTATTCCATTCATGATAACATGTTTTCAAATTTAAGTACTGTCATTCTACTCTATCGCAATGCCATCTGCTTAATTTGGACATCATGCTTCTGAATATCTTATGCATTGTTATTCATCAGTATGTACTTCATCTGTCTACCATACCATGTTTTTTTACATTGAAGTGATGTTCTAGTGCTCTGTTGCAATGCCATCTTATTTTCCCAATCATACACGGGTATGTTGCCTTACTTATTTCTGTATGTATTCCGCTAGCATACAGTTTTACATTCAACTAGTGTTTTTTTTGCTGTGTTGTCCTGTCGTATCCCTAGCTCTTATAGCATACTCCCTCCGTCCGGATTACATGTTGCCGAAATGGATAAAAAAGGATGTATCTAGAACTGAAATACGCCTAGACCCATCCATTTTTTTCCGGATGGAGGGAATACATGTCAATATGTCATGCCTTTCTATTCTTCAGTACCTATTCCATCTCTCTGCTGCCGCATGTTTTATAATTAAAGCACCATTCTTCTATACAAGGCATGCAAGGGGAAGACGGCTATGTTAGAATCTGAAGGGTTACAAACAAGGCCTTTGCAAAAGAGCCAAACGCCAGGATACAATAAACCAACTCCAGTTTTTAAAGATACTGCTCCAGCACAGAGAAACCCAAATCCTACTGATAATAAGTAGATTCCAGTCGCCAAAGAACTAGTCCGCTCCAGTCCAGCAAAAATATATCAACTCAACTCTAAGAAGCGTGTGCGTATCCTTGCATCATGAAATTTTATAGCATGCTGATCATATTTTCTACATGTTTCTTACCCATCTCTCTTTTAGAAAATAAGCTTAACAGATAGAAGAATTTCTGCACTAGTATCATCTATGAGCAAAGATTCTTACATGAATTCTCTGTACTCCAATGTAGATGTAAGTACCTGCTGTATATCACTATATTTTTACATCAACATGTATTTTGTTAATCGGCGTGAATCCAACCTTTATCTGATCTAAATTTAGTTGTAGCAAAATGTATGATTAAAGGCCACAATGTTGATTTTTGTAAGGAAAACTGACTGGTAGTTCTGCATCCTGAGCGGCATGAGTGTACTATCTCATATCAATGGGTTTGATTACTTTGGTTCTGCAGTGGGTTTTCAGTGTTTTTTAATGTGTTATCCTGTCGTATCCCTAGCTCTTACGTCATACTCCCTCCGCCCGGATTACATGTCGCAGAAATGGATAAAACTGGATGTATCTAGAACTAAAATACGCCTAGACCCATCCATTTATTTCTAGATGGAGGGAATACATGTCAATATGTCATGCCTTTCTATTCTTCAGTGCCTATTCCATCTCTGCTATAGCATGTTTTATAATTGAAGCACCATTCTTCTATATAAGGCATGCAAGGGGAAGATGGCTATGTTAGAATATGAAGGGTTACAAACCAGGTCTTTGAAAAAGATCCAAACGCCAGGAGATAATAAACCGACTCCATTTTTCATAGATACTGCTCCAGCACAGAGAAACCCGACTCCCACTGATAATAAGCAGATTCCAGTGGCCAAAGAACTAGTCCGCTCTAGTGCAGCAAAAATATGTCAACTCAACTCTAAGAAGCGTGTGCGTATCCTTGCATCATGAAATTTTATAGCATTTTGATCATATTTTCTACATGTTTCTTACCCGTCTCTCTTTTAGAAAATAAGGTTAAACGATACAAGACTTCCTCCACTGGGATCGTATTCGAGGAAAATATCTTGCGGGAATTCTCTGTGCTCCATGCTGATGTAAGTACCTGTTGTATATCACTATATTTTTAGATCAGCATGTATTTTGTTAATCGACCTGAATCTAACCTTTATCTAATCTAAAATTAGTTGTAGCAAAATGTTAAAGGCGCCAATGTTGATTTTTGTAAGGAAAACTGCCTGGTAGTTTTGCATACTGAGCTGCATGAATGTGCTATCTCATATCACGCACATTACTGAATTGTAGTGCTTCTCTGGTTGCCCATTCATTCATTGTGTCAATGTTGCTTTCGTATTACCTTACCTGGCTGATGATAGCTGTGACATATTGTGTTAATTTGGTGTAGGCTAGTTGCCCAAACGTTCGTTGTGTCAATGTTGCTTTCCTATTATCTGACTTGGCCAATGATAGCAATGCTAGTGTGTTAATTTTGTGCAGGCTACTGAAGATAAGAAGACAAACTCTGAAAACAGCAAGGCAACCCCATTGTTTCTTTCCAGTAAATCTAGGCCAGGTAATATTGCAATAACTCATGATTAATCTGTTTGGTTCCCGTCCTAATTTATGTTATGATGCAGTGCTCAAGACACTCTCCACTATCAATAATACAAGCCTGCCAAAATCGCCATCTGAATCTGTTCAATATCCTCTGTCTCGAATGCGATGGAATAAATGTATGTTTGTGAACCAATTAATGGCTGAAGTAATGATGGAAATGGTGGATGAATCAGAGGTGCAGAGTCGTGCGACAGAACAACTGATCAATGTTTTCAGAGACAGTGTGGCAAAGCAGCAAGAACTTGCCCACATGCTTATGGCCGTCATCTGTGCTGAGGTTGCAGATTGTGACATTGTAGATGGTTAGGTTCTGCTCATTTATTTGCACTGGCATCAATCTTTGATTGCCCAGTGGATGTAATTTCCTATAATATATTCTGGATGTGCAACGTTATTCCCTGTATGCCGTACCTTTGCTCGTCGTAATGGGATCAAATTATCTAATTTGGCCTAAAGACATGAACGAACTTTAGTGGGCCCATTAAGTTAATGGGCCGTTAATAGGCTAAAAGTTAATGGTCGGCCCTCTTACCTCCCGGGTCGTTAACAGGCTGACATCAAAGCGGGCAACAGGTGGCCCCAATTTATTTCACGGGCCATTAACAGGCCGTTACTAAGTTTGGGCTACATATGGCCCAACTATACTGTAGGGCTTTAGCAGGCCGAAAGAGACAGTGGGCTTGTATTGGACCATGAAGAGCATGGGCCGCTAAGAGGCCGAAAGTCAGGTCGTATTGTAAATGGCCCAACTGTGTTGTGGGCCTTTAGCAGTCCGAAAGAGAAACCGGGCTGGACCATGAAGGGCATGGGCCGTTAAGAGTCCAAAACTAATGTCTGACTACAAATGGCCCAACTCATTTATGGTCCGCTAACAGGCCGAAAGGCACACCGGGCCAGGAATTGGCCCAACACTTAAATGGGTCGCTAAAAGGCCAAAACTCAGGTCTGACTACAATTGGCCCAACTGATTTATGGGCCGTCAACAGGCTGAAAGTGACACCGGGCCAGAAATTGGCCCAACACTTAAATGGGCCGCTAAAAGGCTGAAACTCAGATCCGTCTACAAATGGCCCATCAGATTTATGGGCCGTCAACAGGCTGAAAGACACACCAGGCCGGAAATTAGCCCAACATTTAAATGGGTCGCTAAAAGGCTGAAAGATGTACATCCTGAAAATTGGCCCATCCATTAGATGGGCAGTTAACAGGCCGAAATCTCATCAGGCCGATATTGTGCCCAAATATATAGCAGGCTGTTAACGGGCTCGAACTGACGATGGGCTGCAATGGTGTCAAATATTTAACGGGCCGAATTGGCACATCTCGTATGGGCCGTGGGCTTAAATGGACCTGACACAAGTAGGCCTTATATGGGACGACCTTCTAATTTTTACTGGGCCAACCTTTTTCATCGAAATGGGCCGTTGTTGGGCCGTGCCACATGTCGACCTATCATAGGCGCCTCCTGTCCAATGAGTGGATGACATCTGTCCCAACGATGAGCCGGCACATGTTTCCTCTATCCAATGATGATTTTACACGTGGAAAATCCCCATTGGTCGGGGCTGTTAACGGGTTATCGGATCCAAAGCCCGACCCGATAGCTTAACGGTGTTCTGTTACGGTGGAGGCCACGTGTCGGTCACCCTTGACGAAAGCACTTCTGTGACGGGCGATTTATCGTCATGGAAGTGGACACTTCCGTGATGATAATTTTGGTAATGTCATGGAACACTTCTACGACTATGACTATCTTGATTCTGTCATAAATTTGTCATGGATGTACATGCATGACAAAAAAGCAAGCTACTGTGACAAACACGTATCATCATGGAAGTGTATTTTTTTGTAGTGGATGAGTCTGGCGCGCAGATTGTCTTCGGCATTGCAAGGCGGGTTCCTCCTCCGAATAGTCCATAGAAGATTTCGAACACAATGATAGTGTCCGACTCTACAAAACAAATTCCACATACCACCGTAGAGAGTATAATATTTCCACAAATCTAATCTGCTGACAACTTTCCATAACGTGACATCACGCCATGGCCCGGTCATTATTCGAACCGTTTTTCTCAACCAGCAACTGCACATATTGTGAGGCGATTTTCTTGGCACGTCTTGTCGAAGCAGAGATCATGTCCCCTTATCACGGGATTCCCATCAATACGGGTGTGGGTAACCCAATCGCGCCTGCTGGTATGACTCCTCGATTTTAGGCAAGTTCCGAACGGCCACGCGGAGGACGCTTGATATTCATCCTCTTTATAAAGGGGCCAAGGCCTATCCTTTTCTTCTCGCGCTCGATCCTTCCCTTCCCCCACCTCGAATTCCAGGTATCTGACCACCGAAATTTCGCACAGGCTGCCTGCTCAAGGGCAGGTCATCCCCACTCCCGAACCCAACGAGAGTGTCGTATTTGTTTCCCACTTCCTTCGAGGGATAGGCTTTATTCTTGATTCCTTTGTTAGAGGGCTTATGTTTTATTACGGGCTCGACTTCCATGATCTAGCTCCAGATTCCATCCTTCACATCTCGTCGTTTATCGTCGTGTGTGAGGCCTTCCTCCGCATCACCCCGCACTTCGGCTTATGGCTTAAGACCTTCAATGTGAAGCCGAAGATGATTGATGGGAAACACGCAGAATGCGGAGGTGCCATAATAAGTAAAGGTGTAGATGCTCCATGGCCAAAGGGTTCCTTCCCGGAGATGTCTGACTTATGGCAGCGGGAGTGGTTTTACGTCACAGCTCCCCGAAGTACTAAGTGGGTAGCTGCCCCCACCTTCCGTTCGGGCCCCCCGCCACAACTGGCATCATGGGTCAACAAGGGGCTGGACTAGGGGCCAGTTAATGACGTGCCGACATTGCAGAGTCGCATTCGAGATCTCCTCAAGAGCACAGTTCAAGATATCTTCCGATATGCCGATAAACCGGCCGATTTATCGCTTACCACTGTCAGACCGATAAGATAAATCGGCCGATAAATCAGCCGATATGGCGATAAATCGGCCGATATGCCGATAAATTGGCCGATTTACCCCTTATCATGGGTCGACTGATAAGTTCCCGATAAGCGATATCCCCAACATTGCTCAAGAGAGATGTTAGCCTTGTTAAGGTAATGCAAGTCATGCTAGTTCGTCGGGTCCTGCCATGCCAACGTCGACCTCTCCGTATGTGGGAGTTCAGCCCGGAAGGACCGTGAACTATTCAGCAATTCTTCGGCGTGACGCTCAAAGGGATGTATGGATTGTTCTTCAGATCACGAATAAAGTGTTCGGACACCACCGAGGATGTGGGTCTAAACTACAATCGTCCAGATACCCACGTAAGTAATTCTGCGGCCGAACACGCCGTCTTTTCATTTGTCATAACATCATTCTGAAAAAATAGCTCTTGGCCAGGACTGGATAAGAAAGGCTCATCGGATCCTGTACTAGCCAGGATGCTTGAGCTCGCACCTTATCAAGTGCCATCAGGGGAAGATAAAGGGAGGAATAAAGAAGACGAAAGCGGGCCTCATGCATTACTCATCCAAACCGGGGGAATTAGTGTCTCCGCGAAGGAGGATAACCGGGGAGAAGAATCTAAAATTCCCTCTCCCCAAGGAAAGAATAGGACTGCCTCTGAAGGCATGGAAACGAGGGTTTCCAAATGAGGGAAGAAACCTTCGCCAGGGGGGCCTGCCCCGGAGGGCATCCTTACCGCACAGTGCCCGCAAGGGGATTAGCCCTCCATCGAGCTATAAGTGGACCAGAGTACTTTTGGTAAATATATCCTGCTTCATCTCTAAGGACAATAACCGAGACGTATGTCTTGTAGTTCGAATCGTAGCCCTTCTCGACAGAGTTCGTCTTCGAGGGATCTTCTTTCGGAGATGATGGAGAGCGAAACGTCTCCCCCTGTCTCCCCGCCTCATGAGGCGGACGACCACGAGGTGTCGTCACGAAGGATTTCTCCTGATCCGCCAAGGCCGGAAGGTAACCCTTCGGCCACCCAAAGTCCAGAGTATTTGGCTCCTAAGGGGAGCAACAGAAAGAGTCCGGGACTGTCCGGTGCACGACCGGACGCACTGATGGGTCTTCTGGAGCAAGCGGCTATCTCAGAGGTGCATCGTACTTTAATGGGTACGGTGGTTGAAAGGATTTCAACCGCCAAAAGTGGGTTGCCTGAAGCTTTTACGAGCCTGCTAAAAGGCTTTGAGGTACGCAAAGTAATGTATATATTTTTTGACGGTACCGCACACACTAGGTGTGCCCTGTACAAATAGTAGCCCCTAAGACTCTGGTTGCTGTCCAGAGGCGGAAAACAGAGGATCATAGTCCTAGGTAATGATCATGCTGCTCACATGTGCAGGAGGCTGAGGGTTCGGTGGCTGTCCGGACTGGTGAGTTTGCCGAACTGAGGCGGCAGCTTGATATGGCAGATGCGGACATCGTACTTGTGAACAAGCGGCTTGATGAGGCACATGGTATGTATTCTTCGGTGGTGAACAGATATTAAGAGGAGCATGATGCTAGTATATATAACATGATGTGACTGCAGATGGAGCTACCGCCGTGGAGACCCTTCGGGCGGAGCTTGCCCGAGCCAAGGAACAAGCCAGGAGAAGTGATGCAGCCGCCCTAAAGGCGGCCAAAGAGTTAAGAGATGAACGGGCTGCTCATCGCCAGGGCGAAGATAAAATAGCCAAGATGGCTGTTGAGCTGAAGGATGCCGCCGCCCGGTATGATCTTCTTGAAAAGGAAAGCCAAGCGAAAATGGCAGACCTGAAGAAAGCCATGGTAGCAGCCAAGGAAACCTGCTCTAAAATCAGAGCGGCGAAGGAGGAGCTTCGTCAAGCCGGAGATATCACGGTTGGGAAGCCTTTTTTGTTGCGGACGAAGTTTGGAGATCCGAAGTATGCCCCTCTGGATCAATTATGGAGTGCTGCAGACGCGTACTTGGACTTGGCAACGAGTGTTGCTGATGCGATTGAGTTTTTCAAAGATCAAAAAGATCATGAAGTGGAAAAGTTGTTCTGGTCGCAGTTCAGTGCTCCAACGTGTCCACTGCTGTTAAATGAGCAAATGGCCGAGTGGGCTAAGCTCCATAGGTTGTCCGGGCTTGCCATGAGATCTGTCGTGGATCATCTTTGGCCGGAAGGACCAAGGCCGAATAGTTATTTTGGTTTAGTGCAATGATTCCTTAGTGCTGTGCCGCATATCGACGCTGCAAAGAGGTTGGCGTGCATAGAGGGTGCGCGGATGGCTCTTCCCATGTTAAGACATACTGGGCGGAGATGGATGCCACCGCTATTGCAACCCGAGGTCCGGCCGTAGGCCAGGGCTTGGACGAGCACTATCTTGAAGAAGTCCTAGAAGGCGCTCGTTTAATAGAGGCTTGGTGCTCGAAGAGTATCATGTTCGAGTGACATGTATCCCTATTGTAAAAACAATGCTATTTGGATTATAAAGGTTGTGTTTATACTTTTGCCTGAAAGTATTATGATGCCTCCTGTGCGGTCATTTTATGTATGTATATAACCTGAAAGTTTGCAGTCGTCGGCTTCAGCCCCCATGCATATAATGCGGGGGTGTTCAGAAAAGCGCGTATTCACACTTGATCCAACGTCTTGGTCCATTAAGGAGGTGATAGCACGGCGAACAAGGCAATCAGACTATATTGCTTTAACACTTTCACTTAGCCATAGGAGTTTGACAGTGGGGCTACTATATAGCCCTAGTACTTCCGCGCTTATCCGAATACGGTGCGTGTACATACATGATCGGGAAACCGGTCCTTCGTTAATACGGAGGAATCGCGAAGATTCCGTTGAGTCCTCAAGTGGTTGACCAGTCTCGCGCTTTATCATGACAGTCAGTTTTCGGCTTTCTCTACTAAGGTGCTCATCCAGATGAACTAGGGCACAATAACAGTAGTTCTCCCGGTGCCACCTTACCCGATAGGGCGGAACGTAAGGTAGCAAAACACGGGAGCCGGGCAAACCCAACTATTGACCAAAGACATGATTCGGAGTTGATGCATATAAGGCCAAACTCGCGATGCCTAACACTTCCTAAGGTATTCGGTCTTTACAATGTATATTGGGCTGAGTAACGCCCTCGATAATAAGCCCTGAATTTCCAGGTACGTGCATTAGTCTGACATGACAAAATGACAATAACGCCAGCATCCCTCTTGGTTATGTTGAGTATCCGGAGGGTGTGAAGCAACAAGAGACAGTAAAAAAGGTTTACACAGGGTCTTAATCTAAAAAGAAACCTTTGAACAGGGACCTGCTGCACGTCTGCGCCTATGTCTCCGTTGTGCCATATCATGGAAGGGTGTAGCATGATGATCATCTGTAAGAGAGAAAAGCCCAGGTGAAAGTTTTTGTGTGAAAAATTGGTTATTCTTAATAAACCATTAAAATTCAGTCTAAATAAGATCAAGCTGAACTGTAGTCCTTTTTACATGTGGGAAGCCCCTAGCACCACCTATGGGGGTATATCCATCGACCCAGTCTTAGGTTTATCTGAGCTGTTACAGCTAGTGGTGCGCCGGACTAGTCTAGCCGTGTTCACGGTCTTGATGATCGATCATTTATTCTGGTTGGAGAGGCCGTTCAGTGTTCGGCTGCTAAAGCCGCCACACATTCTTCCGCACGTAAGGAATGCTCTGTGTTTCCGCTAACTATGATGATGCCACATGGACCGGGCATCTTAAGCTTGAGATAAGCGTAATGCGATATTGCATTAAAACGAGCGAAGGCCGTTCTTCCGAGTAGTGCTTGATAGCCGCTTCCGAATGGAGCGATGTCGAAGGTTAACTTTTCACTTCGGAAGTTGTCGGGAGAACCGAATACAACCTCTAGTACTAGAGAGCCTGTGTAGTGGGCCTCTGGGCCTGGTATTACTCCAAGGTAGTATTGCTTTGGCTGATTCTTGTCGGGTCTATCCCCATTTTGCAGACTGTGTCCTGATATATCAGATTAAGACTACTGCCGCCGTCCATAAGGACTCGGGTGAGACGGTATCCGTCAATTATTGGGTCTAGTACCAAGGCAGCCGACACTCCGTGTGGGATACTAGTCGGGTGATCCCTGCGATCAAAAGTGATCGGGCAGGCCGACCAGGGGTTGAACTTGGGGGTGACGGGCTCCACAGCGCATACGTCTCAGAGTGTGCGTTTGCTCCTCCTCTTCGTTACGTGAATCATGCTCACTGTTTTGACCTCTGGTGGGAATTTTTTCTGTCCCCTAGTGTTTTGCTGGCGAGGCTAATCCTCGTCTTCACTTGGTGTCTCCCTCCCCTTGTGTTCGGCGTTTAGCTTGCCGACCTGCTTGAAGACCCAACATTCTTTGTTGGTGTGATTTGCCGGTTTATCGGAGGTGCCATGAATCTAACATAATCTGTCTAGAATCTTGTTTAGGCTGGACGGTCCATCTCTGCTGCCTTTGAATGGCTTTTTCTGTTGACCGGATCGAGAGCCCCTGAATCCGGCGTTTACCGCCGTGTTGTCTGGGCTGTCTTTATTGTTTCGATGCTTCCTTTTATTGCGTCGTGGTTTTCCATTGCCATCCCTGACTTCGGATGTGCCTGGGTCACTGGTGCCTCTACGGGCCAGCGAACTATCTTCGCCCATGCAAAAGCGGGTCATAAGGCTTGTTAGGGCTGACATTGTCCTCGGTTTTTCCTGGCCGAGGTGTCTGGCGAGCCATTCGTCCCGGACACTCTGTTTGAAAGCCGCTAAGGCTTCGGCGTCCGGGTAGTCAACAATTTGATTCTTCTTAGTGAGGAATCTGTTCCAAAGCTTTCGGGCTGACTCTCCGGGCTGTTGAATTATATGACTTAAATCGTCTGCATCCGGAGGTCTGACATAGGTCCCTTGAAAATTAGCCCTAAAACCATCCTCAAGCTCTTCCCAACTTCCAATTTAGTTTTCGGGGAGCACTACAAAAAAAAGACACATCCGTGACATTTTGTGCCGAACAAAAAAAATTGCTGTCACACATATGACACTTCAATGATAATAATTGTGACAAAACCCGGTATCATCATAGATGTGGTGGGCTCCTACTTCTATGACAAAAAATCATGACAGAAAATGGGCTTTTCGTCCTGAGCGGGCCGGAGACGCAACTGCATGACATTCTTTGGGCCGTCCATGACGGAAAAAACCGTGGTAGAAGCGAGGGCGAGGAAAATTTCAGGGAGTTCCCGGTTACGGTGGGAGGTCGGGGGCCAAGCGATGCACGTTTCTCTCGTACGCGCGTGTGTGTGAGGCGTTGGCTCTAACTGAACCCAAGTGAGGCATTGGGCTCTAACTGAACCCGAGCGATTGCACTGCAGGCTACGCGTTATTGAACATGAGCGATCGATCGATGGCTGTTAACTGAACCCAATTGAGCGATTCCTTCGCTACTGCTGCTAACTGAAGCCGATCGATGCTGCCTCTGGATGAACGGTGAGCGTTGCAGGGGGGTTTGGATGAACAGTTCCCGGTGGGGGTGGATGAACAGGACCCCGTGGTGTTGCCTCTGGATGAACAGGACCCCGATCGATCGAGCCGGTTGGGGCTGAATGAACAGGACCCCGTGGAGGGCTGGATGAACAGGACCACCCCGTGGAGGGCAGGATGAATAGTAGACGATGGAGGGCAGGATGAACAGTAGCCCGTGGAGGGGTGGTTGAACAGGAGCCCGTGGAGAGGGCTAGTTGAACAGTAGCCGGTGGAGTAGCGTGCGGTGGAGGCTGGATGAACAGGAGCCCATGGATGAACAATCGCAGGTGGAGGCTGGAGGAGGTCGACGGTGGATGAACAGTAGCTCGTGGAGGCTGGAGGGGGACGATGGTGGAGATGAACAGTATCCCGTGGAGTCCCATTTTGCGGTACGCCACACCCGTCCAGATGAACAGGACCCCCGTTTCGACCGTAGCGCTCCAAGTCCGTTTCGCCCGTTTTGCGGTACGCCACACCCCTCCCGATCAACAGGACCCCCGTTTCGACCGTAGGAGGTCCATTTCCTCCGTTTTGCGGTATGCCAGACCCCTCTCGATGAACAGGATCCCGTTTCAAACGTGGCCGGTCGAACACAAGGCCGTTTCCTCCGTTCTGTGGTACGCTAGGCCTTGTTTCCATCGCCTGTTCCGTCCAAGCTCTCCCGATGAACACGATGCATTCCGTTGCCTCCCCATGAACACGACGCATTCCGTTGCCTCCCCATGAACACGACGCATTCCATTGGCTCCCCATGAACACGACGACGACGCTATTTCTCTGTTCCAACCCAGCCATGTACACGAGCCCTGGCCGTATGTAAGCGTGAGTAGGCATTCGAGACCCCGCCCGTATGTACACATACGTGGCCGTATTTTCTTTCTTGCACTCTGGCCGCTATACGTACGTGTACATGCTACGTGTGCGCCTCTACTACGACACGTGCGCGCCTCTACATCGACTAGTATATATGTACATACACGTTCACGACCAGAATGACAACGCTACGTACACTTCGACCAGGTGGGTCCCGACTGTCAGGCACTTCCTTGCGTGCGAAGGTGTAGCTGGTGGGTCCCAGCAGTCAGGGGCAAACATTTTTTTCGCGAAATATGGTGGCCCATCCGGTGGGTCCCCGCTGTCAGGTGGAGGAATAATTATTTTGCGCGTAATAAGGAGGCACTTCCTTGCTGCGGCCGTGGACCCAGCTGTCAGCGTCTCCACGCACAGTACTCTTCCAATGGAAGTCGGTCGTTGACCACATTGACCACGCCGCGCCGAGAGCACCACGGTGGTGGACGACGGCGAGGCCTAGGAAGGGGACGACGCGGAGCCAGGGAAGACGCGGCAGTGAAAGCCCGCGCGGAGAGGAGTACGAGGGTTCACTGGTTCGGCTGCGGTGTGAGGCTGCCGTCGCCGCAGGGCCTGGCCAGCGGTGGGAATAGTAGGGGGCGGTGAGGCCTCCGCGACAGCATAGCCGGCCACGGGAGGCAGGAGCATGCGGTATGACCGGCGCTGCTTTGGGCGGCTGGAGCAAGAAGACCAGAGGTTGAAGAAGCACTACGGCCGTTGGATGGACATCGTACGTTCACTGGAGCTAGAATTGTTCATATTGACTAAGTTGACAAAGCCCTTCATCCCCGTCAACTTAGTAGGCCCACAAGTCAGCCTCCCACCAAGGTGGGTCCCAGCTAGCCGGGGGAGTATTCATTTTTTTGTGCGTAATAAGGAAGCACTTCCGGTGGGTCCGAGCTGACAGCGGGGGGAACGTTTGTTTCGTGAAATACGGTGGCCCATCCGGTGGGTCCCAACAGCCAGGGGGAAATGAATTTTTGTTTGCAAAATACTGGTGGCCTGTCCGGTGGGTCCCCACTGTCAGGTGGAGGAATAATTATTTTGCGTCTAATATGGAGGCACTTCCTTGCGGCTGCCCTGGACCCAGCTGTCAGCCTCTCCACATACAGTACTCTTCCGATGGAAGTCGGTCGTTGAGGGAGTCCTGGATTAGGGGGTCTCCGGACAGCCGGACTATCTCCATTGGCCAGACTGTTAGACTATGAAGATACAAGATTGAAGACTTCGTCTCGTGTCCGGATGGGACTCTACTTGGCGTGGAAGGCAAGCTAGGCAATACGTATATGGATATCTCCTCCTTTGTAACCGACCTTGTGTAACCCTAACCCTCTCCGGTGTCTATATAAACCGAAGGGTTTTAGTCCGTAGGACAACAACCATAACATACAATCATACCATAGGCTAGCTTCTAGGGTTTAGTCTCTCTGATCTCGTGGTAGATCTACTCTTCTACTACCCATATCATCAATATTAATCAAGCAGGATGTAGGGTTTTACCTCCATCAAGAGGACCCGAACCTGGGTAAAACATCGTGTCCCCTGCCTCCTGTTACCATCCAGCCTAGACGCATAGTTCGGGACGCCCTACCCGAGATCCGCCGATTTTGACACCGACATTGGTGCTTTCATTGAGAGTTCCTCTGTGTCATCGCCGTTAGGCTTGATGGATCCTACTATCATCAATAGCGATGCGGTCCAGGGTGAGACTTTTCTCCCCGGACAGATCTTCGTATCGGCGGCTTTGCACTGCGGGCTAATTCGTTTGGCCATCTGGAGCAGATTGAAAGCTACGCCCCTGGCCATCGGGTCAGATTGGGAAGTTTGAACTACACGGCCGACATCCGCGGAGATTTGATCTTCGACGGATTCGATCCACAGCCGGGCGCGCCGCACTGTCGTGACGGGTATGACCTAGCTCTGCCACCGAACAGTACCTCAGAGGCCGCGCCCGCATCAGCTCCGACCCTTAGTTCGGAGCCAACTGCGCCAATCGAGGACGGGTGGATAGACACCGCCTCAGGGGATGTAGTCTCAACAGCGATCGAGCCGAACACCTGCCTAACCCTCTACGCAGCCCGTGACTCCAAGGTGCCGGACTCTTCCCGGACTCCGAACCATCCGGCCTCTGCCAATCGAATCCGATTGGACGCCGATCATTGAATTCACCACCGCGGATATCTCTTTGTCAGGAGAGCCCTGGCCGGATTGTGGCCAACAGGATTGGGATGCGGACGACGAAGAAATTCGATGCCCACCCACCACCCACTTAATAGCCACTGTCGATGACTCAACCGGCATGCTCGACTTCGACTCTGAAGACATCGACGGTATGGACGACGACGCGGGAGGCGAAGAGGAGCCACCGCCCACAGGGCGCTGGACTTCATAATATGACGTATACATGGTGGACACACAAAAGAAGACGACGACGAGGAACGGAAGGACGCACCGAAGGCTTGTTCCCTCGAGAAGCAGTCAAAGCGGCGACGCAAGCGTCGCCCCAAATCCCGCCTCGGCAGAAATAACAATCATACAGACCCAGCGTTGGAGCAGGGTGGACCACTGTCGGACCACGACAATACGGGGAATCAAACCGAACAAACCAATTCTGTCAAAGATAATAGTCCGGACGACATAACGCCGGACAGGCACCCGGAGCAGCAAAATGCTCGTCAAAGGCTTGTTGCCACCGCGAGGAGTGTGAAAAAGCAGAAGCAAAGGCTCAAGGCTGCGCAGGACACACTCCAAATCAGATGGAGTAAAGTACTCAACACATCAGCGAAGTACGGCGACAATCGCCCCACCAAGAGCTACCCAAAGCGGAAGTTGCTACCTGAATTCGATGAGGAGGCCCCAGACCCCCCACAACCAAAAATCAAAACAGCCACCTGGCCGGATAGACGACCTCACGGCCAACATAGAGCGGCAAACAATGCCACTCACAAGACAATACGCGATCCACGCGAGGGCTCACACCAAAAGGACGGCACAACCAGATCCATCTATGGACCACGCAAGCGCGCCCAGCATACAATGTAACACAACAAACATCTGAACAATGCGGTACACCCAGATACAGGGGTGCCGCACACCCCCTATGTTTCACCGATGAGGTGCTGGACCATGAATTTCCAGAGGGATTCAAACCCATAAACATAGAGGCATACGACGGAACAACAGACCCTGGGGTCTGGATTGAGGACTATATCCTCCATATCCATATGGCTCGAGGAGATGATCTCCACGCCATCAAGTACATATCTCTCAAGCTCAAAGGGTCAGCTCATCACTGGCTCAAAAGCCTCCCCGAAAACTCCATTGGAAGCTGGGAAGAGCTCGAAGACGCGTTTCGGGCAAATTTTCAAGGCACTGATGTCCGACCTCCGGACGCGGACGATTTGAGTCATATAATTCAACAGCTCGGAGAGTCAGCCCGAAAACTTTGGAATAGGTTTCTTATTAAAAAGAACCAAATTGTCGAATTTCCAGACGCTGAAGCCTTGGCAGCTTTTAAGCATAGCGTCCGTGACGAATGGCTTGCCAGACACCTTGGCCAAGAAAAGCCGAGAACAATGGCAGCATTAACAAGCCTCATGACCCGCTTTTGCGCGGGTGAGGACAGCTGGCTAGCCAGATGCAGCACCAGCGACCCTAGTACATCTGAAGTTACAGATGGAAACAGAAAATCACGGCGCAACAGCAATAACAAACGCCGGAATAAAGAAGACAACACGAAGAGAATGGCAGTAAACGCCGGATTCAAAAGCTCTCGGCCAGGTCAGCAAAAGCCGCCCTCTAAAGGCGCCAGAGACGAACTGTCCAGCCTAAACAAAATTCTGGACCAAATATGTCAGATCCATAGCACCCCTGGTAAACCTGCTAATCATACCCACAGAGAATGTTGGGTCTTCAAGCAGTCTGGTAAGCTCAACGCCGTACACAAGGGGGAGGATACACCAAGCGAAGATGAGGATGAGCCTCTCAAGCAAGACACTGGGGAACAAAAGAAATTTCCACCAGAAGTCAAAACAGTAAACGTGTTACAGGTGATCAAGGGAAGAAACAAAACGGCACTCCCAGAAAAATATGCCCAAGGGCCTATCACCATGGAGTCCTGCCACTGGTCGTCTCAACCGATCACTTTCGACCATCGTGATTAATCTGCAAGTATCTGGCGTGCAGGATGGGCTGCCCTAGTATTAGACCCAATAATTGATGGATACCACTTCACACGAGTCTTGATGGACGGCGGCAGCAGTCTAAACCTGATATACCAGATACAATCCGCGAAATGGGGATAGACCCAACAAAAATTTGCCATAGCAATACTACCTTTAAAGGAGTAACGCCAGGCCTAGGGGCTCATTGCACGGGCTCCCGGCTACTAAAAGTTATATTCGGCTTTCCCGATAATTTCCGTAGCAAACATTTATGTAACGCCCCAAGACGGGAGCTTCAGATGCCTTCCAGGGTTTCCGGGTTTCATCGTGTGATTTGTTTGGTTCGTTGCATCATGTGCATTGCATCATGTCATCATGCCATCATCTCATAAATCTTTGCAACTCAACTAAATAAATTGCAAGGAACTTCGGTCCATTTAAATCGAGGGAATTCACATGGTAATTCTCTTTATAATATATCCTCCCAAAATTAGGGAGCTAAATAAAAATATTCCATTCGTTTGGATTCACCGCCAACACACTTGCAAAATATCCCAATGCCTTTGTTATCTTAATTCTCAGTCTCCAACATGGCCATAAATTTATTTCATCATATTTCGGAGCTCTCCCAAAAACCCGAACATTTTTGGCCTCACCGAAGCTAGTCCCAATTCAAAACCATTTGAATTATATTCAAATGAATTTGAATTTCATTCATGCAATCTTGCCACTTCTATTTTTCTGTGGTCATGTTATTTTTTATGAGTCTAGGAAAATTTTCCTCCTGCTCAAACTCTTTTTCCCTAACCCCCTTATTTTTCCTCTCTCTCTATTTTCTTTTCAATTAAAGAAGAAAGAGAGGAGAGGGAGAGCCCAATCCAGCAAGCCCAGCAGACCCCTCGTCTCTACTGGGCCGGCCCCAAGCCCACCTACCGGACCTAACCCTAGCAGCCACTAGGCCCAACCAAGACCACCATCTCCTTCGATCCCTCGCGCACCTCTCCCTCTCGTACCCCTTCCACCCAGCGCCACCAGGGAGAGCGCGGCCCGATCTCATCTCCCTCGATCCCACTCCTCTCCCTCTCATCCTCCCGAGCCCGATCCCCATATCTCGCTCTCTCCCTCTCCCATCGATCTCTCCCACATCGCCGCCAGAGAGCCACGCTCAACCCCCACCTCTCGCTCGCTGTCCTACTTCCTCTCAATCCCTCTCCTTTCCCCGCGCCTCCTCCATCCACAGCCACCCTGCAGCAGAGCACCACGGTGCCCGTCTCCTGCGCCTCCCCGTGCTGACGAACTCCGCCTTCCCTGCGCCTGTTCTTCGCTGACCGAAGGCGTCGTCCTCGAACTTCGCCAGCACCGCTCCTTTCGCCTGCGTGCTCCCTCCTGCTCCTTCGACCTCGCCTTGCCCTGCGACCGCGTCGCCCGGCGAGCCCATGCTCCGGCACCGCGCTGCTACACCCTTATTGCTCGCGGCACCCATCTCCTGCGCCTCCGCGGCCTCGCTTTCCTGTGTCTCCACTTCTTCCTCCGCTCGAGCCTCCCTTGAGCTCCTCTGCCTCCGCGCCCACCTGTCGTCGACGTTCCCGACGGCGTCGCCAGGAGCTTCCCCGAGCTACAGCAGGAACCACACCGACACTTGTTCTCCCCGGATCCACCTCAGCCTCACCGGACAGATGCACCACCAGCCTCCTGTCTTCTTTCTTTTGGACCAGCAAGTACATCGCCAAGTACCACAAGTTCCTGATGGATGCGCCAAGTCCCCAGCCAGACCCGTTTTCGTCAAGTTCGACTACACGGCTAAGACCTCGGAGTTGGATCGCAAGCGCCAAGTACCCCACCGGCAAGACCACACGGATGCCCGAACGATTCGCAAAGACCGACGAGAATGACTTCGTGGACCGACGAGTACCACGGCGACCATTGTACGCCAAGTACCTCTCTGAAAAACGAACATGTACCACTATGTCCGGAGGTATCGGATCCGTCAAGTCCAACCACGAGTGGGTACAACTATCGGCGACCCTGAACGACTACGAAACGTGAACCTCTACCGTCGACCCTAGAGCATGCGAGATCGACTACTTCCACTACCGTCGTCGCGAGAACGCCTACTTCCCTCTACAAACGAGAACCGTCCCCTTTGCACGCTACAAAGGTATAACCACCGAGATCGGCGTCCGAGAACGAATGCTTGTGTTGTATGAGACGCACCCTTTGTCTACACCGTGTCCGTTTTGCCACTCGTTTCCATGCCCCTAACTCGTGGGAACCCGGTTACCGGGATCACCCCACCATCTTTTGCACGCTCCCGTCACATTTTCTTTTGCACTAACGTGTCAATGAGTTGTCGGAACTGGAACGTTGCCATGGCACCATTTCGTTATCGTCGCCGTGGCACCCCTTTCGTTTTCGCCACGATGACAAATGCTTCATAATTCTCTTATCAACTTTTAATAAAAATTGCATAAACTTGTTCATGTCATCCACATCATGATAACAACTTGAAGAATGTTTAAATTGTTGTTTGCATTTAAATTGCTAATGCATGTGGGGATTTACCGGAATTGTTGTTGTTGTTTCCGGCCTCATTTGAAATGCCTAACTATGTTTTCTACTCATGTTTCACCTCTTGACATGCTTAACAACATTTAATATTGGGGAGTTCATAACCAAGAGAGAACTAAATAATTGATGTGGTGTTCCGTCAATATGCAACCCGTTGCATATTGAACTCCACTTAATTTGTAGTTTTGGTTGTTGCACTTTGCCATGCCATGCCCTCTTTAAACCGGACATGCATCATACTTGTTTGTGCATCATGCCATGATTATGTGATGGTTTACTATGTTGTTTGCTTCTTTCCGGTGTTTCTTCTTCTCGGTAATCCGGTAACGTTGCGTTTGTGAGGATCCGTTGGCTATGTCTGTTTGTCTTCTTCATGGACTCGTTCTTCTTCCTTGCGGGATCTCAGGCAAGATGACCATACCCTCGAAATCACTTCTATCTTTGCTTGCTAGATGCTCGCTCTTTTGCTATGCCTATGCTATGATACCTACCACTTTCTTATCATGCCTCCCATATTGTTGAACCAAGCCTCTAACCCACCTTGTCCTAGCAAACCGTTGTTTGGCTATGTTACCGCTTTGCTCAGCCCCTCTTATAGCGTTGTTAGTTGCATGTGAAGATTTAAGTTTGTTCCTTGTTGGAACATGGAGTTGTTGTTCCTTGTTGGAACATGTTTACTTGTTGGGATATCACAATATCTCTTATTTAATTAATGCATCTATATACCTTGTAAAAGGTGGAAGGCTCGGCCTTATGCCTGGTGTTTTGTTCCACTCTTGCCGCCCTAGTTTCTGTCATATCGGCATTATGTTCCCGGATTTTGCATTCCTTACGCGGTTGGGTTAAAATGGGAACCCCTTGACAGTTCGCCTTGAATAAAACTCCTCCAGCAATGCCCAACATTGGTTTTACCATTCGCCACCTAGCCTTTTCTTTCCCTTGGGTTCTGCAGACTCAAGGGTCATCTTTATTTTAACCCCCCCGGGCCAGTGCTCCTCTGAGTGTTGGTCCAACTGAGCGATGTCCGGAACTACCAGGGGCAACTCTGGACTGGCCCACCCGACGTCTTGCTCATCCGGTGTGCCCTGAGAACGAGATATGTGCAGCTCCTATCAGGATTTGTCGGCACATCTGGGTGGCTTTACTGGTCTTGTTTTACCATTGTTGAAATGTCTTGTAACCTGGATGCTAAGTCTGATCGGAGTGTCTTGGGAGAAGGAATATCCTTCGTTGACCGTGAGAGCTTGTGATGGGCTAAGTTGGGACACCCCTACAGGGATTTGAACTTTCGAAAGCCGTGCCCGCGGTTATGGGCAGATGGGAATTTGTTAATGTCCGGTTGTAGAAAACCTAAAGTTGACCTTAATTAAAATACATCAACCGTGTGTGTTACCGTGATGGTCACTTTCCGGTGGTGTCCGAGAAGTGAACACGGTGTTGGAGTTATGTTTGCCGTAGGTTGTTCTAGGATCACTTCTTGATCATAGTTTCTCGACCGTGCTTTGCCTTCTCTTCTCGCTCTCATTTGCGTATGTTAGCCACCATATATGCTAGTCGCTCGCTGCAGTTCCACCTCATACCTTTTACCTTTACCCATAAGCTTAAATAGTCTTGATCGCAAGGGTGTGAGATTGATGAGTCCCCGTGGCTCATAGATACTTCCAAAACCAGTTTGCAGGTGCCGTTGAACCATGCAGATGACGCTACCAAGCTCAAGGAGGAGCTCGATGAAGAACTTGTCCTTTGTGTTGTTTTGTTCTAGTTCATCAGTAGTGGAGCCCAGTTGGGGTCGATCGGGGATCTGTCTAGCATTTGGGGTAGTCTTCTTTTATTTTGGCTTCGTAGTCAGGCCCTGATTGTATCTGGATGATGTAATGCTTTATTCTTGTATTTGTGTGAAGTGGCGATTGTAAGCCAACTATGTAACTCTTTTCCCTTATGTATTACATAGGTTGTGTGAAGATTACCTCACTTGCGACATTGCTTTCAATGCGGTTATGCCTCTAAGTCGTGCTTCGACATGTGGGAGATATAGCCGCATCGAGGGCGTTACAAGTTGGTATCAGAGCCTTCCCCGACCTTAGGAGCCCCCCTGCTTGATCGAATTAGCTGACGTTGTTGAGTCTAGAAAAATGTTTTGAGTCATTTAGGAATTATATATCGGAGAGTTTAGGAATTATTTTTACTCCCCAGTCCCTTCATCGCTCTGGTGAGGCATCATGACGTAGAGTTTTGACTCTTCTCTTCTTAAATTTCACTAAATTTTTTATAGGATCACGCGGGTATCTTGGAATCGTTCCGATGGTTTTGTGACGAGAATGATGTTCTTGGTGCCTCCTGACATTTAGGGGTTGTGGCAGTGTCCCGGGGAGTTGAGCTCCGAGGTGTTGTCGTCACAATTTTATCGTTGCAGTTCTAGAATACCTGAGTTTAGTTTCGCCGACATCGAAAATCTCTTTTATGCAGTTGTTGGTGAGATAACCTCGACGCCACCCAGTACTGGGGCGGGAGTTCGGGAGTATTGCCATAACTCGTATAACGGATGCTTTTCAGAGGTTGAGGTAGATGATTTCCGAAGGTTTCTTGGTTATGTGTTGAAGGATGGATACAGCTAGATCTAGGATTTGCTAGTTTGGGTGAGATATTATGCTTCCCCTGTATCCCCAACACCTGATTGCATAACCGGAAAATTTTGGGAGTTTATAAGTGGGAATTCAAGTAGCTCTTAGGATATCTTTCCGACAGATGTATGATATGAAATTGGGGTTCGACGTCTAGTGGTCCGCCTATCCACAGTTGATTTTACAGTGGTCTCATTGTGTCTTAAAGATTCCTTGGCTATGCCGACTCGGGGACGCTTCGTATGTCATGTGCACTGCCTTGTACATGATGGTGATGTACGATCGAGCCCGTGTAGGCCCCACCACGAAAACTTCAGACGAAATCTCTATCATATGTTTGTTCCGGCTTATTCTGCAAGCCAATCCTTTGTTTTGTCTTGCGTTGTGTTATTCGAGTTGTTTCAAAGTCAAATGCTGATTTCATACCTTTCCCAAACGGTGTTCTCATACTACGATGTGAATACTACTCCTTCTTGATCATCGAGATTGTCATGTCAATCCTCTTCTCAACCGGTGTGTTTCTCTTCAAGCGGATCCGTTCATTTTCAACATCCGCAAGATTCAATCTCAGCTTTCTCAACATTGTTCGTTTCATCCATGCCAAGTTGTCTTTGTTTTTCCCACCCTCTCACCCTCTTTTCTTCGAGGACTCGGATGTCTTAATCAAGTATCATTTTATTGATGTGAAGTCTCTTCTTTCTTTCCTTTCAATGTTCTTACCCGGTGTTTCTCATGAAGATTCTAACGGAGCTTCTAGTTCATCATTATTCGGTCTTTTTCTTCTCTGCTGGGTCGAATTCAAGTTTTTGGTGTTTCTTTACCCTTTTCCTCATTTCAAGGCTTTCTCATGCCGGTGCAATTCTTAATCGTTCACCTCTCGCTATTTTATTGTCCCGGAGTGCTCAAGATATCTCGAAGATTCATGTGTTCACTCTGCTTTCGTTCAAGCTTTTTTTCGTGGATGTTATCTCATTCAAGCCATTTAATTCAACCGGTGCTTTCTCTCTTTTAGATCATTCAACGGTGTATCTTTTGAGTGGGCCCTAACCCACAGGTCTTTTCCCAGGATCTTACCCGACTCTTCTTATTTTTCCCGGCGTTACTCTCAAATTCTTTTCGAAGTTTGACGTAAGAATGAATCATCATCAGTCAAATGTCTTTTGCCAAGATCTTTCAAACTCTTTTCATTGTTGGCTCAACCTCTTCGCTTTCATTCTCCCGGGGTCTCTCATCAATATTCATGGTGGTGTTCTCATTGTCATTCTCGTATTTTGAAGACCGAAGAAGAGTTTCTCTTTAATCTTGCTCCATTCTCTTCAAGATTCATGGCTCTAGCTTCGTGCCATTCTCTCATAATTGTATTCGATTTGGAGATATTCTTTTCAACCATCCGGAGCATTTCATGAGTTGTTTCCATTTCTTTCCTCCAAAGGGCCATCTTTTCAAATTTATTCATTCCAGCTTTCCGCTCTCATACTCTAAATCATACCGGTGCTTAAATCAAGAATGCTCTAATCAGCTCGTAATCTCTTTGTTCTCATGGATCTAAATTCTCTCAAGCATCTTCGTTTAATGGCTAACTCTTCCCGGTGTTTCTTCATGTTTTAATCGTTTTTTTTCTTTTTTCAATTCTACTGGTGGCTCTTCCAAGATTCTTCTTCCTTCGGTATAATCTCAATTGACTTTTTCTTTCCAACCCTACCGGTGGTTCGTTGAAGACCTTTCTCAAGTTTGCGATATATCTATCTTAAATACTTTCTACGAGAATAAGTCGTATGCGATCCATTGCTTGTCATCAATTTAATTGGTGAAGGTTAAGCATAATGTAATTCTTATTCTTTTTCCATCGGGTAAATTCAATTCCTTATTCCGGAGGTTCATCAAAATTCTTGATTTCTTTTGTTCATCTTTCCTTTCCGGAGCTCCAAGCTATTTCAACTATATCACCACGGAGAATCAGCTAAATCGTCGCAAGGCTTCGCTTGTGTTTTCAACTTCTCTTTTTGTTCTGATCATCCTTCTATTACCGGAGTTCTTCATGGAGGTCTACATGATGGTTCATCAAGGATTTAATTCCTTCTCGAAGGGTTCATCAACATTCTTTTCAGAGGAGCTCAAGCATTCTTCATCTTGCTTTCCAAAGTGTGATTCTTTCTTTCTTATATTTTGAGGTGGTGTTATGTCACTCTTGACAATTTCCCTTCGTGTTTCATGTTTCACATGTTTTCAAGAGTGAGGTATTTAAATCCATCATTTTCTCTTCGCTCAAGTCATCTTTCCAACCAATCAACCTCTTCTTTGGAGTTATCTTGGGGTATATTTCACCTAAAGCCTTCCCTGAGGATTGTTGCTATCCATGGTGCTTATAATGACCCAAGTTCTTCAATTATCCTCCCGGTGAATAAGTTTCTCGTCTCCTTGTTGATATCAATCCAATCTTTGATTTTCTTAGTGGCAGGTTGTCACCTCATAATTTGAGATGTACTACACAAGACCATATCAAGCTTATCCTTTCATTGTTGGTTTTTCCAACAACTCCGCTCGACCCGTCTCCTAAGGATGCCTTCTCAAGCTTTTTGTGGCATAAGATGGCATTTTGTTCTCCATTCTTTTATTTCAATTGTCTATCTTCTATTCTTTCTTCCGGAGGCCTTGTGATGTTGCTCTTTTCAGTCATCATCTCGAATTATGAAGATCATGATCTTTTCATGCTTAACCTTTTAACCGGAGTGTTATGCCCTCTGCTCAAGTTCTCTCATCTTATCAAGTTTCATATCTCTTTTCAACTGGAGTGTTGTCCGAATTTGTTCTTTCTTGTTACTCTTCCCTACCGGAGTGTTTGCAACTTTGTTCATCTTTGTTGTATTCTTTCATTCAAATTTGCTCAGCCTTGCAAGGTTCTTTGGTTTCACTCGTTTGTCAAAGAAGCAACTTAGTATTACCTCTTCTATTTCTCTTCCGTTTTCCCTTCGGTGCCATTCTAGATCTCAGGACGAGATCCTCTCGTAGTGGTGGAGTGTTGTAACGCCCCAAGACCGGAGCTTCAGATGACTTCCAGGGTTTTCGGGTTTCGTCGTGTGATTTGTTTGGTTCATTGCATCATGTGCATTGCATCATGTCATCATGCCATCATCTCATAAATCTTTGCAACTCAACTAAATAAATTGCATGGATCTTCGGTCCATTTAAATCGAGGGAATTCACATGGTAATTCTCTTTATAACATATCCTCCCAATATTAGGGAGCTAAATAAAAATATTCCATTCATTTGGATTCACCGCAAACACACTTGCAAAATATCCCAATGGCTTTGTTATCTTAACTCTCGGTCTCCAACATGGCCATAAATTTCTTTCATCATATTTCGGAGCTCTCCCAAAAACCCGAACATTTTTGGCCTCACCGAACCTAGTCCCACTTCAAAACCATTTGAATTATATTCAAATGAATTTGAATTTAATTCCTGCAATCTTGCCACTTCTATTTTTCTGTGGTCATGTTATTTTTTATGAGTCTAGGAAAATTGTCCTCCTGCTCAAACTCTTTTTCCCTAACCCCCTTATTTTTCCTCTCTCTCTATTTTCTTTTCAATTAAAGAAGAAAGAGAGGAGAGGGAGAGCCCAATCCAGCAAGCCCAGCTGACCCCTCCTCTCTACTGGGCCGGCCCCAAGCCCACCTACCGGAGCTAACCCTAGCAGCCACTAGGCCCGACCGAGACCACCATCTCCTTCGATCCCTCGCGCACCTCTCCCTCTCGTACCCCTTCCACCCAGCGCCGCCAGGGAGAGCGTGCCCGATCTCATCTCCCTCGATCCCACTCCTCTCCCTCTCATCCTCCCGAGCCCGATCCCCATCTCTCGCTCTCTCCCTCTCCCATCGATCTCTCCCACACCGCCGCCAGAGAGCAACGCTCAACCCCCACCTCTCGCCCGCTGTCCTACTTCCTCTCGATCCCTCTCCTTTCCCCGCGCCTCCTCCATCCGCAGCCACCCTGCAGCAGAGCACCACGGCGCCCGTCTCCTGCGCCTCCCCGTGTTGACGAACTCCGCCTTCCCTGCGCCTATGCTTCGCTGACCGAAGGCGTCGTCCTCGAACTTCGCCAGCACCGCTCCTTTCGCCTGCGTGCTCCCTCCTGCTCCTTCGACCTCGCCTTGCCCTGCGACCGCGCCGCCCGGCGAGCCCATGCTCTGGCACCGCGCTACTGCACCCTTGTTGCTCGTGGGCCTCACCTTCCTGTGTCTCCACTTCTTCCTCCGCTCGAGCCTCCCTTGAGCTCCTCTGCCTCCGCGCCCACCTGTCGTCGATGTTCCCGACGGCCTCGCCAGGAGCTTCCCCGAGCTACAGCAGGAACCACACCGACACTTGTTCTCCCCGGATCCACCTCGGCCTCACCGGACAGATGCACCACCAGCCTCCTGTCTTGTTTCTTTTGGACCAGCAAGTACATCGCCAAGTACCACAAGTTCCTGATGGATGTGCCAAGTCCCCAGCCAGACCTATTTTCGTCAAGTTCGACTACACGGCTAAGACCTCGGAGTTGGACCGCAAGCGCCAAGTACCCCACTGGCAAGACCACACGGATGCCCGAACGATTCGCAAAGACCGACGAGAACGACTTCGTGGACCAACGAGTACCACGGCGACCGTTGTACGCCAAGTACCTTTCCGAAAAACGAACATGTACCACTACGTCCGGAGGTATCGGATCCGTCAAGTCCAACCACGAGTGGGTACAACTATTGGCGACCCCGAACGACTACGAAACGTGAACCTCTACCGTCGACCCTAGAGCATGCGAGATTGACTACTTCCACTACCGTCGTCGCGAGAACGCCTACTTCCCTCTACGAACGAGAACCGTCCCCTTTGCACGGTACAAAGGTATAACCACCGAGATCGGCGTCCGAGAACGAATGCTTGTGTTGTATGAGACGCACCCTTTGTCTGCACCGTGTCCGTTTTGCCACTCGTTTCCATGCCCCTAACTCGTGGGAACCCGGTTACCGGGATCACCCCACCATCTTTTGCACGCTCCCGTCACATTTTCTTTTGCACTGACGTCTCAATGAGTTGTCGGAACCGGAACGTTGCCGTGGCACCGTTTCGTTATCGTCACCGTGGCACCCCTTTCGTTTTCGCCACGATGACAAATGCTTCATAATGCTCTTGTCAACTTTGAATAAAAATTGCATAAACTTGTTCATGTCATCAGCGTCGAGAGGCTCGACGGAGTGGTGGAACGTGGGTGGATGTAATTTGATAAAATCACTGAGTGACACCACGTTAGCCCTCTGATGGTGTGCTGTGTTCTGTTCAATACGCTCCAACAAACGGTTGGTCTCCCGCTTGTTTCTCTCAGCTTCCATCATAACCTCGGCTAGTGAAGGAGGATGAGGCAGATTTTCATCCCTGACTTCACTGCCTTCGGCCTGCTCTTGAGGAGCAGGGTTAGTGCGCGTGTTGACCATCCTAGGTAAACAAAACAATGATTTAGTCAGAATGATAAAATTCCGACATAGGACATAAAATGTAAGGAATAACTCGAAATGCAAGATGGTCATCCGTATGACATGGTAAATACAGAAACTGCTTCTTTATTCCATCGTCATACACACCATACAGGGTTTAGTACAAGACCAAACAAAGTACTATTACGGTGAAAAGAGGATTACATCTCATCGGAGGCATCCCAAGCTCCTATACATTATTTTTCTACACCTCCGGAAAGAGTACAAACTAGGTCATATCCCACGAGTCACGCGGGACGATAGACGACACAGCTAGTGCGAACTAGTGATACTACCACTAACTCAGACCGATCCGTAGTAGTCCTCGTAGAAGTCACCTCGATAGCCTGGAAGCTCAACATGATCATCCGGAAACAGACGATCTCGCGGAGCTTGTGGACCATAGGGGCTAGGATGAGGTCTTGGACCAACAGTCGGTGGCCTGCGGGGACCGCGAGGTGGGGTGATGCCTCCAACATCACGCCAACCCATCACGTCTGGCAGAGCAGATCTCACAGGATAGAGATCGCGCATATCCGAATATCCAGCTTGCACCGCCGGTGCGAACCGAGTCAATGTGGCCCAGTGGTCGGCACGGGTATTGAAAAGCTCTAACCTCAAGGCCCGATTTTCAGGGTCCTTATCCTCGAGCATCTCAGCAGTGGTGCGAGTCCGTGAATCCTCCTGGGTGGGGTCAGCATAGATAGCCTGGAGATACCCTTGTGCTCCCGGAAGTGATCCTGGCATATATCGGAAATCAGAGTCCCGAAATAGACCAGACCTGACTCGCATGATGGTCATCATAGAGTAGGCGGCGTCCTGCACAGCCATCTCAATAGTAACCCCGAGTCCATAGGAGCAGTGAAGGGGCTCGGTGGACCCAGGATAAGATGGAAATATCCTGACAGTGCAGAGATACTGGCTTTGATTGAAGTCCCGAAATTGCTCTTCGACCGTGTACTCAGGATACCAGCGGTATCTAGCCTCAGCCATTACCCTGACCAACATGGCAGTATGGCCGGGTACATCTAGGCATCGAGTCAGGCGAACCACTTGATTGAGATCGCGGGTGGCCATCTGAAAGCACAATCATAATGCAAAGGCATTAGAATTTCTAGCAAAATTCCGGCAGCATAACAACTGTAGATGCTCAAGAAGGATTTTGAGACATTTGACAAAGGATTTCATACACACTCAGCATCATCATATCAAAGTTCTGAGACCATCCTAACAACATAATGTGGTAATAGGATTGAACTAGGCTTGTATCCATCAAACCTATAAGGTACTACTGATTAGTAACACGTGATCCTGATAGAGAGAATAGATCCTAATTCCTTAACCCCCGGTGGAAGAATAGACTGACTCAGATCAGAATGTCATAAGATAAGGAGTAAAAAGAGCCTTACGTTCCAACCCACAAACAATTCCCCTACATATAACTAAAGAATTTCTAGACTCAACATCGACCAGTTTGGCTTGGAGAACCTACAGGCAGTCCGGCTCTGATGCCAACGCTGTCAGGACCCCGACTCGATGTCACATCGATCTAGCCGGTAACACCTCATATCACTTTGCGGCCTCACGCACGGTATCCCCACGGGTGTCGCCTTACCTTTGCCCGGGACCGTTTGCGCCTTTTGGCTCACGTATATGATAGTGTCGCTAGCATCCATATGATAAGGAGCCCGGGCTGACATGACTAGTCGTAAACCCAAAGTGGCACAGACTTACAGGGACAGGCATCCATGACCCAGCTTCGAACGTGTCGGTCGTCAGCAAGTGGGTCCGGGCTGTAGCACTGGGCTAGCAGGACTCCGGTAAACCGGGCTGTAGCGAGCTAACAGGACTCCGGTACTCAATGCGTGACATTTCCCCGAAGGGACAGACACAGGAACGAAGAAGGACACATGCCGGCCAGCCTAAGTGTTCCAGAGCAGTAGCAAGCTACCATGGCTCAGCGGTAACACTAGGAGACATTTCCCGGTAAGAGAGGCTACTAAAGATAAACAACTAGGTAGTCAGATCCCACACATACCAAGCATTTCAATCATACACACAATATGCTCGATATGTGCAAATACAACGAAGCATCACAACATGACTCTACGACACAAGTACTTTATTTAAGGCTCAGGGAGCCATACATATCATACACAAAGGTACGGGTCTCACAACCCAACATTCAAGTTATACAGTCATACAAGCCAACAGCGGAAGTAACTTGTCTGAGTACAGACAACTAGTAAAATAAAAGAGGCTTGGAAAGCCTAGCTATACTACGTGGTCCTTCACAAGCTCAGGGTCACCACCTGGGCCTTTAGCCTACTCGTTGATGTCAACGTCTACATAGAACCCATCAGAAGGGGTTGCAGCGTCTTCTGTAAAATGTAAATTATAGCAACATGAGTACAAAGGTACTTAGCAAGACTTACATCAGATCCTACATACATGCATATTATCATGAAGGGTTGGTGGAGTTATTGCAGCAAGCCAGCTTTGACTCTTGGCTAGACTATCCTACGATACTTCAACTTGAAATGGTTTTGCGCACACGAGTCCACCACTCACCACTTCAATACACTACCGAGGATCCGCCTCCGTCCTCCTACGGAAGAGCCATCCTCGGCACTCACACTTATCTTGAGGCTTTTAGTAGTTTCCATTTACTTGTCTATGAACTGTATAGGCAACCAAGTAGTCCTTTACCGCGGACGCGGCTATTCGAATAGATCATGATAACCCTGCAGGGGTGTACTTCTTCATACATGTTTCCACCACTTAGCGTCTGCATACGACATGTGCTCGGCAGACTTCAAGCGAAAGCCGACGTGGGTGTAGACCACGACCTACCTAAACACTTAAGCCTCTAGTCCAGGTTTATCGCCTATCCAGGTTCCATCCGCAGGGAGTCCGGCCGAGGTTTCCCATATGACCCCGAACGATGTGAACAGGGTTCCCGAGATACCTAACGGGTATTCGGTACACCGTGCCACGTACCTACCGCATCACAGCCCACCCCTACGGTCAGCGCTGTCCACGGCCTCCAGTAGGCTACAAACACCAGAAACTACTTGCAACTCCTGGACAGAGAGCTAGGGTGAATAAGAAGTCGAGCGGGGTCATATTTCAGGGCCCAATGCATGGTAGTAGCTGTATCTTAAATCACACATACAGATCTCAGTGCTTAAGGTCGGCTTCAATGAAACAACCCACCATGTACTCCTACATGGCCTCTCATCGATACCTTTACCAAATCGTGTTCACCACACCACTCTCATTACCGACATAATCATTTCACTCCAGCCCATCACCCAGATGAACCAGACCTGACACGACTCTAGGCATAGCAGGCATAGCAAGGTAGGAACAACACATACATATGGCTCAATCAACTCCTACACATGCTAGTGGGTTTCATCTAGTTACTGTGGCAATGACAGGTCATGCAGAGGAAATGGGTTCAGCTACCGTAGCACACAGCAGTTTGAAACGCGTTGTCTTAATGCAGTAAAAGAGAGCAGGAGCGAGAACATGGGATTGTATCATATGATCAAATGGTTGGTTGCTTGCCTGATGGTTCGATGCACTGATACGGTTCTTCGTTAGGGTAATCACGGTACTCCTCGGAGGCAGAACCTGTCGCAAAGGACACCGATACACAACCATCACCAAACAATGTGCAACAATATGATGCATGCATGAAACATGGCAATATGAGTGTGTTGGGCTAATGCAACTAAGACCAGAAGGGTTTGAACCAATTTGAATCAAAGATTCAAATTTCAAACTCAAACATGGCCTTTTAAAGTGCTTTTCCTTGTTCTGCTTTAAACATCAATTTAACTTGTTTGATCATGCATGAAAATAGTACAGATGGATAGAGTGGATTTTTCTGATCATTTTTCATATATAATTTGTCTGATTTGGAGTTACAGAATAAAAGTTATGAATTTTTGAAGTTTAAATTATATTCTGGAATTTCCTGATTTAATTTAAATCCAGAAATATATATATTGC
>NC_041386.1:33667101-33678843 GCF_002162155.2 Triticum dicoccoides | reverse complement strand
TAGTCGCCGGCGAGGTCCGCGGCGTACAGGTGCCTCGGGTTTCCTCTGTGGTGCTCCAAACGGCGTGCGGCTAGGTGCGTTGGAAAGCTAGCTCGATGGCGCATCGGGCGGTGGCCGTGGCTGGGCCTGGGGTGGCCGGAGTCGACGGCGGCGAGCTCGGCTGCGGCCACCGGGGTTCGGTCGTGCACGGAAACGAGGCGCTAGGGATGCTCTACGGGGCCTTACGAACTTGTTGGACTCGCCGGGGTGACCAAATGGTCACCGGAGCCGCGTCGACGGCGAGCTCGGCGACGGCGGAGGTTCGGCCGTGGTGGGGAGGAGGGCTACGGTGAGGGAACGAGGGGGAGAAGAGAGGGAAACGGTGGCGTAGCTCACCGGGGTTGCAGCGGGCGTCGAAGCGGGCTCGGGGACGCGCTGGAGACGGCGAATCGACGGCGATGGTGGTCGGAGCCCGAGGAGGAAGACGATGGCGACGGCGGCTCCACAGGGCGTCCGGCGTCTTGTGGCTTGACGGGGAGCTTCAAGGCGAGGGGGCGGAGCTCCTGCGCGAGTCGGGAAGGCGAGGGGAGGCCGGTAGCGGCTGCTATGGCGAACGGCGGCGATGGTTGCGTTCGGACACGGGAGAGAGAGAGCGAGGGAGAGGAGAGGAAGAACCGGGGAGAGTGAGAGAGTATGGGGGAGGGCGTGGCGTCGTTCCAGGCCATCCAGACGAGGAGGGGGGGAGGCAGGCAGGCAGGCGAGCTGGTGGCGTGGCGCGGTGGCGCGCGCACGCGCCGGGCACACTCCCCTCCCTCTGTCGAGGACGAAGACGACAGAGGAGGAGGCGGGCTGGGCCGCCTGCTGGCTGGGCCGGCCAGCTACTGCTGGGCCGCACAGGGAGGAGCCCAGGTAAGCTTCTCCTTTTATTTATTTTTGTTTTTCTAATTTCTGTCATTTGTTTTGATTTAAATAAAATATTAAATCATTTTATAACCTTATGCCAATTTTTGCAGGAGCTAGATATATTATTCCAGAGCTCCCCAACAGGTGGCATAATATTTTGGACCATATTTCATATATATAGAAATATATTTCCAATGCAAATATTTATCGAATTAATCCAAATGGCCAAAATAAATATCCATGAGCTCCTAAAAATATTGTTTTGATTTTTATCTCTGTCCAATATTTTCAGAGAGCAACATGAGCATTTTCTTGGACCCTTTTGGAGAAATTTTTATTTGGGTCATTTTCAAAAATGATTCTGAGGGTTTCACAAATCCCCATTTCAGAATTAAATGGAATTTTAAACATGATGCACACACTCTGATGCATGACTAGCTAGGGTGTGACACCGTTGCATATTGAGCTCCACTTAATTTGTAGTTTTGGTTGTAGCACTTTGTCATGCCATGCCCTCTTTAAACCGGACATGCATCATACTTGTTTGTGCATCATGCCATCATTATGTGATGGTTTACTATGTTGTTTGCTTCTTCCGGTGTTGCTTCTTCTCGGTAATCCGGTAACGTTGCGTTTGTGAGGATCCGTTGGCTACGTCCGTTTGTCTTCTTCATGGACTCATTCTTCTTCCTTGCGGGATCTCAGGCAAGATGACCATACCCTCGAAATCACTTCTATCTTTGCTTGCTAGATGCTCGCTCTTTTGCTATGCCTATGCTACGATACCTACCACTTGCTTATCATGCCTCCCGTATTATTGAACCAAGCCTCTAACCCACCTTGTCCTAGCAAACCGTTGTTTGGCTATGTTACCGCTTTGCTCAGCCCCTTTTATAGCGTTGTTACTTGCAGGTGAAGATTTAAGTTTGTTCCTTGTTGGAACATCGAGTTGTTGTTCCTTGTTGGAACATGTTTACTTGTTGGGATATCACAATATCTCTTATTTAATTAATGCATCTATATACTTGGTAAAGGGTGGAAGGCTCGGCCTTATGCCTGGTGTTTTGTTCCACTCTTGCCGCCCTAGTTTCCGTCATATCGGCGTTGTGTTCCCGGATTTTGTGTTCCTTACGCGGTTGGGTTATAATGGGAACCCCTTGACAGTTCGCCTTGAATAAAACTCCTCCAGCAATGCCCAACATTGGTTTTACCATTCGCCACCAAGCCTTTTCTTTCCCTTGGGTTCTGCAGACTCAAGGGTCATCTTTATTTTAACCCCCCCAGGGCTAGTGCTCCTCTGAGTGTTGGTCCAACTGAGCGATGTCCGGAGCTACCAGGGCAACTCTGGACTGGCCCACCCGACGTCTTAATCATCCGGTGTGCCCTGAGAATGAGATATGTGCAGCTCCTATCGGGATTTGTCGGCACATCTGGGTGGCTTTGCTGGTCTTGTTTTACCATTGTCGAAATGTCTTGTAACCTGGATGCCGAGTCTGATCGGAATGTCTTGGGAGAAGGAATATCCTTCGTTGACCGTGAGAGCTTGTGATGGGCTAAGTTGGGACACCCCTGCAGGGATTTGAACATTCGAAAGTCGTGCCCGCGGTTATGGGCAGATGAGAATTTGTTAATGTCCGGTTGTAGAAAACCTGAAGTTGACCTTAATTAAAATACATCAACCGTGTGTGTTACCGTGATGGTCTCTTTCAGGCGGTGTCCGGGAAGTGAACACGGTGTTGGAGTTATGTTTGCCGTAGGTTGTTCTAGGATCACTTCTTGATCATAGTTTCTCGACCGTGCTTTGCCTTCTCTTCTTGCTCTCATTTGCGTATGTTAGCCACCATATATGCTAGTCGCTCGTTGCAGCTCCACCTCATACCTTTTACCTTTACCCATAAGCTTAAATAGTCTTGATCGCGATGGTGTGAGATTGCTGAGTCCCCGTGGCTCACAGATACTTCCAAAACCAGTTTGCAGGTGCCGTTGAACCGTGCAGATGACGCTACCAAGCTCAAGGAGGAGCTCGATGAAGAACTTGTCCTTTGTGTTGTTTCGTTCTAGTTGATCAGTAGTGGAGCCCAGTTGGGGTCGATCGGGGATCTGTGTAGCATTTGGGGTAGTCTTTTTTTATTTTGGCTTCGTAGTCGGGCCCTGATTGTATCTGGATGATATAATGCTTTATTCTTGTATTTGTGTGAAGTGGCGATTGTAAGCCAACTATGTAACTCTTTTCCCTTATGTATTACATGGGTTGTGTGAAGATTACCTCACTTGCAACATTGCTTTCAATGCGGTTATGCCTCTAAGTCGTGCTATGAGCCGTGGGAGATATAGCCGCATCGAGGGCGTTACAATTTAACCTTCCATATCGCTCCGTTCCAAAGTGGCTATCAAGCACTACTCGGACGCGAAGATTTCGCTCGCTTTAATGCAATACCGCACTACGCTTCCCTCACACTCAAGATGCCCGACCCACGTGGCATCATTACAGTAAAATGGAAGTATTAAGCGATCTTTGCGCGCCGAAGGGAGTGCGGCTGCCTTGGCAGCCACACACTAAAAACGTCCTCGCCAACTAAAGCATTTAACAGGTCATCAAGACCTCAGACACAATTAGTCGAGTCCGGCGCTGCTATATGTAATTTATACCAGATCAATGGTCACACCCCTATTACAAATACAAGGGGCTCAACGCGCGCAGACAAGTGGCAATTTGAATTATATATGGTTTCTTTAAAAACTATCTTTTTGCACGACAACTTTTTCACCTAAGTTCCTCTCTTTTATAGATGATCATCGTGCTACACCCATCCAGGATACGGCACAACGGAGACACAGGCGCAGACGTGCAGCAGGGACCCGCTCCAAGGATTCTTTTTAGATTAAGACCCTACGTAAAACTTTTTTACTGTCTCTTGTTGATACATATCAACCAAATTCTCAGCACAGTTGAGAAGGATGCTGACGTCTTGGCATGTGGCCACGTCAGAATAATGCACGTACCTGGACACAAGGGGCTTCTTACGAAGGGCACTATTTAGGCCTGGTTTATACCATAAAGACCGAATACCTTAGGGAGTGTTCGGCGTCGCGAGTTTGGCCTTATATGCATCATCTCTGAATCATTGTCTTTGGTCAAATGTAGGGTTTGCCTGGCTCCTGTGTTTTGGTGCCTTACGTTCCGCTTTACCGGCTAAGGTAGCACCAGGAGAACTACTGCGATTGTGCCCTGGATCATCCTGACGAGCACCTCAGTAGAGAAAGCCAAAAACTGACTGTCATGATATAGCATGAGACTGGTCAACCACTCGATGACCTATCGGAATGTTAGAATTCCTCCGCCTTAACGAAGGGCTGTTTTCCGGCCAGGCATGTACGCACCCCGCGATCGGGAGAGTGCGGAGCCACCAGGGGCTATCTAGTAGCCCCACTGTCAAACTCCTATGGCTAAGTGAAAGTGTTAAAGCATTATAGTCCGGTTGCCTCGCTCGCTACGCTATCACCTCCTTAATAGGACCAAGACGTTGGGTTAAGTGTGAACGCGCGTTTTTTATGAGCACCTCCGCATTATATGCGTGGGGGTTGAAGCCGACGGCTGCAATCTTTCAGGTTATACACATGTATACATAAACGGCCGCCCAGGAGGCATCATACTACTTTCAGGAAAAAGTATAAACATAGCCTTATAAAAACTTCATAAAAGCATTGTGTTTACAATGAGAATACATATCACTCAAACATAATATTCTTCGAGCACTGGGCCTCTATCAAACGAGCACCCTCGAGAACCTCCTCGAAATAATGCTCGGCAGCCACTCGGCCTATGGCCGAACCCTGCACTTCAACAGTGCTAGCATCCATCTCCGCCCAGTATGCTTTAACACGGGCAAGGGCCATCCGCGAGCCTTCTATGCACGCCGACCTCTTAATCGCATTAATGCGCGGCACCGCACCAAGGAACTGCTGCACTAAGCTGAAATAGCTGTTCGACTTTGGCTTTTCCGGCCATAGATGATCCACAACAGACCTCATGGCGAGTCCGGACAACCTATTCAGTTCGGCCCATTCGGCTAGCTGGTCAGTCAATGAAAGCGGACACTCTGGAATGTGGAATTGTGTCCAGAACAACTTGTCCACTTCACGATCTGTCTGACCTTGGAAGTACTTGGCCGCATCGGCAGCGCTCGCCGCCAAATCCATATACACATCTGCCGAACTCCACAGCCGATCCAGAGGGGCATACCGTGGATCTCCGAACTTCCTCCGTAACATGAAGGGTTTCCCAGTCGCAATATCCCTGACTTCCCGCTGCTCCTCCTTCTTCGCTCTCATAGCAGAACGGGTGTCTTTGTCCGCCGCCGCGGCCTTCTCAAGGTCCGTTGCCTTTGCTCGATTTTCTTTTTCAAGGACCCGGCAACGGTCGGCAGTGTCTTTTAATTCTACGACCATCTTGGCCATCTTCTCTTGGCTCTCGCAATGTGCGGCCTTCTCGGATTTCAACTCTTCGGCCGCCTTCAAAGCAGCCCCATTACTAATCCTCGCTTGTTCCTTGGCTCGGGAAAGTTCTGCCTGCAAGGCTTCCACGGTGGCAGCTCCATCTGCAGTCACAACATATTAAAGATACTGGCATCATGCTGCTCTTACTATGTGGCATTCACCGGATAATAACACTTACCCTGTCCTCGTCAAGCCTCTCGATGTCGGCGTCTGCCGCATCCAGTTGCCGTTTTAATTTGGCAAACTCACTAGTCCGGCTAGCCACCGGAGTTTCCACCACCTGCACATAGGGGCAGTCTGGTTATTGCCTGGGAATATGATCCTCTGTTCGCCGCCGTTCTCGACGACAACCAGAGTCTCAGGGGCTACTATCTACACAAGGCACACCTAACATGTGCAGTACTATCACATATATTCTCACGTACCTCAAAGCCTATCAGTAGACTCATAAAGGCTTCATGTAATCCGCTTTCGGCGGACGAGATTCTCTCCATCACCGTACCCATCAGCATACGGTGTTCTTCTGAGATGGCCGCTCGCCCCCACCAACTCCCTCAGAACATCTGACTGCACACCAGACGGTGCCGGACTCTTTTGTCTGCTCTCTTCGGGAGCCGGACGCTTGGGACTTCGGGGGTCTATTGTATTATCTTCGGGCCTCGCTGGATCCGGAGAGGCCCTCCGTGACGACACTTCGGGGTCGCCCGCTTCTTGAGCGGAGGATTCCGGGGGACGCGTTTCGCTCTCCATCATCTCTGGAAGAAGATCCCCTGAAGACGAGCTCATCTGAGAGGGGCTAAGGCCCGAACTGCAAGATATATGCAGTGGTTATTTTCTCCGAAAAAAGATAGCATACCTTTACTATTAAAGTATTTTGGATCACTTACGACTCGTTGGAGGGTTGATCCCCCCGCGGACTTTGTGCGGCAAAAGCACCCCCCCGAGGCAGGACCCTCTGTGGGAGACTTCTTCTCCCGTTTGGAGGCTTCGGCTTCCGGATCCTAGGAAGCAGTCCTTTTCCTCCCCCGGTTGTCCTCCTTCATGGAGACGCTCATTCCCTCGGTTGGAACGGGCAGCGATGGGGGCCCGCGTCTGCCCGTATTATCCCCCCGGTATCTTCCTTCAAGGGATCCAGGCAAGGTCCGACCTCGAGCATCTTTTGCAATACCAGATTTTCCAAACCCTCGGGGCGGGGGGCCAAACACCGAATCATCTTCGGCTTTGTTAGCTAGTCCTGGTCAAAAAGAGACTCTCAGAAATAACTTCGTGACGAATAAAAGACAGTGTGTTCGGCCAGAGGGTTTCTTACTTGTTCGGCGGTGCGGTTACTGCTCAGGCCCATGTCCTAGGAAATATCCGGACACTCTACTTGAGGTCCGAAGAATGACTTGTACATCTCCTCATGCGTCAGGCCAAGGAAACTTTGAATGGCACACGGTCGCTCTGGGTTGAACTCCCACAAGCGAAGGGGCCGGCGTCTGCAAGGCTGGACTTAACGAACAAGCATAACTTGTATTACCACAGCCAAATTAAAATCTCCCTCGAAGAGATCTCGTATGCGGCTTTGCAGTATAGGCACGTCCTTGGCTGGACCCTAGCTTAGAGCTCTGCTAATCCATGACATCAGTTGTGGTGGGGGGCCCAAGCGGAAAGCGGGGGCAGCCACCCACTTGGCACTTCTGGGAGCCGTGACATAAAACCACTCCTGTTGCCATAATTCGGACACCTCTAGAAAGGAACCTTTCGGCCATGGAGCTCCTGCCATCTTGCCTATTGATGCACCTCCGCACGCTGCATGTTGCCCCTCGATCATCTTTGGCTTTACTTCAAAGCTCTTGAGCCACAGGCCGAAGTGAGGGGTAACGCGGAGGAAGGCCTCACACACGACAATAAATGTCGAGATGTGGAGAAAGGAGTCCAGAGCTAGATCGTGGAAATCTAGCCCGTAATAGAACATCAAACCCCTGACGAAAGGATCCAGAGTGAGGCCTAGACCTCGGAGGAAGTGGGAGACGAACACAACGTTCTCGTTGGGTTCGGGAGTAGGGACGATCTACCCTCGAGCAGGCAGCCGATGCGAAACCTCGGCGGTCAGGTATCTGGCCTCCCTCAACTTTTTAATGTCCTCTTCCATAACGGAGGAGGGCATCCATCAGCCTTGAAGGCTGGATGCAGGCATGATTGAAGATCCGGAGCACCTAACCTGGGCTTTGGGTGTTAGAACTCAAGGCGGGGGAAGGGTTCGATTGAGCATGAGAGAGGAAAAGTGAAAACCTTGTCCCTTTATAAAGAGGGTGAATATCAAGCGTCCTCTCCGTAGCCGTTTAGGACTTGCCTATAATCTAGGAGTCCTAGACATGGTTGGGTTACCCACGACCGCATTAATGAGAATCTCGTAATTGAGGGAACACAATCTCCACTTCGACAAGACGTGTCAAGAAATCGCCTCGCATTATGTGTCGAGCTGGTTAAAGGAAACTGTTCGAATAATCACCGGGCCATGACATAACGTCGTGCTGCCAAAACAAGCCAGCAAATTAGATCCGCGAAAATATTATTCTCACTGCGGTGGAATGTGGAACTTATTTTGGAGGGTCGGACACTATCGTCGTATTCAAATTCTTCTGTGATGTATTCGGAGAAGAAACCCGCCTTGCAATGTCGAAGACAATACTGCGCACTGGACTCATCGTCATTGAAGCCTGGTTCAGGGGCTACTGAGGGAGTCCTGGATTAGGGGGTCTCCGGACAGCCGGACTATCTCCATTGGTCGGACTGTTAGACTATGAGGATACAAGATTGAAGACTTCGTCTCGTGTCCGGATGGGACTCTACTTGGCGTGGAAGGCAAGCTAGGCAATACGTATATGGATATCTCCTCCTTTGTAACTGACCTTATGTAACCCTAACCCTCTCCGGTGTCTATATAAACCAAAGGGTTTTAGTCCGTAGGACAACAACCATAACATACAATCATACCATAGGCTAGATTCTACGGTTTAGCCTCTCTGATCTCGTGGTAGATCTACTCTTGTACTACCCATATCATCAATATTAATCAAGTAAGACATAGGGTTTTACCTCCATCAAGAGGGCCCGAACCTGGGTAAAACATCGTGTCCCCTGCCTCCTGTTACCATCCAGCCTAGACGCACAGTTCGGGACCCCCTACCGGAGATCCACCGGTTTTGATACCGACAGTCATTGACCACATTGACCACGGAGATGGTAGGGATGAGGATCCTCCCTATCAGTCTTCGTTGGCAAAGTTCATGTTAGAGATGGAGAGGAACAAGCGGGAGTCTAACCGCTTGTTAGCACGTATCGAGGAGAACACCGCACCCCAGAGCAAAGAGTTAGCGACCATCTATGATTTCATTGGTTTGAAACCACCTATCTTCCATCATTCCATTGAACCACTCGATGCAGATGACTGGCTTCGTACTATCACTCTCAAGCTGCGTTCTACGAACGTAGCTGAAGGTGACAAGGTCACCTAAGCTGCATATCACCTGGAAGGTCCTGCTAGTCTTTGGTGGCAGAACTATGAGGCTATGCTTCCAGCTGGCCAGATGACCACCTGGAGAGATTTCACTAAGGCTTTTCACGAGCATCACATTCCTCAGGCTCTCATTGACCACAAGAGATAAGAGTCCTATAGTTTCACCCAGAGTAAGATGGCTGTTGATGCTTACAGTAGGGAATTTGAGAACCTTGCCCGCTATGCTACAGAAGAGGTGTCCACAGACGCCAAGAAGCAGGCTAGGTTCCGGAAGGGTCTCAACCCCAAGTTGCGTCGTGATATCCACCTGCATCACTGTGATACATTCCAGGCTCTTGTGAACAAGGACATTAATGCAGAGACAGCTCAACTAACTTACGAGGAGTCTCGTAAGCACACCCGTGATTTGGGTTCTTCTTCCGGTTCTACTTCGCATAAGCGCCAGATTTGGGTTCCGATCTCCGCTCTTCCACCCGGTTATTCACCGAGGCCCTCTTATGTGGCGCCTCACCCAGTTCAGTTACATGCTCCACCCAGGCCTATCGGTAGACCGCTTGTCAATGCAGGTCCACGTCCTACCTTAGGGACTTGCTTCACATGTGGAGAGCCAGGACACTTTGCAGGTGACTGCTCTCAAACCAACTATGCTCCACCCCAGCCTAAGAAGTCCGTTGGCCGTGGTAAGCCATCACGCAAGATGATCAGTGTCAAGTCAGACCCTACTGAACGTGGATGTGTGCATCACGTCTCAGCTAAAGACACTCATGATGATCCGGATGTCGCTCTTGGTACACTCCTTGTTAATTGTCATCCAGCATCGGTTATGTTCGACACTCGAGCATCTCACTCCTTCATTTCTGAAAGCTATGCTAACTTGCACACCATTTCATTTTGTGATATGCCCTCTCCACTAGTCATTCAAACTCCTGGATCCAAATGGCAAACTTCTAGTGTAAGCCATGGTAATGAAATCCTTGTTGACAGACTTGTATTCCTTGCATCACTTATAGCCCTCAAGTCTACAGATATCAACGTCATATTGGGTATGTACTGGATGAAAGCTCATTATGCCAAGATTGATTGTTACACAAGGTCTGTTCAGCTTACACACCCATCTGGCAAGATAGTCACCGTCTCCACTAGAGTTGCAAAGCGCCAACTCTATTCTCTTAATGCCAACCCCCTTCCTGACCTTGAAGATATCCCGGTAGTCCGTGACTTTCCGAATGTCTTCCCTGAGGAACTGCCAGGTATTCCACCTGAAAGAGATGTAGAATTTGTCATAGATCTTATTCCAGGAACCGCTCTGATCTCTAGGAGACCTTACAAGATGGCACCCTTAGAACTAGCTGAGCTTAAGATACAACTCGATGAATCCTTGCAGAAGGGTTTCATCTGCCCTAGTTCTTCTCCCTGGGCTTGCCCCGTCCTCTTTGTCAAGAAGAAGGATGGTAGGGACCGGATGGTTGTAGATTATCGTCCCATTAATTTGGTCACGATAAAGAACAAGTATCCGCTCCCCAGGATCAACGACCTGTATGATCAGCTCGCTGGATCCTCAGTCTTTTCCAAGATGGATTTGAGGTTAGGCTATCACCAAATCAAGATCAGAAATGGGGACATTCCTAAAACGGCTTTCGTCACTCATTATGGCCAGTACGAGTACACCGTCATGTCCTTCGGTCTAACCAATGCTCCAGCTACATTCTCCCACTTGATGAACTCGATCTTCATGGAGTACTTAGATAAGTTCGTCATGGTTTACCTCGATGATATCCATATTTACTCGAAGAACAAGGAAGATCATGCCGAACATCTTAGACTTGTGTTAGAAAAACTCAGAGAGCACCGCCTTTATGCCAAGTTCTCCAAGTGCGAATTTTGGTTACCAGAAGTGACCTATCTCGGCCACGTAATCTCTGGTAAGGGCATTGCTGTCAATCCCGAGAGAGTTCAGGCCGTTCTTGATTGGACTCCGCCTGAAACAGTTAAGCAAGTTAGGAGTTTCCTTGGTCTAGCCAGTTATTGTCGCCGCTTCGTCGAGAACTTCTCCAAAGTGGCCAAACCTCTCACGGAACTTCTCAAGAAAGATAAAAAGTTCGAGTGGTCCCCACAGTGTGAGCACAGTTTTCAGGAACTAAAAAGACGCTTGACTTCTGCTCCCATACTTGTGCCACCGGATTTCACTAAGGACTTTGTTATCTTCTGCGACGCCTCACGACAGGGACTAGGTTGCATTCTTATGCAGGATCTCCATGTGATTGCCTATGCATCTCGACAGTTGCATCCACATGAGGAGAATTATCCTACACATGATCTAGAGCTTGCAGCCATAGTCTATGCACTTAAGACATGGCGACATTACCTTCTCGGTAAACGTTGCGAGATTTACACCGACCACCAGAGTCTCAAGTATATCTTCACCCAACTAGATTTGAACCTTAGGCAAAGACGTTGGTTGGAGTTGATCTCAGAATACGACTTAGGGATTACCTACACCCCAGGAAAGGGGAATGTCATGGCTGATGCGCTAAGTCGTAAGTCCTATTGCAACAATCTTATGTTGCAGCAGGGCCAACCACTTCTCCATGAGGAATTCTGTAAGCTTAATCTTCACATTGCTCCTCATGGATTCCTTTCTACCTTGGTGGCGAAACCTACTCTTGTGGATCAGATCATATCCGCTCAGAAGCAGGATACGGGAATTTCCCGGATCAAGAGAAACATTGACAAGGGAGTTGGTGGCAGTTTCTCTATAGATGATCGTGGTGTTGTTTTCTTTGAGAATCGCTTGGTGGAGACGCTCATTCCATCGGTTGGAACGGGCAGCGATGGGGGCCCGCGTCTTCCCGTATTACCCC
>NC_041386.1:33640623-33666825 GCF_002162155.2 Triticum dicoccoides | reverse complement strand
CGACCTCGAGCATCTTTTCCAATACCGAATTTTCCAAACCCTTAGGGAGGGGGGCCAAACACCAAATCATCTTCGCCTTTGTTAGCCAGTCCTGGTCAAAAAGCAAACTCTCAGAAATAACTTCGTGACGAATAAAAGACAGTGTGTTTGGCCAGAGGGTTTCTTACTTGTCCGGCAGCGCGGTTACTGCTCAGGCCCACGTCATCGGTAATATCCGGACACTCTACTTGAGGTCCGAAGAATGACTTGTACATCTCCTCATGCATCAGGCCGAGGAAACTTTGAATGGCACGCGGTCCCTCTGGGTTGAACTCCCACAAGCGAAGGGGCCGGCGTCTGCAATGCTGGACTTGACGAACCAGCATAACTTGTATTACCACAGCCAAATTAAAATCTCCCTCGAAGAGATCTCGTATGCGGCTTTGTAGTATAGGCACGTCCTTGGCTGGACCCCAGCTCAGACCTCTGCTAATCCATGACATCAGTTGTGGTGGGGGGCCCGAGCTGAAAGCGGGGGCAGCCGCCCACTTGGCACTTCTGGGAGCCGTGACGTAAAACCACTCCCGTTGCCATAATTTGGACACCTTTGGAAAGGAACCTTTCGGCCATGGAGCTCCTGCCATCTTGCCTATTGATGAACCTCCACACACTGCATGTTGCCCCTCGATCATCTTTGACTTTACTTCAAAGGTCTTGAGCCACAAGCCGAAGTGAGGGGTAACGCGGAGGAAGGCCTCACACACGACAATAAATGTCGAGATGTGGAGAAAGGAGTCTGGAGCTAGATCTTGGAAATCTAGCCCGTAATAGAACATCAAACCCCTGACGAAAGGATCTAGAGTGAGGCCTAGACCTTGGAGGAAGTGGGAGACAAACACAACATTCTCATTGGGTTCGGGAGTAGGGACGATCTGCCCTTGAGCAGGCAGCCGATGCGAAACCTCGGCGATCAGGTATCTAGCATCCCTCAACTTTTTAATGTCCTCTTCCGTAATGGAGGAGAGCGTCCATCGGCCTTGAAGGCTGGATCCGGGCATGATTGAAGATCCGGAGCACCTAACCTGGGCTTTGGGTGTTAGAACTCAAGGCGGGGGAAGGGTTCGATTGAGCACGAGAGAGGAAAAGCGAAAACCTTGTCCCTTTATAAAGAGGGTGAATATCAAGCGTCCTCTCTGTAGACGTTTAGGACTTGCCTATAATCTAGGAGTCCTAGACATGGTTGGGTTACCCACGACCGCATTAATGAGAATCTCGTATTTGAGGGAACACGATCTCCGCTTCGACAAGACGTGTCAAGAAACCGCCTCGCGTTATGTGTGGAGCTGGTTAAAGGAAACGGTTCGAATAATCACTGGGCCATGACATAATGTCATGCTGCCAAAACAAGCCAGCAAATTAGATCTGCGAAAATATTATTCTCTTTGTGGTGGAATGTGGAACTTATTTTGTAGGGTCGGAAACTATCCTCGTATTCAAATTCTTCTGTGATGTATTCGGAGAAGGAACCCGCCTTGCAATGCCGAAGACAATACTGCGCGCCAGACTCATCGTCATTGAAGCCTGGTTCAGGGGCTACTGAGGGAGTCCTGGTTTAGGGGGTCTCCGGACAGCCGAACTATCTCCATTGGCCGGACTGTTAGACTATGAAGATACAAGATTGAAGACTTCATCTCGTGTCTGGATGGGACTCTACTTGGCGTGGAAGGAAAGCTAGGCAATACGTATATGGATATCTCCTCCTTTGTAACCGACCTTGTGTAACCATAACCCTCTCCGGTGTCTATATAAGCCGAAGGGTTTTTGTCCGTAGGACAACAACCATAACATACAATCATACCATAGGCTAGCTTCTAGGGTTTAGCCTCTCTGATCTCGTGGTAGATCTACTCTTGTACTACCCATATCATCAATATTAATCAAGCAGGACGTAGGGTTTTACCTCCATCAAGAGGGCCCGAACCTGGGTAAAACATCGTGTCCCCTGCCTCCTATTACCATCCAGCCTAGATGCACAGTTCGGGACCCCCTACCCGAGATCCGCCGGTTTTGATACCGACAGTCGTTGACCACATTGACCATGCCGTGCCGAGAGCACCACGGCGGTGGACGACGGCGAGGCATAGGAAGGGGACGACTCGGAGCCAGGGAGACGCGGTAGTGGATGCCCTGCGGAGAGGAGTACGAGCATTCACCGGTTTGGCTGCGGTGTGAGGCTGCCGTCACCGCAGAATAACAGGGGTGTGGGTGAGTAGAGGGATGCCCTGGCCAGTGGTGGGAGTAGTAGGGGGCGCTGAGGCCTGCGCGGCAGCACAACCGGCCACGGGAGGCGGGAGTAGGCGGTCCCGCTGGCGCTGCTTTGGCGGCTGGAGCAAGAAGATCAGAGATTGAAGAAACACGACGGCCATTGGATTGACATCCAACGGTTACGTCTGCTAGAATCGTTTGTTGACATATATAATAACTAAAAAAAATCTTGCATACATGTCAACTAAACAGGCCCACAAGTCAGACCACTCCCTCTTTTTTTAATAATTTATATATAGCTCATGGCAACTTCTTATGCAATTTATTGCAATCGTTTTTTTTGGTTGGCCAGGGCCAATTTCACATATTTCTGTGGGTTCCAAACTATTTTAATACCGAAATGTCCAGCCAGATTTAAAGTACTTTGAAGATATATTTAAATTAGGTTAATGCCCAGTGAAATAGGAATATGAAAATGTAATAAAATTCAGAAATTATAAAGTAATTGCCAATTTGTCATCTGTTTTTATATTTACAACCCATTTCATATTACTTTCAAGATTTGCAGGCGTCTTGAAAGAGTTGCAACCCATGAGGACGTAGAAAAATAAGTAGGCCTGGATTGGGTATTCTTCAGAAAAAATAAAATGGGCTCATTTTCATAAAGAAAGAATAGTTGGGCTGGTCACATGGTGAACATAAAATATAAGCCTGGGCTAGACGGGCCACAACCCAGTTCAAACCCTGCTCCGTCTCAACAATACCAAACAAAAAAAATACTGCTCGAGTAGCTACGTCCCAGGCGTCAGCCGATCTTGTGCTGTTCTCTTGTCTATTGACTATATACGCTCCTAATGTCGTGGGTCCCAGATGTCAGGAAAACACTAGGAGGAAGCATTTTTTTTCATATGCTGATGTGGTGGGCCCCTACTGTCATCCTCTCCACGTAATTCTGCCGATTCCTGTTGTTTGTTGACCATGTTGACAACGCGAGAGGGCGGCGCCGCAGCGAGCGCACCAAAGCGCGCGGAGGACGTTGGCGTTAATGATTTAGGAGACGGTGGGGCGGCGATGCGTGCACTAAGGCGCAACCAGCCATGGGAGGCGGAAGCAGGCGGACCCGCTGGCGCTGGTTTGGTTTTGGCGGCTAGAGGAAGACAGGACTGAAGAAACACGACAGAATGTAGTACTTAACAACCTTAACTGAAACCAGCAGGGGCACTTAACAACCAAAGCTGAAAGCAGTATGAGTACTTATACAGGTTCAACCGTACAAAGCACGCCTCGAACAGTGCTACTTTTCCGACAGTTAACCAAGGGTGAGGCCGCCAAGCCCCAGGACAAGGCCCAGGTGCCACCCCGCGCATCCACAACTTTCTGAAAACGGCTTCATCTCGCAACGTGGTCAATAAACATGATATTCGCTTTAGAGCCATGGAAAAGCATGAACATAATCTTCTGTCCTATTCTTCAAGATGGACGGGCCTTCATTATTTGAGACCACCCATGAATAAGTATCTTTTCACCTCCAAGGGGAATTGAGTAGGTCGACATAAACATCATGTTGTGACCAAGCGCAAGTCTGACCAGACCATGGTCAGGCATCTGTATAGGAACAATAGAACTCGGCAGTTCCTATTTCAAGAAGATCACAGCTATAAAACTGTGTATAAGCAATAGTTTATGAACAACATATATAACAGAAAACAACTCGTACAATAAGTTTCTCGACACAGTTGGACCTGTTCAACGAGTGCAGCAGTGGCACGCATATCCCACGTGGCCTTCCACCATTGAAACGCCCCCACAAGGACCTCAAGACGATCAATAAAGTGTAGGAACTTGTGGATGTTGATCCAGTCAACTTCAGTGCCAGTAGTAACAGCCGAGTTTTTACAGAGTAACAAACGAGCAGAATAATTTACTCTGAAAAAACCTACACGTGCCACCAATTATAAGAAAATATTAGTTAGAAGTAGCATCTTCGTGAGAGATTCGTTGCTACTTCTAAAGTTAAATTGTGATTAGTTAGACAGAATAGGTGGATTAAGAAGTAATTGAGGCAACAAGCAAGAACCATATACAAAACTAACATGGATGAACAATTGGAACGACGTCGGGGTGGAAGATCACAGTGAAGATGAGACCAGGTTCTGGTATTTCCATCAACATTCATGCGCCAACTTTCAGTCCGTAACACTCGAGAAAGTTTATCCAAGTTCGGCCATAAAAAAAGCAGCGATCTTCTTGGTTCATGAACCCAACTCGGAACTTATATCCATGGCTTGTCTTCACTATGACCATTAAACTAGTGTATTCAGTTATGGCAAGGCCGAGCATCTTGAGTACATGTGTTCTGGCAGAGCAAATAATACACTGCAGGAAAAATAATATGAGAACACAGCACGTTCAAGAAAAACCCCACCCTCCCGGATAGAAAAGAGGATTCTAGGAACATACTGTGCGCATTTCAAAATGCTGTGTTAGGATGAGAAGGAACAAGTGTGGCGTCTCGCTGAGGGCGCAGAAACCTGTAGGGTACTCGCACTTTGGGCACTGCAAATGAAACACACTAGATTCAGTAGGAAGAAAAATGCATCAACGGCGGCGACTGCCATCCTAGGATTACCTGCGACCAAGGGACTTGGGTTTATCGGGGATGGATGAAGAATTCGTACCTGCTTCTCCATCGGAAAACCCTATGCAATCGCCGAGAGGGGGTTTTCTCTGAACAAGCAGACGAGGGAGAAAGGGATTCAGGCCCAGTGAAATATTGCCGCTTCGTCCGTCCAGCTTATTGCTAAAGCTGGAAAGAGGGGGTTGTGATTTGACGACTCATTGGGCATTACTGCGGCGTTACGACCGGGGTGTGTCTACCATGAAGTTGTGCACTCTAATTTGTGCATATGGCACGTGGACCCCGTTGCCGGTTGCCCCACATATCAGCGAAAGGAAGTAGAAAGACAGGAGTAACTAGTTACACATAAATATATTTTTTGACAGAGAGATACTCCCTCTGTAAAGAAATATACAAATCTTTTATATCACAGGCTCACCTTGCCGAGAAAAATACTCCCTCTGCAACGCACGGGCATTATGGGGGTTCAGCTGAGAATATAATACTCAGATGTTTTTTTTGAGGGACAAAAGCTGCTTTATTGAAGATTAACAGTCATAGGTATACAAATAATTTCGGGGGTTCCTGGGAGCCAAAGATGGCGTCCACAGGGCAAACAAGTAGCAGCTTTTGCGAGCACATGCGCTTCAACATTACACTCGCGTTTTTCATGTATGATCTACTTGGTTTGGAACATATTCTTCTTCATCTTGATCTCGTCCATAATAACTTTTCTGGGCCCCAAGTATGCCTCTCCGATATGCTTGACTGTTGCTGAACAATCGGTGCTAATATGAACTTGTTGCAGGTTTAAGTCAAGAGCCAGAGATAGCCCCTTGCAACATGCCATTGCCTCTAGGATCTCTAGACCAGTAACACTTTCGCACACCAGTGCCGATGCTCCAAGGAAGAAGCCTGTATGATCCCGGCTCACAACTGCCAGGGCTCTCCTTTCACCATTGCGAGATAACGCAGCATCAACATTCATCTTCGCCCAATCCACAGCAGGAGGAGTACGCCACTTCTGCACTGAGCTAGTGCTTCTCGAAACCAGGTTCTGGACTTTGGGCCGCAGGCCAACCCTGCATGTTTGGGGGCCCATGTGTTCTACCTCAGCGCTTTTCATATTGCAAGCGATCGGTACGGCGCTGGTTTTAGATGTTGTCGCAAGGCGAATACACAAAATTGAATAAAACACGACAGCTGTTGGAATGAAATCGAACGACAGTTCCTAACAAGCAATCAGAGTTGCAATTCTATCAACGATATACCATGTGATAAATAATACTATCGTACTACTTATACACACAGGACACTTGTTTCACTATGCCAGATTATTACATCAAAATCTCTCGGAGGATAGTTTAGTTAGGTAGTTGCGTGCTGCTACTGTTGAATTTCAAAGTTGATTTGGACCAGCTCTCCTTGCCGAGAAAGTTCGATTTTGACATCATCTCCTACCACAAGATATGATTTAGACTTGAACCTTGACCATCCTTTAGCATCAATCATCATGCGACCATCCTTTGTACTTACGATATATTGAGCAGGTTCATTCACACCAAGGTTGCGCATGGTAAGAGAAACTTGGCCGCGATCGCCCGGATTGTTGAATGACTCCCTCGTTGCTCTAGGAATTCTCTGTTTGCAAACAAGAATACATACCCAAACAGTTGGATCAACATAGTGAATCATGTGAAACAACATGGAAAGAAAAAAGAATGAAGCACTTGGGCGGCCAATGCTTACCAAGAAGGTGGACATGTCGGTTTTTGTAAGGACTTTGGTATATGAAGTGCGAACTGCAGCCCAGTCTGTTGCAGGTGCAACTACACGGGCCGGAGCATATGCAAGTGCAAGTGTTGGTGCAGGTGCCGAAGCCGTTGCTACTGCCGGAGATGGTACTCCTTGTAGAGCTGGTGCCGGTGTCGGAGCAGGTGCCGGTGTCGATGCCTGATCCTTCGGTAGATCAGACTGATCCGCTGACGCAGTCGGTGCCCAATCCTGAGCTGGATTAGACTGAGCTGCTACCGTTGTTAGTGCTAGAGCAACTGTCGGTGCTCGATCTGTGCGAGACAGCGGCGATCGTGTCTGGTCTGCTATGATCAGCTTTCTAACTTGACTAGGATCCGTGACAGTGATCCAGTCTTTTTCTTCATTTCTTTTAAGCGCGAGAAGGACTAATTGTGGCGTTTTTGTTAAACCAAATTGCAGTTCATCATAGGGATTCAGCTTGTACTCAGACAACAGACTAATCCAATTTATTCCACTAATATAAGTGATGGACAGTGCCTTCGTTACTGACACGACATAAGAAGTGAAACCTGCAAAAATAGCCATCCTAGAGCAAACCAAACGGTTTATTCTGTGATGAATGTCACATGGCAAAACATGCAGTGTAAAATTGCAGGAAAAGAAAGAAAACATGACATTAAATCAATAAGATTTAGACAGTAAATCAATAAGATTTACTTGATGTGACACGAGTGAATCCTTACCAGGAAATCACTATGTTGAAGTACTAAACAAAAGATTGATCGTTCAACTACGCGTGGCATGCAGGGGCCCTGCCTACTCCCACAAGCAGGACAGTCCAAAGGCCGTGACAAATCGTATGGACCGAACATCCATGTGGCTGGAAATCCTAGTGGGTGCGATAAACCCTGCAATGCATACATATATTGGAGTGTAACCATAATTGATAGACCGTCCTCATTAAAAATATGACATGGATACTTCAAAATATACAGAATGAATTGAGTGGACAGACATTAACATAGACCGTTCTCAGGACTGACCACACACCAAAAGCGGCAGTACTAATAAATAATACAGGGTTCACAAACACAAATCAAGTACTGAACAATAGTACTTACTACAGACAAGCAAAGTTGCACTAACTAAACTCTGCAGACTATTTTTGCCACCGACCTACGGGATGAACCCCACATAACTGACTAGGCCATGGACTTCGTGTGAGATGTCTACATGCACCATCACCATCTTGTCAACCTTGGAGAACCTAACAGAGTGGTCTTTCCACTCATAAACATGATGATGAAGACATGCCACATCAGATTTGTTGGGAAGCTTTACAAGAACCACACCCTTCGTAATCGAAGGCACAACCAGGAAATTGGTGTGGTCATGTACAACCTCGAGAACACGCCTGACAACAATTCTACAGGAAAACACTAGTTCAGGACACGTGGCGACAAGGACACAACAGCTGGATAGTTCAGCAGTAGAACTCATCATCAGGTCTTCCAGTTCACACGGCATGACTTTGAGAACTTCATCTCCACCGCGGACCTGGTTCTAATTCAAACAGAAACCATATTTTATTACTACCTCCGTTTAGAAATATAAGATGATTTTCGATATTATACTCCATATATGACTACATATACGCACAGAAATGAGTGAACAAAGACACTAGAACATGTCTTCAAAGGCATGAGAGCTGAGGGATTACATGCAATATCCATAGCACAAGTTACTGAGGCAAATATACCCTCTTAAAAGGTAGCATTGATGTTCATAAAGTACTAGTTAAAGTAATCTATAAGAAATCAGTGTCAACCTCTCGCATGTTTTGGTCAAAAGAGGAATTTAGAACCGTCATTTGGCACACAAAAATCACATGCAAGATCACCCAGAAAGTTGTACTACTAGTACTAGTACTGCGTGTTAGATGAAAAACACGATCAAGATCGAGAAAAAGATCGTCAAGAAGAGATATTACCTGGACTTTCTTAATGAGGGATCCCGGAGAGCGGGGCTTGGACAGGGCGATGGCTTTGAGCTTGTCTGCGGTAGTCTCGGCAGGGTGCTTGCGCTTCTTCATACCATGAGCCTCGACAGTTTTGGCCGGAGCCATAGACATCACTTCGGCCAGTGCTCCAGCGTCCATCAAGAAACTGTCAAATAGAAATAAAAGAAAAGAAACCATAATCACAAACCCAAAAGAAGAAAAGAGAGGGAGTTATAGGATCAGTCTCGGGGTTGCAAGACCGGGCCTTGGCCAGAATCAACACCATTGATGCGCTCACCTTTCCTTCTTTGGGAGGGAAGAACAATGGTAGAAGTAGGTCGGGGTTTTCTTGAAGAAATGAGGAAAAAGATGAGGCAGAAGCGAGGGTTGGGTAGAGACGAAGCTGAGAGAGAAGAGTGAAATGATGGTGGCTTCGTCCGTCCAACTTACTGCTGGAAAGGAGGGGGTTTTGTGATTTGACGGCTCATTGGGCATTACTGCGGTGCTTCGATCGGGGTAGTCTACCATCACTCTACTACAGAGTAATTTAGTGCATGGCTGGTGGACCCCGATGCTGGCTGTCCCACACGTCGGCGAAAGTGAGTAATTTAGTGCATGGATGGAGGAGGATCCGCACGGTAGAGCGTGTCCACTGTTTTTCAGAAGAAAAAAATGATTACAACAAGCGTTTCCACTCTTACGACAAAGGAGTGCGAAACACGGCAGCCACTTGAACATACACAGTGCTCCTACTACTAGGCATGTGAAGTGGTTCATACGTCAGTACTACACAATCTTGTTGCTAGTGTAGTAAGATATGACGATAACAAATGATGTTGTGCGCATGTCAACTACTATATGTAACATGGTACCGCTTTTTCGACTGTCCCGTCGAGAATGGACGGTGAGATCAATGTTAACAGAACTAGGTCCACAGCGCACGGAGAGTACGGTGCTACAAAACTCCACGAAACATGAACCACATGAAGCACGAATAGTGTTAGGCAAGGTGTATGAAGGGTGCACGGGATGGGAGCAAAAGTTCCCTTCTCGACCCACTTTTGGGTGTTTGGCAGAGTGCATGAAGGGTGCATGAGTCCACACTAGTAGGTTGACAAAAATACACGAAGAGGAAACAACTATATTGAGATGAGAATGCAACCAAACACACCCACACTCTTTGTGCTACAGTGACCGATCTGCACCGTCTGAGTTTGATCCAACGGTCATGTTGCGCCAAGACATGGACATGCCCATGCAGAGGGTTTAGCCCGACGGCCGACATTGTCGCGCTGGCACGATAGTAGGCATCGCGCAGCCGCAACACGTGCGTGGCAACTTGGTTCACCAAGTGGCTGAGGTGATCCTGGACCTCGTAACGATCGGCCCGCTCGCGCTCCAGACGGCTCCCCTGACGGCCTATCGTATCTCCCGCTTTCTGCAGCAACGCCGCCGACGCCTCGAGCATCTTTGTGGTGGATGCCTGCCGCTTTTGAAGCTCCGTGAACTCCCGCACATAACGGAGGAGCATGGCACTCCTCTCCTTGAGCTCATGGAGCTCCACATCCTTGGCCCTGAGCTCCGCATCCTTGGCATGGAGCTCCTGTGTCAGGAGCCTCACCTCAGACTCCGTGATCTGCTGCGCCACCATGGCATCAGGTAGAAGCAATGGGGAGAGGAAGCAAAGGGGGCAAAATGGCTGAAAGGCAATGCAATCTACGGGAAGGTGGAGGGAGCGGGGAATCTTTTGGTTTTCACCACGGTAAAACACCAGTCGACGACTTCTCACATCAGGGAGCAGTGGGTACAGGCGGAGTCATCGTGACTAATTGCTGCCGCGCCTGCTCCCGTCAATCAAAAAATTAAAAATCTTGCCGCGCCTGCTCCCGTCAATCAAAAAATTAAAAATCCTGCCGCACCCAAACACCAGAGCAACGCCGTGGTGGATATTTAAATTTACCTGCCGGCAAGTAGATAAAAAAGGGGTGAAAAACAAATGTGGCGGCGGCCTAGCTAATCGGTCGAACTAGCCCAACTAGCTAGCCATCGTGCTTCACTGATGTACTCAGGGGGAAAGGTGGTCTTTCGTGATTTGACGACTCATTTACTTGCTTCGGCGCTATGACCGAGGAGGACCCAGAAAATGCGCGGTAGGGCGTCCCACATTAGGAAGAATATATGCGTGCACCACCCGGGAGGACCCCGAAACTGCGCGGTAGGGTGTGCCACGTCTCGGCACGGAGGAAAAATGTGCGTGTAAAAATATACTGTATCAGACGTAGTAGAGTACCTATGGTTCGACCTCGGGACCCAGCCAGTCCATTGAAAACACCCCACTAGCCACACGGCTTCATCATGCAAATGTGGCACGGAGGATAGATGTGGTTAGCTCCGTCTCGACCAGCCACAACGTCTCTTGTTCTAGGCGATTCTTCTATTTTCCATGTTTTTTAGTTGTAATAACACCACGGCAAGCTAGCGCCGCTCTTCGTGTGTGCCCATGCAAAGGTTAGACGATGGACAGAAGAGAGATTGAGATTGTAGACCTGGGACCCACCAGTAAGTGAGATAACGGTCATGCATGTGTTGACGAGGCACTCCCTCTACTCTACTCAACACTTATTGTATAAAATCAGGTTATGGGACAAAGCCAACAACCGTTCATTTTTTCAGGCTATCGACTTACGCTTTGTAGTCCAGGTTGCCAGTTCGAATCTCGTCTTTCAGATTTGTTAGTTTTAGGTCCAAATTTGATTAATGACAAGTGGGACCCCCGTGTGTTGTTCCGATATTTCAGTGTAGGATGGTTTTTTTGAACAAACACTTTGCGCGGTTAGACAAGTAACGACACGAGTTACACTTTTTTGCAAGTTTACGAACAAAAATGACAGCGACATAGAATATAACATCCACCCCGCAGCTTAGATACTATGGTGATACGAGTTTCTACACCGTTGGAAGTGAGATCCAATGGCTTGGGAGTAGTCTTTGTAATTATGCGCAATTTCCTAACTCTCCAAAGGTTTTTTTTGCAAATAAAACATTTAGGCCTCGTGTGTGCCGCTGCATCTTCAATCCAATGGCTCCCCGGTGCTCATATTAGGTGCTCCCCGTAGTTTAATTACCCGCTGCGGTGATTGGAGTAGTTGTGGGCCGAATGCTATGAAAATATAATCTAAACCGACCGGAATAAATGCCTACACAAATTAATCCAAGGCTGGAGTGCTCCTCGCAATGTAAATAGCTCCGGCTTCGCGAGGGATGGAGAGGTAGTAGCTTCAGTGCGTGGAAGATACGGTGTGAGAAAGCGAGGTCGATCGAGAGACATATAGATAGAGAGACAAAGTGAGTGTGGTCTGACATTCATTGAACAAATATATATGCTCTGGAGAGATATTGTCCGATTGAGCTTTTTGGCAAGCCTGAGGGCTATAAGATAGAGTTTGAGAGATGATCCAGTCACAAACATGTAGATATATTGTGTGCGTGAGAGGAAGCAAGGTCAACCGATCACATAGGGTCGCCGTGCGATCGAAAGAGTGAGACGGGTTGGAGAGAGTGACCTAGATAGACGATGTGCGTGAGAGAGTATACAATGTGAATAGGTCGAATTGGGCTCAACATGGTGATATATCGTTTTTGTCCGAGAAAGAGCAAGGTCAATCGAGACATACGGAGAGAGAGAGAGAGAGAGAGAGAGAGAGATTGAGTGAGCGTGGCCCACCATGAGGTCGAAAGAGTGGTAGCTATCACATCCCTAGTTTTGGTATGACCTAGGCTAGCCCTTCATTTGTGTATCATGTTTAAATTCCATTTAAATTTGAAATGGGGATTTGTGAAACCCTCAGAATTCATTTTTGGAAATGACCCAGATAAAAATTGCTCCAAAAGGGTCCAAGAAAATGCTCATGCTGCTCTCTGAAAATATTGGACAGAGATAAAAATCAAATCAATATTTTTAAGAGCTAATAAGTATTTATTTTGGGCATTTGGAATTAATCCAGTAATTATTTGCATTGGATATATATTTGCTATATATAATATATGTCCAAAATTTCTGAATTTTGGTGAGGGGCTTTGGATTAATTCCTTAGGTCCCTGCAAAATTTGACAGAATTAAATAAAATGGATTAGTATTATTACTAAGTCCAAACAAATTGCAGAAATTAGAAAACATTAATAAATAGAAACCAGAGAGAGGGAGATACTTACCTGGCACCTCTGGCCGGCCCGTTCCTGTTCTGGCCCAGCCCACCAGGGGCAGAGCCGTCTTCCTCCTCTTGCCAGTAGACAGAGGGGAAGCGGTGCCCGACGCCGTGCACGCTGACACGCAGCTTCCTGCTTGGCTCCTTCTCCTCACGCCAGACGTTGCCATGCACCCCCCGACCCACCTCGTCCACTCCCCTCCCCTCTGGTCACCCCTCTCCTCCTCTACTCTCTTCCCCGCTGCTGCCCGAGCGCCACCATCGCCACCGATGCCCTTCGACGCGCCCACCGTAGTCCCCTCGCCCCTCCATTGTGCCCAAAAGCTCCGCCACCTCGTCCGCTACCTCTCCGCCAAGCCGTGCATCATCGGAAGCCCCGTGGATCCGTCGCTGTCGCCTTCTTCCTCCTCGGTCGCCGGAAGCCACACACGCCGATTTGCTGCCGTCTTCGCCTCCCCGAGCTCGCTAAGACCATCTCCGACCCCGCTGTGAGCTCCGCCATCTTCTCCCCTGCTCCCCGCGCTTGTACGCATCCTCTAGCCGCCTCCTCTACCGGAGCCGAGCCGCTCCGCCGCACGAGCTCGACGCTGGCGTCACTCCAGTGACCTTTTGGTCAACACTAGTGCCTAACGCACTCCCCGCACTGCCACGAGTCTGACGCGCCTAACCGCGGCTCCTGCCATGATCTGCACCGTCGACTCGTTCGATGCCCGACTCCGGCCGCCGCCGCGAGCTCTGCTCCGGCGAGCTCCGCCGTTCCCGCGGCCTCCCTTGAGCGCGGCTAAATGCGCCCATGCACGGGCTACCCGCTGGTGGCCTCCGTGTGCCAAACCATGGACTCCCGCTCGTTCCGGCGAACTTCCACCGTGGCTCGAGGTCGTCGCCGGCGAAACTCCGGCGGCTGACGTGGCGCGTGATTAGCTGCTAACCCTACCACTTAATCCACCCCCTAAGCCACTGACTATGGTCCCCAGGGCTCGGTCAAACCCTGGTCAGCTGGGTTTGACTCGGGTTTAGTCCCGGTGTCACTGACGTGTGGCCCCCACACGTCAGGTTTGACCTGGTCAGCCCTGCTGATGCAGTTAACATTTCTGGATTTAAAATAACCCAGAAAATTCCAGAAATTAGTATAAACTTCAAAAATTCATAGAAATTCAATTGTAGCTCAGATTTAAATAATTTATATATGAAAAATTATCAGAAAAATTCAATCTATCCATCTGTACCAGTTTCATGCATGTTAAACCAACTTATACCTACTGTATAAGTGAACCACTAAAATGGCTTATATAAGGAGCTTATTTTGGAGATGCATTTGAATCTTTGGTTCAAATGGATTTCATCCAAATAAAAGCTAGTTGCATTAGCTCAATCAACATCACATAATCATGCCATGATCATGCATCATATTGTTGCATATGCTTGTGTTTGATTATCGACACCATTCCTTCTCGATAGGTCCTGCTCCGGAGACCGATCCAGAGTACCTGTTAGAGGAGCAGTGCCCCCCTGTTGATCTACCAGGCAAGCAAACCCCCTTGTTCATTCTGATACAATCCTACTCTCTCGCTCCTGCTCTCATTTATTGCATTAGGACAACAATGATTCAACTGCTACTTTATGCTGCGGTAGTTGAACCAATTCCTCTACATGACCTGTCATTGCCACAGTAAATAGTTAAAACCCACTAGCATGTGTAGGAGTTGATTGAGCCATGTTGTGTTCTTGCCATGCCATGCCTACTATTTCTTAGAGTTGTGTCAGGTCTGATTCATCGGGAATGAATTGGATTGGTAAGATATGTTCTGGTGCTGAGAGTTAAGCGTGTGAACACGATTTGGTAAAGGTAGCGGTGAGAGGCCATGTACGAGTACATGGTGGGTTGTCTCACTGGAACCGTCCTTAAGAACTGAGTTCTGTGTAAGTTATCCAATGACTAGTTGCTACCACACATTGGGCTCCGGGCGCTCCAAGCTCTCTCGACTCATTAGCCAACTTGATCTCTGTCCAGGAGTTGCAAATAGTTTCTGGTGTTTGTAGGTAGTGTTAGTAGTCTACCAAGTGGCACCCGGCCAGGTGGGCTTGGGACAGACTAGGCACAGTGGCACGGTGTACCAAGTGGCACCCGGATGGTGGGCTTGGGAACCCTGCTCACATCGTTTGGGGCCGTGAGCGACACCCCGGCCGGATCTCCTTGCGGATGGAACACGAATAGGCAATAAACCTGGATGAGAGACTTGCGTGGTTAGTCAGGTCGTGGCCGACACCCTCGCTGGGCTTCCGCTTGAAGGTTGCCGAGTACTCGTCATGTAAACGGCGATAAGTGGTGAGAGCATGTGTGAAGAAGTACACCCCTGCAGGGTTATCATGATCTATTCGAATAGCCGTGTCCTCGGTTATGGACTTCTTGGATGCTTACATGGTACATAGACAACCTAAAGTGGATACTCTAAAATTCTCAAGACAAGTGTGAGTGCTATGGATGGCTCTCTCATAGGAAGACGAGGATGAATCCATAGTAGTGTATTGATGTGGTGATTAGTGGACTCGTGTGCGCTGCCTCATCTCAAAGAAGTTTCTCGTTGTCGTAGAACAGGATAACCACTGAGTCAAAGCTGGCTTGCTGCAACTAAACCCCACAATACCTTCCTGATACAAATGCATGTATGATAGGATCTGATGTAAGTCTTGCTGAGTACCTTTGTACTCAAGTTTGCTTTATTTATGTTTTGCAGGTGAGACATCAGTCTCACTAGTAGTACCGCTTGGACTTCGACGAGTAGCTTGTTACCTCGGCTACGATCTTGTACCCTTGGGAGGGACTTGTAGATAGTCAGGCCTCTTAGCCTTTTTCTTTTGTAGTTGTCTGTACTCAGACATGTAATGCTTCTGCCTGTTGCTTGTATGCTCTGAATGATGGGTCATGTGACCCCTGTTTGTATTAATGCTATGTGGCTCTTCTGGGCCTTTAGCTATATGAGTTGCGTTATGTTGTGATGCCATGTTGTACAACACATACTTGCATGTTATGTGTACGTGTGATGTGTATTGCTATGTGTGGGATCCTACAATGTAGTTGTTTATCCTTGGCAGCCTCTCTTATGGGGAAATGTAGCCTAGTGCTTCCCTGAGCCATAGTAGGCCGCTACAGCCCGGTTCACCGGAGTCCTGCTAGCCCATCAGTACTGCTCGGGACACTCGACTGGCCGGCATGTGTTTCACTTCGTTCCTATGTCTGTCCCTTTGGGGAAATGTCACATGGTGACATCCGGAGTCCTGCCTAGCCTGCTACAGCCCGGGATCCCCGGAGTCTTGTTAGCCCAGTGCTACAGCCCGGATTCACACGCTGCTGACCGACATGCTCGATGTGAATCATGTATGCTTGTCCCCATAGGTTAGTGCCGCTTTGGGTTCATGACTAGCCATGTCGGCCCGGGTTCTTTCTCATATGGATGCTAGCGACACAATCATATACGTGAGCCAAAAGGCGCAAATGGTCCCGGGCCAGGGTAAGGCAACACCCATGGGAATACCGTGCGTGAGGCCGCAAAGTGATATGAGGTGTTACCGGCTAGATCGATGTGACTTGTTATCGGGGTCCCGACAGTGGCGGCTTGGATGGACTGACCTAGATAGACAATCTGCGTGAGAGAGTATATAGTGTGTCGATCGAGGCCCGAACAGGGAGATATATCATTAGTGTGTGAAAGAAAACGAGCTTAAACGAGACTCAGATAAAGAGAGCGAGATTGAGCGAGTGTGGCCCGCCGTGTGGAAGAAAGAGTGAGACAGTCTCGAGGGAGTGACCTAGATATACAACGTGCGTGTGTGCGCATGCACGAGAGGTTGGGGGGCTAGATAAGCAATGCATGTATTTAGCGCGAGAGGGAGAGGGGGAGAGAGAGAGGTCGGCATGGGGTGCAATGGCGGGCGTGTGAGGTAAATACATTTGGTAACAGAGTGGAAAAAGGGGTTGTGTAGTAGAGAGACTAAGAGATCGAAACGTGGAGAGAAAGAATGAACGTGTGTTGGAAACCGATAGCTTCCTAAGGTGGTTAGGAGAGGAAGATTGACCGATACAGGAAGTATGTAGGGTTTGTGCGGGGCGGGGCAGGGGGGGCTAAAAACAACATTTGAATGTACATAGTACGAGACTTAATATCGATGTTTCAATTCGGTGTACATTGTAAGATTTGAACCAAGGACCAGGCATACGGGTAATTATTTCGAATTCATGCCATACTAAGTTTCGGAAAGTTGACATTGACTCAGTTTGTTGTGCTATTTTGTAGGTCATATGTTTGAATCCATCCAAAAGTTTTCTCACTACCATGGTGTTCATCATATACATATGAATTTGTATTAAAAAATTAGCGTGGATACAGTGAAATGTGAAATCCACGTTAGAATTGGAGATTGCTACGTGACACACACTCTAATTCAAATAACTAACTACGTGACACACACTCTAATTCAAATAACTAATTATGTGACACACACTCTAATCCTTGTTAGCGTGGGTACCGTTTTGATTTTTTTCAAATAACTCCTCATTAATTAATTTATAGTACTCCCTCTGTTCACTTTTATAAGACCTTGAAGACATTTGAGACAATGTGCAAAACAGTTCATTTTAAGTTGTCTGAAACAACTTACAAAAGTGAACGGATGGAGTATCTCGTTTCGAATGACTAATTATTGCAAGGAAAACACGGGCATGGCAATACATACAGAATCGTTTGCAAATGAAAGAAGATTCGTTTGCATTCTCAAATGTAGGCAAACCAGGGTCGTGTCGGGGTGGTCGCTGCTTCGGTGCCTTAAAGGCAACTGCCTTTGGGTCACTGACATGTGGGCCAGCCACCTGTTGGGCCCATATGTCATGGACACAAAGGCAGGTTCCTTAAGGCACCAAAGCATAGTCCTGTCAGGGTGGTCGCGTGTGTCGAACGGATGCGTAGCACCCAGCCACCCATCCCCCCTCCCCCCCAAAAAAGGACGATGACAATATAAGTTCGCGCTTCCACGTTTCGGATTGAAATATCTGGCGGCCCCAATTCCAGCCCTGAAAAATCTCTGTTCTCCACCGTCCCCTTCCGCGCCCAGATTGCTCAAATCCCTAATTCGCCACCAACCCTCGAATCGCCCCTCGTCTCGTCTCTTTCCCCACCGTTCCCCACCTCTGTGTCGGACGACGATGACGAAGACGACGGTCGCGCTTCACCACCGCACCGGAGCTACCTCATCTACGCCCTCGTCCACCGCACCGGGTGGTCCACCGACAACGTCGGTCGCTGCAACCGACGTGCCTCACAGACACCGAGTTCCACCGCATCAGGTGCGCTTCACCGACGCCGTCTCCCAGCTCACCGGGGCTACTTCACCGAGCACATCGTCGCACCTCCGCCCCCCGAGGCCGTTGGGGCTTCACCAACGGTCTCGTCCACTACATCGTAGTGCTCCGCTGCCACTCAAGATCTGCATCCGTGCGCGGCCAGCCAACGCCAGCGCATCACCTTCAATGGCTCTGAAGTGACCGGCACTCTAGCTAGGCGAGCATGCCCAAGCGCCGGCCCGAACTAGGTATCCACACATCACTCCCTTGTGCACTGTTCCGACGATGTTTGGATATCCTTTCACTGCTCCCTTAGCTTACACGCATATGCAACTCTGACCTTAACTCTTATTTCTTCTGGAGATATCAGATGAAACAAGCAAATCCATATTTTAGCGAAGCATGATGGCGCTACGGGATCTGGTACACATCCTGAACACCCGTATAACCTTGTAAGTATCTGTCCTCCAGAACAACATCAAGGTCGATTCCTCTTATTTGATCAACCATTCTCCGTGTCAAAAATGCAGAGGGGGATGCAAGGAGCACAAGGCCTGCACATCCAAGCAAGTGGAAACATGGACTTGTACATGGAACATCCCAAGCGCAAGCAGAGCTGCAGTGAGCCTGTACAACGAGCTAGTGTAAGTCCCTGCATTTCATTTAATTCGTACTGGCATTTGTGTATGATTTGTGTGCAGTGGCTGATCCATGAATTCAAGTTACCAGGGGCGAACATTTAACTTAAAAAATATGAAGGCACTTGCACTCCGGAAATCAACATAACTTGAGAAATGTGAAACTACATGCACTTTGAAAACCAGCTAATGATCCAAAGTAGTTCAGATTATAAACACTAAATGATGCAAGCACCAAAAAACACAAAATGCAACATGGTCTACAAGGACTACAAACATGGTATGTACTTGCTTGAATTATTCGTTCTCTGGCTGAAAATATCGAAGTGTAATTGCACGTATAACCAGTGTGCAAACTGCATATCAATATATCTATCCTGCACAAGTATGCCAATAGTTTCAAACAACAGATTAGAAAAGTATTTATGCTATGTTGTCATGATGTGGGGACTTTCTGGTAGATGGCCTCGACGTTTCCTCAAGCTATGAAAATGCACTATAATTTTCTTGTCATCAATGCCTGCAAATCTCTGTCTCTCTCAACATAGTAGATCATCATTAGACACTAAATCCTTCAATGAGCTTGCAAAATGCTTGCATTAGATCCCGCATTAGACACTATATGTTCATCACCAGGAGCATGTAAAATGTTTGCATCAAATCCTTCATTAGCAGTCTGTTCATTAGACACTTCAGGCTCAAGAACAACATGAGCTTGTATGTTTGCACCGGAAACTTGATTAGATACATCAGATTCAGTCAGTTCAGTATTGATTGGGGGAGTTATAAAATAAGTAGAAATTGGTTTCATTTTCTCATAGATTCCCTACATACAAGCAGTTTTACAACATCGTCAAGTTTAACTATTGGCCAGAAATTGAAGAGTTGAATTAGATATAATCAGGGATGTGATGTACCTGCTCGTTGCGCATGCTACTCTTGCAAGCTGCGACTGTCTGTTTGCGCAAGCTCGATGCCATGCACGTGCTGCCGCCACTGCCTCCCATGCAAGCTACACCCAGGGTTGGATCTTCATCTTCTTGTCCTTCCGTTTGCTTGAAGCCCGGCGATCGCCCTCCAACGAGGGCGTGAGGAAGTGCTGTGTCGGTCTGTCCAGCGACGGCTAGGTTAGGAGCGAACCAGGCTGGAGGCTGGAGTGAATGAATTGGGATTTTTCCTGTTGTCGATCGATATGGGAGGCGCTCGTTTGGGCCGCGAGCCTGCTATAGGGCCTGCCTTGCACTTATGTTATTGGCCCATCCAAATTGAAACATTTTTCTTCATTTTTTACATTTCCTGCTCATGCGTTGGGACAAACAAAACTAGCATGGGCCAACCTGGACGACTCAAACTAGGTGCACACTTTCTAGCCACCTGAGGCGGCCACCCATACCAGCCCCTATGGTGGCGTCGCCCCTTTTTGCGTGTATGATTGGATAGTGAAAAATATTCCAGTGGCGCTTTTGATTTACCCACAGAATGGTTGAATTTCTTGTTTCTATGAACTGAGTTCGCCAATAATGTGAAGGATGCCAGTCTTTTCATCCTATTGTAGATTGCTTAGATCTCGATATGCCAAAAGTAATCGCATGAAATATACAGTAAAAGATAGTGTGATGTGTTTGGCTACAACTAGTCTGACTACACGTCCTCATATAACATATCAAAGACACACCATCTTACCAGATTAACCATTCGACTTACCCGTGCAGTGTGGGAAGAAAGAAGTATTGGGACTACGTATCCAAGCAATTGATGTCGTGGACTCCTTCGTACAACCTTGTAAGCAAAAAAGAAGTTGAAGTGTGCCTGTACAAAGAACTAGCGTAAGTTCAGTTACCTGCTTTTTGGAATTTTAGTTAGCCACTTATTGCAAAATTGTTCAATTACGTTGCTTGGCTTAATTTAGTTTGCTACTAATTACATAATGGCACAGCCTGTTAATCATATTGTAGACTGCGCCTATCTATGTGTTTGATACTTACTGTTATGAATTACCTGTTTGCCTTAACTTAAATATCTACTTGTTTGTTTAACTGCTTTGCTGCTGCAACAACGGGTTACAATGATGTTAATAACTACTTTTTAGCATCCAACTGAAACTCTTTAATTCCTTGTTTGTTTAACTGGTTTGCTGTTATAACTCCGAGTTGAGATGTTTTGCTAACTTCAACTTTTCTGAATCCAATCAGAACTTCAATGGCAAAACAAGTTAGCCTAAGATCAAAGAGCGAGGTCCCCATGGACATTGCATCATCCCACAGCAGTGGCACCGGCCCAATCGTGCATTATGAATTGCCAACTGCTGATGCTCTAGAGGCTAAACTAGTGGTAGAAAGAGATTCTGCTTCTGCACTTAGAGATGAAGTTGACATGTTGAGGAAGCAAACAGCACAATCACAAGCAGTACTCAAGACAACCATTAAATACTTGGTGGATTTCAAAACGAAGCAAGCTGAGACTGACCAGATTGTTAAGGTCCTGAAGGAAAAAAGGAAATTAAATTCCTACTTGGTAAATCATAGGTGAAATGTTCTTTCCATAGTTGAATAACCTTTGTGTTGTCTGTTCATGTAATCAATCAAACCATTTGTTTTAGAGATCATGTAATAATTATTTTTTTGTTTTTTTGTTTGTAATTTCATTCGAGCACAAGTCTGTATTAATTGATAAGACTCGGAGACATTTCATTTGGATTGCTGTGCCAGACCTACAAATATGCCAATCGGGCTGAATGTGCATTCAGCAATAGTAGTATAGATGGACCATAAGCGGCACGCATCGGAAAGGGCTAAGATGCTGGCTAAAAAAGGATGTTGTTGTAGCCAAAGAAAAGTACAGCAGCCTGGCTTATGTATGTTAGTTGATATTATTGATCCATATACTCTATAAGTGTTTATATGTCTATTAGTTCCGTACATTCTTGGTTGATTGACTCGGTATTTGAATCTTGATACATCGCTTGTGTACATATCTAAATGGGAGTACACATTATGTTGCGTGTGACATTTGAGTTGGACATGAAATGTTCCAAATATTCGAATTCACCTTAAACTGGATTCTAGTTTCTGAATTTGAGTATTGGCATTTGTAAACCATATTCATATATGACAGTGGAATACATCTTTGTCGTCCTTTTGAAGATATATAAAAACACATAGAATGATTTATAAAGATTCGTGTAGGAATACAAAATGGATTCGAATTTAGTTGCCAGGGTAAATGTGGATGCTTATTGTCCCAAAATTCAAAAGAAACAACAAAATGTCCACTCCCACATCGGTTGCCCGAAGCCAAGTGTTTGGGAGATGGATATTACTGTCTGCCCATTACACGGACAATCCATCGGCCCGATTTCCACTCCTCTAAATAGGGGTAGGTTAGTAACTTCAATTAGACATGACACGACCGCCTCTGAGCCCATTCTAACACGGTGGGTGTCAAACATGGGCGGCAAAACTCATTTGATTCAAGCTCGTCCGAAAGACCTCTGTTTCTCCCTCCATTGCCCATTCATACACGGTGGGCGGCAAAACACCCTCTCCTCGTCCGAAATAGATGTAGGCTAATATTTTAAATAGGGGCAGATGTGTAACTTCCATCGGACATGACACAACCGCCCTACCTATCAGCCCCGTTCATACACCATGGGCGGCAAAACACCCTCTCCTTGCCCGAAATAGTTACCGGCAAATATTTGGGAGATGCGAGATTACCGTCCTATCCCCAACCGATGAGACGTCTAAATTTGAAACGGGGGATAAGTTCGTAACTTTCCCATATTTCACACAGGCGCGTCCCAAAAACATGGTTCCCCGTACCTCTCCCTCCATTTTCCCATTCATACACCATCCACGCTAGAACACCCCATTCCCACACCAGCCTCCGTCCGCCACCCCATCCATCGCCGCCGTCCTCCACCACATCCATCGCCACCATCCTCCACCATGCCGGAGCGCCTACCAAGACCGCGTCATCCACTGCTAGGGATGGACATTTCTCATCCACGGCGACGGACCAATAGCCTTGCATCGCGTCCTCTCGCTTCATCAGCGCTGTCGTCCTCTTTGTCGGGGCCGCTCACACAACCTTCTCTTCCACCGCAACGGGACTTATGCCCCGATGCACCCGTCTACCGTCGCAGATCTGCTTCAACGCCACTGACAGCCATCGCACCCCCGATGCCTACATGGCGTCGCAAAAGAGGTGGTACTTCATATCTCCTTAACTTTTTGATCTCAACCAGAAAATAGATCTTAACTTGGTTACTCTACTTTCTTTTCAGCACTTAGATTTTAGTTCTTAGTTCGAAGCAAACAATGGATGCTAAATATCATTTCTCCGGTTTGCAGCTTCAAATCTGCCATGGCACAGCCATAATACGGTTTAATTGATCATGTTGGTTCCATGGTGGTTTCTTTAATAGAAATCAGAGGGGAAACCCTCTTTTGCTAAAAAATATATGCTTAGAGTTTCCCCCTTTTATGATCACTATACGATCAGAATACATGCTTCGTGTCATAATAACACTGCTCCACCCATCAAGCTAAACAAGCTTAGTTGTTCAAATACGAATCTGATATTATTAAAATAGAGTTGTTTAATTGGTCAGCTAAATGTTCCTAAATTAGTTTCGAAAATGCATGTTCGCCGCTCGAGTGTGTATCTCTGTGTGTGGTCTGGTCAGCACGGTTGGGAGGTGAACTTTGCATATGCAGGGGTTTATAGGGAGACACTCTCCGAGTTGAAACCGCAATGCATTCCATAGATAATCTGACTACTTTTTATGTTTTCATGAATCTCAGATTCTGAATAGCATCATTATGAGCTTGCGCGCATGAAAAGAATAAAGCAGAACAATGCCATGGCTGTCAAACTTGGCATTAAGGGACAGAAATCAAGTCTGGATGCAATGCAATGCAAACACTCTCCACCTACAGATTCATGCTCAGAATATGATCCTAACAGTGATTCTGAGCTAGAGGGAGACCTAAGTCAATGTAGCTCCCTAGTGGAGGAGTCAAAGGAAAATGGCCTATCTTAGTCACCCATCCAGGTACTTGCTCTAACTTTCCAAGGTTACATTGCTCGCACATATCTTGCAACTGATGCTTTGCATTGCTTCTACTTTGTTGAAGTGCCATTAGCTTAGTTTACACATCGTGTATGTGAATACGCCCTGCCTATCCATTTTCAGTACATATTCCATCTGTCATCATACCATATTTATCCATTCAAATGCTGTTCTTGTGTATCAAACGTTCAAAAGGAAGAGGGCGATTGCTGATCGTGGAGGAGCACAAGCAAAGTATTTGGAAAAGGTAGTGGCACCTGATAAATCAAATAGCCCATTAGGTGTAGTTGCAATATCACCTGACCCACAAAATACCCCAACTCTAGCAGACTCTAGCCCTACTACACTGGTCATTTCTGAAGCCCCAACTCAGCAGACCCCAACTGCAGCAAACAGTATGATTATGCCAGTTGACATATCACCAGTTGTACGACGCAAAACCCCCATTCCAGCAAAGAGTACACCAAATCCAGTTGCCAAATCCCTTTTCAAACCAGAGAGAGCCCCAATTGCAGCAAATAGGACCCCTGTTCCATTTCTTCCCAGTTTAGAAGATGAAGCTTATGTTGTTGTCAGGAACTTTGTGCACATCTTTCCTTCATGGAAAGATCATACCGCAGACATAGAACAATTTCCAGTCTTCCTCCGCAACTTATGCGTAAGTAATGTACTAATGTTATTCATGGTCATTACTGCATATGTTTCTGTTGATAGAAGACATAAGATTTCATTCTTTTAAATAGGTGAGGTGCAAACTGGATTGTGATGACGAGCAAGGGTTGGTTGCGCTTTTCAAGCACTCGTTGATGAAGTATCGTTCCTACCTGAGGCAAGCCCACTTCAAAGGCAAGCCTCTGAACGAAATTTCTGTAAAGTCTCCGGTGCTACATTTATCTGACGGTGACTAGAATAATCTTGTTACACACTGGTCTCGGTTGTAGCATAAGGTACTGTCTATGATATCACATCATAATTTGAACTACATTTCTGCATTTGCCTTAATGTCTCACTTGTATGAAAACTGTTAGCAGAAGAACATTCATTCTCAAGGGGCCACAAAATCTCGCAACTATACTGCACACTGCATTGCTCTTGTGAGTACCTCTTGCCCTGTATGACCATACTTACTTTCATAGTTGTTTGATTATGTAGCATCACTGCACATGTTAGCCTCGTAATTGTCCATTTGGTGGACATTATAAGATCCGTATGGACTCTTACATAAATTTAGAATCAACCCAATGCTTTTGAAGAGGTTTAGCTCTGCAGTCCTCTTGTAACTGAACGTGGTCTATCACTGTACTTACATTAACAGCTACTCCCTTTGTCCATAATATAAGAACGTTTTGTACAGTACACCAGTGTTCAAAACACTCTTGTATTATGGGAAGAGGGATTGGTTCATTTTGTAGCATTCTCGATCTTATCTCCCTCGCCCACCATTTACTAAAAAAGACCAGATCTATATTTAATCTTACCAACAAGTAGAATACACAGACAATGCCAGTGCAGAAGTGTAGCTCATTGCTCTTGTCAGTACATTTTGTCCTGTAACGCTTGTACTTCCAGGGATTGGTAGTTGATTATGTAGCATCAATCTGCATCTTATCTTCATTATCCTCTGTGTAACACCCCAGATGTAACTTACCCAATATGTATTCCAACTCTTGCTGTTTCCGGTGTTAAGTTATTTTATTTTCTCGGGTTTGGGTTTTTGTCTCCGTGTGTTTTTATCGTTGTCATGCATCTCATATCATGTCTTGATGTGCATTGCATTTGCATACGTGTTCATCTCATGCATTCAAGCATTTTCCCTGTTGTCCGTTTTGCGTTCCGGCGCTTCGTTCTCCTCCGGTGGTCATTTCTACCTTTCATTCATGTGTGGGGATTAAACATTTCCGGATTGGACCGAGACTTGCCAAGCAGCCTTGGTTTACTACAGGTAGACCGCCTGTCAAGTTTCGTATCATTTGGACTTCGTTTGATACTCCAACGGTTAACCAAGGGACCGAAAAGGCCTCGTGTGTGTTGCAGCCCAACACCCCTCCAAGTTGGCCCAAAACCCACCAAAACGCTCTCCATCATCTAGAGCATTCGATCACGATCGCGTGTCCGAAAACCACACCTCATTTGGACTCTCCTAGCTCCCTCTATGCCTATATATAGAACCCCCTCCTCAAATTCCGGTTCAAGCCACCCCTAACCCTAGATCCACTGCTCCTCGCCGCACCGGACACGTCCGGACCGGCCGGACAGCGTCCGCCGCCGCCTCCGGCCAACCGGGGCGCGCCACGCGGCAAGCCCGCGCCCCACTTCCCCGCCGACAGCCGCGGCC
>NC_041386.1:33582968-33640143 GCF_002162155.2 Triticum dicoccoides | reverse complement strand
GGAGCCCGACGCCGCCGCCTCGCTCCAGCGCCGCCGCGCCGCTGCGCCCGCCATCGACGCCCGACGCCGCCGCCTCGCTCCGGCGCCGCCTCGCTGCGCCGCTCCCACCAGCCGACCCCGCGGCTCCATCCGCGCCCCCCTCTGCCGGCCGGATCCGGCGACCCGGCCCTCTCCGGCGTTCCCCACGCTCTGGCCGACTCCTCCTCCGGCGAACCCAGCCGGCGAACCTCGGTTCGCCGCCGCCCCGTTCCGGATCTGGGAGGTTGACTTTTCGCCCTCGAGATTTCACCAAGTCCCTGAAATTTCCTAGTTCATATGCTCCTGTTCATCGCATCGTAACTCCTCATCCGTAGCTCCGTTTTGGGCATATAGCATATCAAATTGTTCGCCTCAGAGAGCACATCATTTCATTCCATCTCATCATTTTCATTTGAGTTCATCTTGATGCCCGAAATGCTGTTAGAAGAGTGCTACTTGAGATAATTGTCAGATCTGCTGCTCCATTTAGATATTTGTCATTTTTGCCATGATTATTGTGTGCATGATATGCCCATGAGCTCTACAGGTGTTTTGTTAAGGGTTTTGCCATCTTTCCAGAGGTGCAACCCATGTATTTTTTTGATGTGTGTGGTGACTAGCACAAGCTTGCAAAGTGAGGCACTTGGTAATGCTGATTTCAGGGACTTAGCATTTCCACCAAGTCCTTGACCTGTTTATCTCATATTGCCATATGTTCATGTTGTTTCCTAGTGATCCGTGCCTCTTTTGAGGATGATCAGTAAGGATGTTTTGTTAATCTTGTAGTTCTCTATCCATCCATGTCTTTGTTTGCAATTATGGAGCACGCTAGCTTGAGTCAATCGAGCTCTACTTTTGCTACTTCGTGAATCTGGGCAGATTGTCTACTTGTTAGCGATTTTGCCGAGGATGTTGTAGTTGATCTGTGCATGCTATGCTATTGTTCTTGCCACGTCTAGCTTGCATTTTGTGTATTCTTGATGGGTGTATGCTTAGATTTTCATGACTTTCTCCATAGTGAGTGCATCGAGCTCGTAAACATGCCTACTTGATGTCTGTTTTCAGCATGTGCCAGTTTCACTAAGTCTGAGAATTGATTATGTTTTTGCCATGTTCACATGCTTGCAATTGTATTTTCTGATCCCTTTTGGCTCAAGGTCACTAAGGGACTTTTGTTAAGCTCTTTGAGTAGCTCCATGCCATACTTTACTTTGCCATGTTCAGGTCCTGTAGCATATAGTTTTGTTGCTCCGAAGAGTGCTATCTGATCTGAAATTCCAGACAAGTGTTAATTTCACTATCTGAAATCTGTCTGTCATATGCATTTTTGCCATGCTTGTTTGAACCTGTTAATGGATGAATTGGCCGTAGCTCAGTGCTAGACTTTTGTTAAGCATCATGAATGCATCGCTGCCATGTATTTTGTTGCCATGTTTGGATGCTGTAGCATGTTCATCTCTTTGCATTTAGATGGCTACTTGCCGTAAATCATAGAACGTGGTCATATTTGAATTGCTTGCCATTTCCAAACCGTAACTCCGATTCTGGCGTTCTTTATATCGTTTTCAAGAGATTTCATCTCATCTCTCCAGTGGCACACTTGGATTTCCATGTTGAGGCCAGGTTCATGCATCCCTTGTCAAATCTTGCATATGCATCCCGCATCGCATCCCGCATAGCATACCATCATTGCATCATATTGTTTGAGCTTTGCACGTAGTTGATTGTGTTCCGTTTGCTTGTTTGTCTTGTTTGGCTAGAGCCGGGAGACGAGTTCGCTAATGAGGAGCCCGTTGAGTTTGCTTTCGAGGATCCAGTCAACTCTGACAACTTTGCAGGCAAGATGATCATACCCTCGAAATCACTACTATCTTTGCTATGCTAGATTGCTCGCTCTTTTGCTATGCCAATGCTATGATGCCTACCACTTGCTTTCAAGCCTCCCAAATTGTCATGTCAAACCTCTAACCCACCATGTCCTAGCAAACCGTTGTTTGGCTATGTTACTGCTTTGCTCAGCCCCTCTTATAGCGTTGCTAGTTGCAGGTGAAGATTGGAGGCCGATCCTTGTTGGAACATTTATTTACTTGTTGGGATATCATTATATTGCCATGTTATCTTAATGCATCTATATACTTAGTAAAGGGTGGAAGGCTCGGTCTCTCGCCTAGTGTTTTGTTCCACTCTTGCCGCCCTAGTTTCCGTCATATCGGTGTTATGTTCCCGGATTTTGCGTTCCTTACGCGGTTGGGTTATAATGGGAACCCCTTGATAGTTCACCTTGATTAAAGCTTTTCCAGCAATGCCCAACCTTGGTTTTACCATTTGCCACCCAGCCTCTTTTTCCCTTGGGTTTCCAGAGCCTGAGGGTCATCTTATTTTAAACCCCCCCGGGCCAGTGCTCCTCTGAGTGTTGGTCCGATCCAGGCAGCCTGCGGGGCCACCTCGGGGAAACTCGAGGGTTGGTTTTACTCATAGCTTGACCTATCTGAGTGTGCCCTGAGAACGAGATATGTGCAGCTCCTATCGGGATTTGTCGGCACATTCGGGCGGTGTTGCTGGATTTGTTTTAACCTGTCGAAGTGTCTTGAAGAACCGAGATACCGAGTCTAATTGGAATGTCTCGGGAGGAGGTCTATTCCTTCGTTGACCATGAGAGCTTGTCATGGGCTAAGTTGGGACTCCCCTGCAGGGATTTGAACTTTCGAAAGTCGTGCCCGCGGTTATGGGCAGATGGGAATTTGTTAATGTCTGGTTGTAGATAACTTGAACATTAACTTAATTAAAATGAATCAACCATGTGAGTTACCATGATGGCCTCTTCTCGACGGAGTCCGAGAAGTGGACACAGTGTTGGAGTAATGTTTGCGCAGGTTTCTCTCTAGTTTCTCGCTCGCGCTTTGCCTCCTCTTCTCGCTCTATTTTTGCGAACAGATTAGCCACCATATATGCTAGTCGCTTGCTGCAGCTCCACCCATATTTATCCTGCCTTACCTATAAGCTTAAATAGTCATGATCGCGAGGGTGCGAGATTGCTGAGTCCCTGTGGCTCACAGATTACTATTACACCAGATGCAGGGCCTGATTATTCCGCTCTAGGTGACGCGCTCGAGCTCAAGTGGGAGTTCGACGAAGACTCTCAACGATACTATGTTTCCTTTCCTGATGATCAGTAGTGGTGCCCAGTTGGGGGTGATCGGGACCGTGTCGCATGTTGGGTTATCTTTTATTTTGGCGCCATAGTCGGGCCATGAGTGTTTGATTGATGTAATGTTATTTATGTACTTGATTGACGTGGCAAGTGTAAGCCAACTATGTTATCTCTCCCCGTTTTTTATCTATATTACATGGGATGTTGTGAAGATTGCCTGACTTGCGACATATGCCTTCAATGCGATTATGCCTCTAAGTCGTGCCTCGACACGTGGGAGATATAGTCGCATCGAGGGTGTTACACTCTATCCCTTCCAGTATTATCATATCTATAATTACTCCCTACAAAATGTAGAGTACATGCAATGCTTATGAAGAAGATTCTGTGCTAAAATTCTTGAGTTATCCTTCCCTTGCCATGGAGAAGGGCATTATAAAGACGGTGTTAACTGTTAATGTAAGTCATTCCTTGTAAAGCCTTTATCCTCAACTGCTGTTTAATTTGCTCATACTCCCTATCATTTACTGCTGTTTAGTTTGCTGTTTCTACCAAAATGCATGTTCGTAAGAACCGTAAGTTCTAAGTTTTACTTGTAAAACCAAATTCCTTGTTCATACCATGCACATTACTTAATACTCCCTATATGTATGCTTGTTTTTGTGGATCTATAATCCAGTGTGTGGTGAAGCAGCCCACATTTGCGCCTTGTCATCTCCTGTTTTATCTTACTGATGTGGCTGGTGATATGAACAACATGCCATGCACATTATCCAAAATAGATACAATGATTTTTTTTGCCCTTCATCTATGCTTGTTATGTTGACATGGTAATCCAATAGTGTGGTGAAGCTCCCCGCATTATGAACAATGCCAAATTATGCTATCGATATTTTGAACATACTCTTTATTTTCTAATTTGAAATTGGATAGAATTGACAGAACAATTATCATCTTTGTTTATACACATGCAAAACATGTCATCTCTCTGCTTTGTTTCAGGGTGATATGCCTGATGGCATGCACAAGTCTGCTGAAGGCTGTGAGACAAACCCAACATATATTGCAGCAAAGAAGGCAAAACATCTTGAAGATAGCGAGACAACCCCAAAGTCTTGTCTTGATGCAGTGTTCAAGTTACTTGAGACTAATAGTCAGACAAGCTCACAGAATTCGTTGTCTGAATCAGTTCGGCTTCTTTAGTCCCAAGTTCTAGCAGAAAGGCATTCTGCAACTCAACTTCGACTTGAAGTCCTATCTCTAAGAAAGATTGCGGAGAACACCAATGAGAACCTCATTGCTAAATAGCTACACATAGAAGCTATGACTGACATGCTAGGCCGGTCTCATAGCCTTGCTCAGCAGCTTGCGCAGCAGTTCCCCTACAAGGCTAACCTTTCTTGAACTGTCTTGGAAGTGGTCTCGGTTCAGTATTATTTTGTTACGCTGCAATGGTGCCCAGTTTTTGTAATCTGCTTCTTCGTTGCGCTTTATGATTAGTGGTGGCGAACTTTGATGCCCAATGGATGTAATATACCTTAAATCCTTTATTGTGTAGTGTAGGTTTACTCTTAGTTACTATGCCGTAATTTCTTTATTGTATAGAGTAGGTTTGTTCTTAATTCCTACTAGTTACGCAGCAGCCCGAAATGAACCCCGGCCCATGATTGTGCAAATCAAATCACGGGCTTTTAACAGGCAAAAATTTTCTGGGTCCTTGTTTGGCCCAATCAGATATTGGCTGCGAGCAGGCCGGATGCAAACCGGGCCGTAGTTAGGCCCAACTATATGACGGGCTTTTAACAGGTCGAAATTAATTTAGGGCCGAAATGTTAAACGGGCCCTTAACAGGCCAAAACTAATATCAGGCCGAATTAATAAGTGGGCCTTTAGCAAGTGGGCCCAAAAGCATAGTGTCCAGTTGACGGGCCGAATCTGATATGGGCCATAATTGAGCCCAAAGCCTCTTAAAGGGCTGGACCTGATCTGGGCCGTAATTTGGCCCAGAACGTGGTAGGCTTTTAACGGGCCGGATCTCATATGGGCCACTATTAGGCCCGGAGCGTGGCAGGCCATTAATGGACCAGATCAAATATGGGCCGGCATTTGGCCCAAAACATGGGAGCCAGTTAATGGTCCGGCCTACTAGGGTCCTCAAAATCATGTGGGCCTACAGCTAGGCCGGCCCATTAATGTCGGCGAAATCTCATGGTCCTTTAGCTGGGACGGCCCATTATGACCTGCAAGAATCTTGTGGGCCTTTACCTGGGCCGGCCCATTATGGCACAAAAAAATCTTGTGGGCCTTTACCTGGGCCGGCCCATTATGGCCTGCAAAATCTTGTGGGCCTTTAGCTGGGCCAACCCATTATGGTCCGCAGAATTTTGTGGGCCTTTAGCTGGGCCGACCCATTATGGTCCGCAAAATCTTGTGGGCCTCTAGTTGGTCCGGCCCATTTAAACTTGTTGGGTCGTGCCACGTGTTGACGTATCATAGGCGCCTTCTGTCCAGTGAGTGGATGACATTTGTCCCAACGATGAGCCGACACGTGTTTCCTCTAGCCAATGATGATTTACACGTGGAAAATCCCCATTGGTCGGGGCTGTTAACGGGTTATCGGATCCAAAACCCGACCCGATAGCTTAACGGCATTCTGTTACGATGGATGCCACGTGTCGGTCACCCTTGACGAAAGCACTTCTGTGACGCGCGATTTATCATCATGGAAGTGGACACTTCCGTGATGATAATTTTGGTAATGTCATGGAACACTTCTACGACAGCACAGGTATGACTATCTTGATTCTGTCATAAATTTGTCATGGATGTACATGCATGACAAAAAAAGCGACCTACTGTGACAAACATGTATCATCACGGAAGTGTATTTTTTTGTAGTGGAGGCTCTTCAGCCAGTGCCGAGCTGGTCCTTTCAGCTTGAGGGGAAAGTATTTGATGGCGTGGAGATCATCTCCACGAGCCATGTGGATATGAAGGATAAAGTCCTCAATCCAGACCCCAGGGTATGTCGTTCCGTCATATGCCTCTATGTTCACGGATTTGAATCCTTCTAGAAATTCGTGATCCAAAACCTCATCGGTGAAGCATAGGGGGTGCGCGGCACCCCTGTGTTTGGATGTGTCATGGCATTCTGATGGTTGTAGTGTTCGGTTTTGATTCTGTGTCGGAGCGCGCTTCCTAGATCCGTAGATGGACCTGGTCATACCGGCTTTTTGGTGCAAGTCCTCACGTAAATCGTGTGCTGACTTATGTGCAACATCGTTAGCCGCCCTATCACGGCCACGGGGTGGTCGATCTGGCTGATCGGCCGTTTTATTTTTTGGCTGTATAGGCTCTAAAGCCTCGTCATCGAATTCAGGCAACAGCTTGCGCTTTGGATAGCTCTTTGTGTGGCGGCTGCCATCGTACTTTTCTTCAGTGTCGAGCACTTTGTTCCATCTACTGTTAAGTGTATTTTGCGCAGCATTAAACCTTTGCTTCTGCTTCTTCAGAATCCTCGCGGTGGCAATAGGCCTTCTGTGGAGGTCCTCTTGCTCCAAGTGCCTTTCTGGGATGATGTGTGCATCATCGTCCGGACTGTTCTCCTCTCCGGAGACAGGTTGATGAGCTTTACCCTCGGTGTCGCCGTGATGGGACAGCGGCTCCATACTATGTTCGCCGTCCGCTGGTTCATCCTGCTCTATCGCTGGGTCCATGTCGTCATCATTTGCTTTGGAGTCAACCAGGGTATTATTCTTTCTTGCGCTGTTATCGCTATTTTTGCCGAGGCGGGATTTGGAGCGGCGCCTACGTCATCACTTTGGTTGCTTCTCGAGGGGATTATCCTTCACTGCATCCTTCCGTTCCTCGTCATTGTTTTGTTTGGGTGTATCCACCATGTATATATCGTGTGATGAAGTGGTTGTCCAGCACCCTGTGGGCGGTGGTTCCTGTTCCTCTCATGCATCGTCGTCCATACCGTCGATGTCTTAGGAGTAGAAATCAAGCATGTCAGTTAAGTTGTCGACAGTGGCCATTAAGTGGGTGGTGGGTGGGGAACAAATTTCTTCGTTGTCCGCTTCCCACTCCAACCGGACATAGTTCGGTCAAGGGCCTTCTGACAAGGAGAGAGACCTTAATGAATTCAGCGCGTCACCCAGGGGCGAGTGCTGAAAGATATCCGTGGAGGAGAACTCCATAATCGGCGCCCAATCAGATTCGATAGGCACGGACGCAGGCGGTTCAAAGCCTGTGGCCGGGGACGAATCCAAGGGTCTGGCAACACAGGTCTCGTAGGAGGTGAAGTCAGTATTCGGCTTTGTCGCCGCTGAGTGTGCAGCCTCCGTGACGGGGTCCATCCACCCGTCCTCGGACAGTGTGATCTGCTCTGGATCGAGGGCCGGAGTTGCCACAGGTGTGATCTCCCGAACACTGTCCGGCGACAGACCTAAGTCATGCTCGTTGTGGCTGTGCAGCGCACCTGACACGGGCTCGGATCCGTTGAAGATCAAGTCTCCGCAGATGTCAGCAGTATAGTTTAAGTTTCCAAACCTGACCTGACGGCCAGGGGCGTAGCTCTTGATCTGCTCTAGCTGGCCAAACAAGTTGGCCCGCAGTGTGAAGCCGCCGAATATGAAGATCTGTCCGGGGAGAAAAACCTCACCCTGGATCGCATCGTTGCCGATGATCGAAGGATCCATCAAGCCTTATGGTGACGACAAAGTGGAACTCTCAATGAAAGCACCAATGTCGGTGTCAAAACCGGTGGATCTCGGGTAGGGGGTCCCGAACTGTGCGTCTAAGGCGGGTGGTAACAGGAGGCGGGGGACACAATGTTTACCCAGGTTCGGGCCCTCTCGATGGAGGTAATACCCTACATCCTGCTTGATTGATCTTGATGATATAAGTATTACAAGAGTTGATCTACCAGAAGATCGTAGAGGCTAAACCCTAGAAGCTAGCCCATGATTATGATTGTTCTTGTCCTACGGACTAAACCCTTCGGTTTATATAGACACCGGAGAGGGATAGGGTTACACAGAGTCGGTTACAAGGGAGGAGATCTACATATCCAAATTGCCAAGCTTGCCTTCCACGCAAAGGAGAGTCCCACCCGGACACGGGATGAAGTCTTCAATCTTGTATCTTCATAGTCTAACAGTCCGGCCAAAGTATATAGTCCAGCAGTCCGAGGACCCCCTAATCCATGACTCCCTCAGTCATCAATTACCAAAAGGGGAGATTGAAAGCACAAGTGCTCCCTGGGTGGTTTTGGCAATTAATGCCAACATATCTCTTATTGGACTAATGTTTTCATCTAGTATATTTTAGACAAGTTCAACAGATGGAGTGGTGTGGACAAGAGGATATGGAACCCTTTCAAGATGCTAGGGACAAAAGATTGGCTCAAGCTCTAAAGCTCAAGACTCTACATTTTACTTTTAGTGATCCAAGATCACATTGAGTCCATAGGAAAAGCCAATACTATTAAAAGGGGATGAGATGTTGCTTAATGGCTTACTTGCTCAAAGTGCTTAGAGATATTCTCCAAAGCCCTCAACCACTTTCCCATATCCACATATGTCCCAAACGAAAAGTCAAACTCGGCCCCACCAAAATTTCCTACCCGACGCCACCGAATTCACTTGACATAGCCACTTCCAGAAACCCTAGTCAAATTGGTCTCACCGATGAAATCTCGGTCTCACCGAGATGGGCTTGCAAACTCTCTGTTACCTATTGCGATAATTTTGGTCCCACCGAGATATGCAATCGGTCCCACCGAGTTTGCTTGACAAACATCTGTTTTGCATATTAGCAAAATCGGTCTCACCGAGTTTGCGTAATCGGTCAAACCGAGACGAGGTATTATCCTAACCCTAGCACATTGGTCCCACCGAGTTGATCATATCGGTCCCACCGAAATGTCTAACGGTCACATTATGAACTAAATCGATCCGACCGAGTTGTCTAATTCTGTCCCACCGAGTTTGGTGATTTGTGTGTAACGGTTAGATTTTGTGTGGAGGCTATATATACCCCTCCACCCACTCTTCATTCATGGAGAGAGCCATCAGAACGTGCCTACATTTCCAACATACATTTTCTGAGAGAGAACCACCTACACTTGTGTTGAGGTCAAGATATCCCATTCCAACCACGTAAATCTTGATCTCTAGCCTTCCCCAAGTTGCTTTCCACTCAAACCCTCTCTCCACCAAATCCAATCCTATGAGAGAGATCTGAGTGTCGGGGAGACTATCATTTGAAGCACAAGAGCAAGGAGTTCATCATCAACACACCATCTATTACCTTTTGGAGAGTGGTGTCTCCTAGATTGGTTAGGTGTCACTTGGGAGCCTCCATCAAGATTGTGGAGTTGAACCAAGGAGTCTGTACGGGCAAGGAGATCACCTACTTCGTGAAGATCTACCCTAGTGAGGCAAGTCATTCGTGGGCGATGGCCATGGTGGGATAGACAAGGTTGCTTCTTCGTGGACCCTTCGTGGGTGGAGCCCTCCGTGGACTTGCGCAACCGTTACCCTTCGTGGGTTGAAGTCTCCATCAACGTGGATGTATGATAGCACCACCTATCGAAACCACGCCAAAAATCTTCGTGTCTCCAATTGCGTTTGCACACTCAAATCCCATCCCTTTACATTCTTGCACCTTGCATGATTTCCTTTCCGCTGCTCATACACTCTTGTCATGCTTGCTTGATACGTATTGTGAATGTTTAAACTTGTGCTAAAACTCCACTTCAACTTAAAGAAATTAAAAACTGCAACTTTTCTTACTAAGAGTCTATTCACCCCCCCTCTAGACACCTCTTCTCGATCCTTTCAGTTCCTTTTTTACTTCGCATATTAGATTTCTTTCAATTCAATTGATTTTGCATTGTGAATGTTCGTACTTTTTTCTATAAGATTGGTCAAAGTAGAGATACTTTAACTTCAGACAAAACTTATATGCAGACTAAAAAGGACCAGAGGGTGTACATGTGAAACTGCTACAAATGAGGTGATCACCCTGGGAATAATGCTAGTACGTATCATTTTGCGTGTTCATCCAATGCCAGTGATACAATAATTCAAACTAATCGAATTAAATTCATTCATACACGGTTGGATTTCATATAAACATGTTGGATTTCATTACATGTCATACATTCTTCAACTAAAAAGAGGTGTGTTGGAGGTATAATTAATTAACCGAAGCTACCCACCCGTGTCCGACTGAGCCGAACAGAAGCTTCTTCTCCAACGGACTGAGCTTCAATGACTTAACTGTAGGTGTAGTTGCATAACTCACATGTGGCCGAGATGCCCGCTGGGCCCACGTGTCAGTGACCCAACTGCACCTACACTTAAGTAACTGAAGCAGTGTCCTTCTCCAACACAGCTCTCCGACTCCATGTCACCACCAAGAAGCAGCTAATCGGTCATCAATGGTTAACCCGCCTAGCTTGGCTTCAACCGGAGGGTAGCAGCGGTGGCCATACTTGGACCCAAGCAGCGGCAACCTACCGTGTTCTACTCTTCCTCATTTTTTGTGTGGTGCGGCCTCGACGGAGCCGGCGATGTCCTCTGTCTCGTTGCCGGTGTGGCGGTGCCTCGACGGAGCAGGGGAAATCCTACCCCTCATTCCTGGCAGGGTGGGGCCTCGGCTGGGCCAGCGATGTCCTCTACCTCGTTATTGGCGGGCCGGGGCCTTGGCAGAGTAGGGCCTCGCCAAAGCCGACTAAGTCCTCCACCTCGGTGCCGGAGGGGCAGGGCCTCGGCGGAGCCGGAGATGTCCTCTGCCTCATTGTTAGCGGGGTGAGGCCTTGGTGGAGTAGGGCCTCGCCGAAGCTAGCGAAATCCTCCGCCTTGGTGCCGACGGGGCGGGGCATCGGCGGAGCCGGCGGTGTCCTCTGGCTTGTTGTTGGCGCGGCGGGGCCTCGGCGGAGCACGGCCTCATCGACACCAGCGGAGCATGGACTCGGTGGAGCTGGCATTGTCCTCCGCCTCGTCCTCGGTCTTGAAAAATAGCGCCTCACCCGCTTCATCGCCCTCTTTGTAGGCGGCTGTAACCTCTGCCACCCGCAAGCGGTACCGCCAGCGTGCAAGGCGGCTCTTGCGGGCGGAGCAGTACGAGTCGAGCAGCGCCTCCTGCTCTGCCCGCTCCGCGTCGATCTGCTCCTCCACCTGCAGGTGCTCCTGGAGGAGGTGTTGGTTGTAGGTGACGTCGGCCTACGCCTCTCAGAACTGCTCCTGACACTTCTCTCTCACCATGTCCATGTATTGGGCACGGGCCTCGCCGATGGTCATGGTGCAATGCACCGGCGAGGATGGCGCGGAGGAGGGGCTTGGCGTCGGATCGTCAACTACCATCTTCTCCATTGGGACGTCGTCGTCCTTCGGCTGCCTGCCGGCCAGCCAGTTGGCAGCAATGTCCGCCATCTCCTTGTGGTCCGTCGTCTGCCTGTCCCAGAGAGCGCTGGAGCGCAAGGAAGCCATGGTGGGTAGTAGTGGTGTGGAAATGAGAAAGGGAACAGAGGCGGATGGCTGCGGCTATGGCCGGCGCAACAGTTTATATAGCAATGGTCGGCGGCGGAGGGACTGACGGGTGGCTCCTGAGTAGCCGCCTCAGCAACCGCATATCATTAATGTGGGCGGAAGACGGACGGATGGACGACACTTGTGTCGTTTGAACGCGGAGCAATCACCTGCACTGGGGAGCGGCGAGGGCGGCGCTGACCGTTTTGGGCGGAAAGCGCGCGTGGGCGAGGGAGGCGGTCTGGGTGGGCCAGGGCGGTCAGACTCATGCCTAGCAGCGGTTCGGTCTAGTAGCCGGACATGCTGGCTCGCCATCGAGCTCTCCAAGCTAAGCGACGACAATCAGAAGATGGAGGTAGCTTCCGACCAGGAGCCGGCGCCACTGTCCAAGCCGGTTCATACCGTGTTCACCATAGAGCAGGTGCGGTTGCACTTCGATGCCCTAATGGCGGAAGAGCTACCAGCACAAGAGGACATGTGCTGCAACCTTCGTCTCCTCAACGAGTACCAGCGAACAAGTGAACGACAATGTCGTCACGGACATGTGGCCCTATGATCCTGGCTTCCTGAATGAGCAGCGGGCACTGTATCAGACCATCCGTAGGGCCCGTGAGGCCCTCTCTGTCGTCCTTCGAGTTGTTGTGCTCGTCGTGGCACCGCCGTCTCATGTTGTCAACATGGTTGACGGACATGAGGAATGAGGAGATGACTTTACTTGGAGAGGATGATAGTGGGGACCCACTAGCGCCATAGCCGCACGTACGCAAGTGCCTCCTTATTATATACAACTATAATTTTTTTGCTTCCTCTTGGTTTCCTGACATCATGGCCCCACACCATGGTCAACCTATGTAGTCAATAAACGAGAGAATTGCACAAGGAGCGGCCGATAGCTGGGACCAAGCAGCTCAAGCAGTATTTGTGTTTTTGAGGTGTGAGCACTGCAGAGTTTTTCTTGAGCGATGTTTTTGTTGTTGTTCAGAGGAGGGCACGGTATTAACTGGGCGGGCTGTGGCCCGTCTAGCCCAGGCCAGATATCCAGCCCAGATATTAATTTTTTTCAAGCTAAAAATGGCTAGCCCAGCTATACTTCTTTTTGAGGAATACCTAGGCAAGGTCAAATTGTTATTCTCCGGCCCGCTGGGCTGCAAATCTTTCCTAGGAGGGATGCATTAGGCTTAACAAGAAAATGGGCTTTAAGAAATAATAAATGGGATGTAATTATAAAAACCGGGCAGTAACAATAAAAAAATGCACCAAACACGTAATTAGTTTAAAAAATATTACTATTGGATTTTGAAAATTTTAATTTCATTAATTGTTGCGCACACAATATTTCGTTGGATTTTTATGTAATACAAACTTGTTTTGAAATTATAGTTAATCTGACTAGAAATTTCGGGATAAACATATTTCGGATCCCATCAAAATGTGGGAAATTTTATTGAATTCTGTTTTGAACGGTTGGTTCAAATTATTAATCGTTGTCCTAGTTATAAAATGGGATGTACTTTTAACAAACTATAAATGGGTTGTAGTAAATTCCATTAGAATTCAAAAATGGGCTGTACATTCTTACAAATTGCAAATGGGCTATATGTTCTCTACCACACACTTGTGGGCCTACTAAGTTGACACGTCCCCACAAAAAAAACTAAGTTGACGCGTATGCAAGGCTTTGTCAAGCTATAGTCAACACACGGTTCTAGCAGCAGTAGCCGTTGGATGTCCATCCAACGGATGCGTGCTTCTTCTTCAATATCTGATATTTTTGCTTCAGCCGCCCAAAAAATGATTCCTCCCCATGACATCTGGGGCGCATCATTTCGAAGGCTGGCCTGTGGGCCTACTAAGTTGACTCATACCAAGGGCTTTGTCAACCTAGTCAATATAAACGATTCTAGCTGCAGTGACCGTACGATGTCCATCCAACGCCCGTCGTGCTTCTTCAACCTCTAGTCTTCTTGCTCTAGCCGCCCAAACTTGCGTCGGCCGTGCCGCCTGTTCCTGCATCCCGTGTCCGGCTGTGTTGCCACCGCTGGCCATGCCATCCCTCTATACTCACCCACACCTTCTGTTATTCTCCAACGACGGCAGCCTCACACCGCACCCGAAGCAGTCAACCCATGTACTCCCCTCTGTGTGGGCATCCACTCCAGCGTCTTCCCCGGCTCTGTGACGTTCCCTTCCTAGGCCTCGCCGTTGTCCACCGCCTTGGTGCTCTTGGTACAGCGTGGTCAACGTGGTCAACGAAGGACAGCCATCGGAAGTGGACTTTAGGCGGTGAGGCTGACAGCTGGACCCACCAGCTACATCTTCAAACACAAGGAAGTTCCTCCTTATTACTCACAAAAAAATGGTTCCTCCCCCTGACAGCTGGGACCGACTAGCTATATCTTCGCACACAAGGAAGTGTGTCCTTATCCTCCCTGACCGCTGGGACCCACCCGGTTAAAGCATACGTAGCGTTGTCTGTCTGGTCGTGAATGTGTATGAACATACTGGTCCATCGGTCTCTCTGCAAGTATGAACCATGGCGGAGTAAGTAGTCACACGTGTCGTTGTAGAGCACCCGACATAGCAGTTCACGCAGTCTCGTCTAAGTCATGTACACGTACGTACAGACATAGGGCAAAAAATACGGCCACAAACGTACATACGGGCGGGGTCTCGAGCATGTACTCGCGCATATATATGGACAGCCAGGTCTTGTGTACATGGAGAGGCAACGGACGGCAGCAACGACGTCCTGTTCATCGGTCAGCGAACCGGCTTGGTCGGAACGAAGAAACATCGTCCTGTTCATCGGGAGGCAACCGACTGGGTCGGAATGCATCCTGTTCAACGGGAGCCAACCAGCTTGGACGGAACACCTGAAACCAGGTCTGGCGTACCGCAGAAAAGAGGAAACGGCCTTTTGTTCGACCGGCCACGGTCGAAACGGGATCTTGTTCATCAGGAGGGGTCTGGTGTACCGCAAAATGGAGGAAACGGACTTGTGTTCGACTGCCTATAGTCGAAACAGGGTCCTGTTGATCGGGGGTGTGGCGTACCATAAAACGGAGGAAATGGACTTGTGTTGAAGCGCCTACCATTAAAACGGGGTCCTGTTCATCCATCGTCTACTGCCTCGCTCCAGCCTCCACGGGCTACTGTTCATCCACTGTCGACCTCCTCCACCCTCCACGGGCTACTATTCATCCACGCCTACTGTTCATCCAGTCTCCACCAGCTACTGTTCTTAGAGCCTCCACGGGGTCCTGTTCATCCACCCCAACCAGCTGGGGTCGGTGGCCTCCTCGGGGTCCTATTCATCCAACCCCCACCAGGAACTGTTCATCCACAGCCAACCAACCGGCTCGACTCACCATGTCTCGACTTGTTCTACGCACCATGCGCATGGTAGCAATGTTTATTTTCATTGAGAGGCAACCCAACACTGGCTCGATCGGCTTTCAGTAAGCAGCAGCAGTGATTGATCGCTCGGGTTCAGTTAATAGCAGCATCCAAGGAATTGCTCGGGTTCAGTCAGCAGCGAATGAATAACTCAGGTTTAGTTAACAGCCAAGGGATCGATCGCTCGGGTTCAGTAACGTGCGATCGCTCCGGGTTCAGTTAGCCAACGCCTCACACACAAGCGCGTACACAGGAGAAATGCGCAAACCACAGTGCATCACTCGAGCCCAACCACCCACCGTAACCGGGAACTCCATAATGTTTTCCTCGCCCTCACTTCTACCATGATTTTTTCCGTCATGGACGGCCCATAGAATGTCATGCAGCTGCGCCTCTGATACGTCCATTTTGCATCATGTTTTCTTACTGTTATTTATAATTTATTTATCCATCATAATGCTTTTTGGAGTAATTCTAATGCATTTTATCTCTTAATTTGTAAGGAACACACCAAGAGGGAGAATTCCGGCAGTTGGAAATGTGGACCTGGAAAAGCTACGTCAGGCCACCCATTCTGCACAACTCCAAATGAGCTGAAACTTCACGGAGACTGTTTATGGATTATTTAAGAAATACTGGAGCCAATAAACACCAGAGGGGGCCACCAGGTGGCACAACCCACCTTGGCAAGCCAGAACCCCCAGGCGCTTTTCTAGTATACGCATGGTTATTTTGTACTGTCTGGTATAAGTATATACCTTGGGATCCATATATAAAACCTGTTGATTTAGCTCCACCATCACTGGATGTATTTAACACCTATCATGCCGATGTCGTGGGTTATAAGAAGGTCACATACCTGATTACTAAGGACATTGTCCAAACAAACTATGGCAGACACCTTTAAACAACCATCATTTAACGAAGTAGTAAATTCGAATGACTACAACCTTGATCAATCTGATCACAAAGTGAGTTTTTCATGCTTATGCATTGGTGCTCTGGTGGGTTGTGGCCTCCTCGGCCCACCTCCGGTGCCCATCTTCTGGTATATAAGTCATTTTGACCTAGAAAAAATAAGCGGAGGACTTTTGGGATGAAGCGCGCCGCCTCGAGGCGAAACTTGGGTAGGAGCACTTTTGCCCTCCGGCGAAGTGATTCCGCCGGGGGAACTTCCCTCCCGGAAGGGGAAATCATCGTCATCATCATCACCAACAACTCCCCCATCTTGGGGAGGGAAATCTCCATCAAGATCTTCAATAGCACCATCTCCTCTCAAACCCTAGTTCATCTCTTGTGTTCAGTCTTGTTACTGGAACTATAGATTGGTGCTTGTGGGTGACTAGTAGTGTTGATTACATCTTGTAGTTGATTACTATATGGTTTATTTGGTGGAAGATTATATGTTCAGATCTATTATGCTATTTAATACTCCTCTGATCATGAACATGTTTATCATTTGTGAGTAGTTACTTTTGTTCTTGAGGTCACGGGAGAAATCATGTTGCAAGTAATCATGTGAACTTGATATGTGTTTGATATTTTGATAGTATGTATGTTGTTATTCCCTTAGTGGCATCATGTGAACGTCGACTACATGACACTTCACCATATTTGGGCCTAAGGGAATGCATTGTGGAGTAGCAATTAGATGGTGGGTTGCGAGAGTGATAGAAGCTTAAACCGCAGTTTATGCGATATTTCGTAAGGGACCAATTGGATCCAAAAGTTTAATGCTATGGTTCGAATTTATTCTTAATACTTTTCTCGTAGTTGCGGATGCTTGCGGGAGGGTTAATCATAAGTAGGAGGTTTGTTCAAGTAATAATAGCACCTAAGCACCACTCCACCCACATATCAAATTATCAAAGTAGCGAACACAAATCAAACAAACATGATGAAAGTGACTAGATGAAGTTCTCGTGTACCCTCAAGAACTCTTTGCTTATCATAAGAGGCCGTTTTGGCCTGTCCTTTGCCTCAAAAGGATTGGGCTACCTTGCTGCACTTTTGTTACTATTATCGTTACTTGCTCGTTACAAATTATCTTGCTATCAAACTACTTCGTTACTTACAATTTCAGCACTGTAGACAATACCTTACCGGAAACTACTTGTCATTTCTTTCTGATCCTCGTTGGGTTCGACACTCTTACTTATCGAAAAGAGCTACAATTGATCTCCTTTACTTGTGGGTCATCAGTCTCCGGCCCGCCTACGAAAAGCCCATTTTATGTCATGATTTTTTGTCATAGAAGTAGGAGCCTACCACATCTATGATGATACCGGGTTTTTTCACAATTATCGTCATAGAAGTGTCATAAGCATGACAGGAAAAAATCGTTCGGCCCAAAATGTCACGGATGTGTCTTTTTTTGTAGTGCATAGACCTGTTGTTGGCATGCATGTTGTCTCAGTTGAGATAGGAGATCACTGTTATGATGGTTTATGCGACATAGGTGCTAGCGTGAGTGCTATTCCTTTTACCCTATATCAAGAAATTATGAATGACATAGCACCCACCAAAATACATGACAGAGATGTTACTATTAAACTTGCTAATAGAGACACCATCACACCACTTGGGATTGTTAGACATGTTGAAGTCTTGTGTGGGAAAATAAAATACCCTACTAATTTTCTTGTTCTTGGTTCCCCACAAGATGACTTTTGTCCCATTATCTTTGGTAGACCTTTCTTGAACACCGCTAATGCTAAAATTGTTTATGAGAAACAAATTGTCGGTGTTAGTTTTGGTGATGAGTCTCATGAGTTTAATTTTTCCAAGTTTAGTAGAAAGTATCATAAGAAACAATTGCCTAGAAAGGATGAAATTATTGGTCTTGCTTCTATTGTTATACCTCCTACTAATCCTTTAGAACAATATTTGCTAGACCATGAGAATGATTTACATATGCATGAAAGAAATGAAACAGATAAGATTTTCTTTGAACAACGTCCTCTGCTTAAACACAATTTGCCAATTGAAGCTCTAGGAGGTCCTCCTCCACCTGAAGGTGATCCTGTGTTTGAATTAAAACAGTTACCTGACACTTTGAAATATGCTTATCTTGATGAGAAAAAGGTATATCCTGTTATTATTAGTGCTAACCTTTCAGAACATGAAGAAGAAATATTATTGAAAGTTCTAAGGAAGCACCTAGCTGCTATTGGATATACTCTTGATGATCTTAAAGGCATTAGTCCCACTCTATGTCAGCACAAAATTAATATGGAACCTGATGCTAAACCCGTTGTTGACCACCAATATCGGTTAAATCCGAAGATGAAAGAAGAGGTAAGAACAGAAATATTAAAACTTCTGGAAGTAGGTATAATCTATCCCATAGCTGATAGTAGATGGGTAAGTCATGTTCATTGTGTCCCTGAGAAAGGAGGTATTACTGTTGTTCCTAATGATAAGAATGAACTTATTCCACAGAGAATTGTTACATGCTATAGAATGGTAATTGATTTTAGAAAATTAAACAAAGCAACTAGAAAAGATCATTACCCTCTGCATTTTATTGATCAAATGCTAGAAAGATTATCTAAGCACACACATTTTTGTTTCCTTGATGGATATTCTGTTTTTTTTCACAAATACCTGTTTCTCAACCTGATCAAGAAAAGTCCACTTTTACTTGTCCTTTTGGAACTTATGCTTATAGACGTATGCCTTTTGGTTTATGCAATGCACCTGCTACCTTTCAAAGATCTATGACTGCTACATTCTCTAACTTTTGTGAAAAGATTGTTGAGGTTTTCATGGATGACTTTTCTATTTATGGGAGTCTTTTGATGATTGTTTAAGCAATCTTGATCAAGTTTTGCAGAGATGTGAGCAAAAAATCTTGTCTTGAATTGGGAGAAGTGCCACTTTATGGTTAACAGAGGTATTGTTTTGGGCCATAAAATTTCTAAAGAGGTATTGAGGTGGACAAAGCTAAGGTTGATGCAATTGAGAAAATGCCATGTCCTAAAGATATCAAAGGTATCCGTAGTTTCCTAAGTCATTATGGTTTCTATAGGAGATTTATCAAAGACTTCTCTAAAATTGGTCCCTTACAAATCTTTTGAAAAAGAATATTCCTTTTGTTTTTGATGATGATTGTTTAGAAGCCTTCAAAACACTCAAGAAAGCCTTAATTTCTGCACCTATTGCTCAACCACCTGATTGGAACTTGCCTTTTGAAATTATGTGTGATGCTAGTGATTATGTTGTTGGTGCTGTTCTAGGACAAAGAGTTGATAAGAAATTAAATGTTATTCGCTACGCAAGTAAAACTCTAGACAGTGCACACAGAAATTATGCTACTACTGAAAAAGAATTTCTAGCAGTGGTGTTTGCTTGTGATAAATTTAGATCCTATATTGTAGATTCAAAAGTAATTATTCACACTGATCATGATGCAATAAAGTATCTTATGGAAAAGGAAGATGCCAAACCTAGGATTATTCTGTGGGTTCTTTTGCTAAAAGAATTTGATTTGCATATCACTAATAGAAAAGGAGCGGAGATCCCCGTGGCTGATAACTTGTCTAGGTTAGAAAATGTTCTTGATGACCCACTGCCAATTGATGATAGTTTTCCTAATGAGCAATTAGCTGCAATAAATTATTTTAATAGTACACCTTGGTATGCTAACTATGATAATTATATTGTTGCTAAATATTTACCACCTAGTTTCACATACCAACAAAAGAAAAAATTCTTCTATGATTTAAGACATTACTTTTGGGATGACCCACATCTTTATAAAGGAGGAGTAGATGGTATTATTAGATGTTGTGTACCTGAGCATGAACAGGGAAAAATCCTACGGAAATGTCACTCTGAAGCTTATGGAGGACATCATGCGCGAGACAGAACTGCTCACAAGGTATTGCAATCTGGGTTTTATTGGCCTACTCTCTTCAAGGATGCCCGTAAGTTCGTCTTATCCTGTGATGAATGTCAAAGAATAGGTAATATCGGTAAGTGTCAAGAAATGCCTATGAATTATTCACTTACTGTTGAACCATTTGATGTCTGGAGATTTGATTACATGGGACCTTTTCCTTCCTCTAATGGGTATACTCATGTTTTGGTTGTTGTTGATTATGCTACTAAGTGGGTAGAAGCTATTCCAACCAGTAATGCTGATCACAACATCTCTATTAAAATTCTTAAGGAAAAAATTATTTTCCCAAAGTTTGGAGTCCCTAGATATTTAATGACTGATGGTGGTTCACACTTTATTTGTGGTGCTTTCCATAAAATGCTTGCCAAGTATGATGTTAACCATAGAATTGCATCACCCTATCATCCTCAATCTAGTGGTCAAGTTGAACTTAGCAATAGAGAAATAAAATTAATTTTACAAAAGACTGTCAATAGGTCCCGGAAGAATTGGTCTAAGAAATTAGATGACGCACATTGGGCTTATAGAACAGCTTATAAAAATCCTATGGGTATGTCTCCTTATAAAGTAAAATGGTTTATGGAAAAGCTTATCATTTGCCTCTTGAGTTAGAACATAAAGCTTATTGGGCAATTAAAGAACTCAACTATGATTTCAAACTGCCTGGTGAGAAGAGGTTATTTAATAAGGAATTTTATTTCTGTGCCCCTGGTTCGTTAGTTCTACTCATTCATCCACACGCTCTTAAGTTTTGCTCACTTTTACCCACTCCCTTGCCCAAAACCCTCAGAACTGGTAACAGCAGATGTTGCGTCGAGTGAATGGCTTGACCGTTAACTCTGGCGAGTGGGGCCGTGTAGGGCCGAGTCCACAGTTTGACCATTACGTGCTAACGAGTGGGCCGCAAAACTGACACTCACTATAAACTGAATCAGATCGAGTCGCTTCCGCGCCGCCCCCTCCATCACCGTCGTGTCGGCTCTGCCGCCATCGTTCCACCTCTGCAGCAGTCGTGCCACCTCTGCTGCATCTACCCTCTCTCCCCATCTAGGATTAGGAAGCAATGTCGTGGGAGCACCCCGTCCGTCCCATCGACCGTGGAGATGATTGGGTCGAATCAAAGGCAGACAATTCATGAATTCCACCTGGGTAAGAATCGTTTTCCTCCCAAATTGATTAGGAGATTTGTAAATTAGGCTGTATTTGACCACCGTTGGCGTGAATCAGTACAATTTTCCTGAAATTTTTTGGCCTAATTGCGCCCTTTATTTCAATCGAATAGGGTTGATCCTGCTCTTGCTTTTTGGCTGGCAGTTAAAATGGAAACTAGCGAGCTGCATGGAACTAAACTATATCTGATTTCTAGTTTTTTCTATCCGAAAGTGGTAAAAACTAGCCTTTTGTTCACAGATTTCTGCGAGGCACTATGTTGTGAGTATCTATGGAGCCCTGCCGATGCACTTGAACTGAGATATTTTGACAGTACCGAGCAGAGATTTGTCCCATTAACTTGTGATGAGCATCTGGGATTGCTATTTAGTTTAAATGCTGACAGCCGTTTCGGTAAAATCCATATCGGTGTGCTCCAGGCACGCAAACAATGTATCCTGAAGGGGAAAGGTGTTCAGACATCATTTGTCTCTTCTAATTGCAAGTGTCCTCGCACTCCTTGTAGGTCGAGACCAAGTAAACCTAGTGGTTCTAAAAGCCACAACATGTCGGTTGCTGCTAATTCTGCCACTTGTCCTCTCCCTTCTGCACCTGATGTAGAAGTAGATGAATATCCTGACGAGGAAGTGCCTCGACATGATGATGAAGATGAGACTCTATACCCTGAACTGGTAGATAGAGTCATTCAACAGGCAATGGAACATGAATATCCAGAGGAGCCTAGCAGTGGTGCTAGATTTGATGACACTAATGATGAAGAGAGGGAGAAGAACATCGACTCCTTAGTTTTACAAGAATATGATGGTGTGGACATGCCAACAATTGAGTGGAACAGGGAGAATCCTCAGCTTACTCCAGGAACCGTATTCGAATCGATGGTGGACGGTCGTAATGCAGTGACTACATATTGCATTCTCACTAAAAACTCCTATGAGGTTGATAGGAGTGAGCTAAGAAGATTCACTGTTCATTGCCCTTATGATAGCTGTAGGTGGAGGTTGCATGCATCCACTATGCAAAAGAGCAAATTGATTCAGGTATTACAACTGAATCTTTTTTTCAGATTATTTATCCATTCTATATTCAGATCATGTGTACTGTTTCTTAATTCTATTTGACATCATTTTTTATTTTGTTTCAGATAAAAACACCCACACGGGCACACTTGCCCACCTGGAGGGGGAGGGGGAAGGACAAATCTAAGCTTCCAATGACTAGGTAGGTGGCAGATGCAATCTTGGATTGGGTGAGGGAAAGACCAACAATTGGTCCAGCAGCACTCCATGGGAAGCTATTTGAGAAGTACAGGATTAATGTACATTACATGAGGATTTTATATGCTAAGGAAAGGGCTCTTGATACGATTAATGGTCCATCGAATGAGAGTTTCCAGTTTCTTTACACCTTCAATGCTGAAGTGGAGACGGCTAGTCCAGGGAGTGTTGTAGAGATTGACAAGCATGCAGTTCAGTACAAATTAAGAGGGAAGACAGTGGAGAAGGAGTACTTCAGGAGGGCTTTTGTTTGTTTCAAGGCTTGCTGGCAGGGTTTTCTGAATGGCTGTAGGCCCTATTTGGCTGTCGATGTAACTGTTTTGAATGGAAAATGGAGAGGCCGGCTAGCAGCAGCTTCTGAAGTTGATGGACACAACTGGCTATTCCCAATTGCATTTGGTGTGTTGGAGGCAGAGTCCGAGGAGAGTTGGGTCTGGTTTTTGCAGCAGTTGCACAACATTATAGGTACAACCTCAGGTTTAGTTATACACACATATGCTTGCAAGAGTTTAGAGAGTGCAGTAGAAATTGTATTCCCTGGAGTGGAACATAAGCAATGTATGTGACACCTAGCGCATAATTTTAAAAAGAAATTCAAAGGCAAAGGTTATGATGATAACCTATGGCCAGCATCATACACATGCAGCTTTAGGAAGCATGAGCACCAGTTGAGAGTGTTGCATGCTAACAATCCTTTCGTGAAGGAGTGCATAGATGAACATCATGGAAAGGTGTGGTCAAGAAGAAAATTCAATGAAATCTGCAAAGTAGACTATGTGACCAATAACCTCGTTGAGTGTTTTAATGCAAAGTTCAAGTCAGTGAAATGACTTTTGTTGTGGAAAGCATTTGATAAGATCAGGCAGATGATCATGATAAAGATGGCTCTTCGTAAAAGAATTGCAGAAACACAATATGTTGGCCATCTTATGCTCCCATCTCTGATTAAGGCATTGCATGTCAAAGTAAGAGTACTAAGGATGAAGTGCATTCGACCGTCGACATACGAGGCTGAGGTGACATACACTGACAGTAAAAATAGGGAATGGAGATATCCATTGAACCTTGCAACTTAGGAATGCAGTTGTAGGCAATGGTAGATCCGCAGAAGCCTTGCATACATGCCCTACATCTCATGACTGTTATTGGAGGTGAAGATTGTAAAGTTGATCACTATTGCTCTAAATATTTCTCTGTTGCCAAATTTAGGGCTGCTTATGCTAAAAATGTGTCTGTACTCTTGGGAAAAGACCAATGGAACATAGTAGACCCAGGGTTCAAACTCCATTCTCCTATACTAACTAGACCACCAGGAAGACCAAGGAAAAATAGGATAAGAGCTGGTGAAGAGGGTCGTGTAAAAAACAGCGTAAGTGCAAAAGATGTGGTATCCTAGGGCATATTTCTAGGCGTTGTACCAATCGAGTTGATGCATCATTTGGAGAAGAGGAACAATGGGCGGCAGCAAATGCAGAGGAGAATGCAGTAGCAGAGGAGAATGCAGCAAGTTTAGAGGAGAATGCAGCTGCAGAGGAGAATGCAGCAAGTTTAGAGGGGAATGAAGCAAGTGAAGTAGTAGCTTGGTATGTGTGCAACCTTTCCCTTTTTTGCATTTGTTCTCTTTTTTATCGATGGCTAAGTTTATTTCTGTTTGACCCATCTCTAGGATAATTAGAGGCACATGACAGAAAAGACCTAGAGAGGAAGAAACTTGGGTTGAACCATCATCTCATGCAGAATTTGAAACCATGGCTATGAAGGTTTTGAAGCTATAAGAGAGGATGAAGTTATTTTTTTCTGAAGTTCCTTTAAGGATTAGTGAACCCACAGATGACTGTTAACTTGTCATCACTTGCTCGGTCAGTCAAAGCTCAACAAAACCGCCACCACCGGAAGTGAAGATCAGAAGCAACAAGACAAAGCTTTCAAAAGCACAAAATACCCCAGCTAGGGAAACCAGGAGCAAGATGATTTACCCATCCCGGAACACAAGGAGCAAGGCAAAGATTTGGATTTGAACTTGAATGCAAGTCATAAACTCTGAGCTTTAAGGATTTGTAATAAGGATTCTGTCATCAATTTGAACTACTGTGAAAACTTGTAAGGTGTAATAATTCTATTTGTAATTTGATGTGAAATTTGAGGTAGAATACAAAACTGAGGCAAAAATTTGAATTTTAGGCAAACTTTGAATTTGAACCAACACTTGAGGTCCATTGCCCTATGGTGTGAGGTGCAAAGTTTGCTGAACTATTATAAACCTTAGGTGATCAATCCGATCTCTTTTGCGTGGTAAAACATGTAGTCATGAGAAATGTGCTCCAAATGAGCTCCCAAGCTAGGGTAAACAACCCCATTTGTAATCAAGTTTTTTGGACCTACTCTAAATGAGCCAAATATTTTTTTTATTAACACCTATTCAATCTATACAGCATAGATTCGAAGTATCACTATTTATTGAATTAGTATTCATATTTTTACATTTTTCTGGAAAAATGTACTTTAATAGAAAACCTTTAAAAACACGTTTGAAGTATCAAAATGGAAAGCTAAATTCAGATCCTTCTTCACTTTGAAATCAAGCTTTGGTGATTTTTTTTATTTTTTTTAATTTCAAAAACCGATGGGAACCCTACCTCCTCTCCTTGGACTCTATGAAATGTTGTACGTGATAGCTCATATGTTGAAGGTTTTTTCATGAAAATGCCCAAGACAAAGTTTATGATTTTTGGTTGGTAACATGTCACACAAGACAACATTGTGCGCAGGTTTTATAATTTTTTGATTTTTTAAATTAATGGTGCTCATTTGACCTCGATAGTGCCAGCTAGTTTTTTTATAAATGTCCGTATACCAAGTTTAGTATTTTTCCTCGTTAGTGTGTCTTATAAAACGATGAACGGTGAAGGTTTCATATTTTTTCGATTTAAAAAAATAGTTATGCTCAGTCAAAGCCTTGGTAACCCCATTAACCAGCTCAAAACACCTCTAAACCCCGCAGGGTTTCGCCTAACCCTAGATATGAACGTCAGTCGTCCGATCATACCCTAGTGCCAAGCGACAGCCTTTAGATGTGGTCTTCTAGAAGGAATTCCATGGCCAGGCTACGTGCAGGCTCCGCGTCGTTGGATCACATGGACGGCTCTGCATCGTTGGATCATGGGGTGATCTGTGGAGTTGTTGGTTGTGCTCACCCACCCTTGCCTCCCCATTCTTCTGCTGCTTATTCTGCGGCGACGAGAGGAGCCACTCCTCTGCTTCTTCTTCTTCTCCGGTGACGAGAGGAGCCACTACTCTGCTTCTTCTTCTCCGGCGACTTTGGGCGATATGTCGAGCTCCACTTCAGCCTCCCGCCCCTCGTGGAACCAGTATAGTACACTTCCCATGGAGCGATGTCCTGACTGCCCACGCAACGCGCCACTTATACAGTTGACTTCGAAGGAGGTCAAGAATGGCAACAATGGGCGCGAGTTCATGAAATGCGAGAGCAAGCCAAAGGGGCATGCTAGATCTCATAATTTTTCTCGGATTTCTTTTCTATTTTCTTTTAATTCTTTTTCCTTGGATATGGGATTTAGGGTTCATGTTTTCGTTTTAGATCGTGAAGAAATGCACACATTTTGAATGGCTGGATGACTACGTTAAGAGGATTCAATTCAATGGGGCCCCAACCCGGGAGCTCAATCTGCCGTCAGCACCAACAAATTTGGTCTCTGAAAATGCTGCTCTAATAGTTGGGGATGCAGATCTGAAGGGGGGATTAAAGAAGATGAACAAGAACTTGAAGCAGATGATTCAACTGAACAAGCAGGCGGATCTGATAGCTTTAGGATTTTGTTTTTGTATAGTTGCTCTAGGAATTGCTTACTTGCTAGTCATCACTCGTTAGAGATGTTATTTGTGTCGTGTCATGTGCTCTACAATTTTCTTAAGGGTTTGTGGATCATGTGCTCTCTGTGTCTCTTAGTTTCTGGATCATGTGCTCTCTTTGTTCCTTAAACTATGTCTCTATCTCCATCTCTGAATCTCTGTATGTGTTAGTTTTTGACACTTTCAGTTTCGCCAGACAACACCGAGGGCAAGAGAAAAAAACCCGTAGTTATTGGGCCCAAAATGAAACCAAGCTCTGGTTGGGCCGTCGCATTGCGTTGACTGTCGAAGGCCCACAAAGATTAAAGAGGCCTAGAAAAATAGTGCATGCGATGGCTCTATTTTTTTTCTTGATTGTTTTGATTGCACCTAAAGAGATTGAGTGCATGTTGGTTACATTACAAGAATAGGTTACATCATTTACAATTACACAACAATAGATATTACCGCCAAGAAGTAAACAATGGGCTACCCTTCAAAAATTATTTTCATCCGGCTAAATGGTCACAAACTATTCAAAAAGCTTCTTTTTGTTCATACAATATAGGTATGCTACAATATATATGGGCACCAACAATTCAAAAAAAATCTTCTTTTTCTTCTTTTCAACATCAAGATGGCTCATCTTTCCAACTTCAATTTCCTTTTTGACACCTCAACTAGTCCATTAGCCGCCCATGCCAAAACTTGGAACCAATAAAACCTATAATAAAAGGGCCAACATTAATTTCATCATGCCAATATACGGAATAGGGCCACCAACAATTCAAAAAATAGCTTTTCTCATTCTTTTCAACATCAACATGGCTCATTTTTCTAGCTTTAGTTTCCTTTTTGACACTTCAACTAGTCCATTATCCGTGTGTGCTAAAACTTGACCCTAAAATATAGGGAATATAAGGGCCTACTCTAAATGGGCCATTTAAACTTGACCTACACAACATGAATATAACAAGACGAATGGGCTACCCTCCAACCATTTTTACAAGGCTAACCCCAAAACTTGTTGGTTTTCATTGAAGGATACCCTTTTGTTGATTAATGGGTTCCCTTGATTGATTTAGCAGAAGGGCTCATCTAAGACACCATATCCATCTAGCGATATCTCACGTCAAATAAGATAGAAATAGCAAGCAAAACACAGATAACCAATGACATATCAAATAGGTAGCAAGCATAGCATAGTTCTTAGGGGATAACACGACAGAGATACAAAGCTCACGGTACAACCAACGACATATTTAAGATAGAAATATATAGGATAAAAATCCCTAACACCCCAGGGCAAGACAAGCTTCACGAGACCGGGCCCTCACCACCATCTTCACTGGGTCTCCTCTTCACTGCTCCTCCTCCATGCCGTCCTCGCCGATGTAGTAGGGGAGGCTGTGCATACCGTTGCGGGTGGGGAACATGCTGGTTAAGTCCGTGAAGATGTTGTAGGTGGTGAATGTGATTAAATCGCACCCACACCAAATCACATTGCCGAGGAGGTAGTACGCATCGATCTGTTGGTGAAGTTGGTGATGAACCCTATCGCCGGAGTGGTGGAGTGAACACACTTCCTCTAGTCGGAACATCATCGGCGAGCCCGCCGGGAGGTGGGCGAAGCCCACAGCGAGGAACCATTCGGCAAACTCCTTTCCATCCCTCTAGTGTGAGAACGCACACACGCGGAGCATCGTCTCCACGACGACACCGGCGGGATACCGCCTCTCCGGCACAGTCGGTGGGAGCTAGAAGGTCGGGCCATTGTACTGCATCCTGGCCTGGCTTTGAGAGTGCTCTGGGTTTGGGTGAAGAAGAGAAGGGGTGGCAAAAATGGATGTGTAGAGAATAGGTGGAGGCATGGGTGGTTTAAATAGAGAAAGCGAAGGGAAGGGGAGTGGCACCGGCCGCGCTTTGGATTTTCTACGTTCAAACGAGTGACATCGATCGATATGGCACTTTAATTTCCAAGTTGAATAGATGCAAGTGGATCGAAAAGTTTGAAACCATGCTCTACATCGAGGAGACAAGCATGCGAGATGAGACAATCCAGCGGCGGCGACCGTCCCTGCATCTGTGGCGGCTCGCGTGTAGAAAGAGGCTGGTCACCGTCCATGGTGGCTCGCATGCAGAAAGAGGGGAGGTCAGCGCATCGTGGCAGTGAGCATCAGTGCATGCAGGCAAGCTTGCTATGTGCATGCATAGCAGGCTAGCTAGACATGTCGTGCATGCATAGCAGGTTAGCTAGACATGTCATGCATGCATAGCAGCCTCATGTCGTTGCGGTGCACGCGGGGCCCAACAATCTAACCATGGCCCAACGGGTGAACAGCGGCACCATCCGACGCAGCCCTAATTGTCAGGTCCAACGGGAGACACAGTCTAGCGTGGCCCCACTCATCAGAGTTAACGGTCAAAGCACTGACTCGGCAGCATCCATCATTTTTGACTAGTTCTGAGGGTTTTGGGAAAGGGAGTGGGCGAAAGTGAGCAAAAGTTAAGAGCGTGGGGATGAATGAGTAGAGCTAAAGAACCAGGGGCACATATGTAAAAAAAACTATTTAATATTAGCTCATTAGATGAATGGAGAACCCAAGTTATGAAAATGCCAAGTTATTTTAAAAAGTTAAATAATGGCATGATAAAATAATCCAAAAGCGTGAGTTCAAAGTTGGATAATATGTTCTTTTTGTACAACTCTCATTTCAAATTCTCTGCGGGAAAACTCCTCTCCAAATGGGAAGGACCCTATGTTATCGAGGAATTTTATTGATCTGGAGCTATCAAAATAAATAATGCCGAAGGTACTAACCCAAAGGTCGTTAATGGGCAACGAATAAAACATTATATCTCAGGTACGCCCATTAATGCTGAAAGCAATATTATCCAAACTATGACACCAGAAGAATACATAAAAGAAACCTTCTGGAACACTCCAGAATCGTGAAAAAGAGGAGGTCCGTGATACGATTAGTAAAAGGACTCCAAAAAATCTGCAAAAATATTTTCTGTCCACTTTGGAATATAACAAAAATAAGAAAAATAAGAAACTACCAGGAAGGTAACCCTGGTGGGCACAAGACACCAGGGCGCGCCTGGCAAGCCAGGCGGGCCCAGGTGGGTTGTGCCCACCTCTGGTACCTTCCGGAGTCCGTTTTTCTTCTGTTTGCTTGTTTCCCAAGATCAAAAAATCTTTATATACCCCCCGAACCTATTAACCACCATATCACGGAGAAATCTTAAGTTTTGTTTTCTTGTTGTTTTGTGACAAATTCAACTAGGCCAGCTGTAACAACCTGGATTTTTGCCCTATTCTTTTTCCTTCGATTTTCTTAGATTTCCTGTTTTGAGTTGCTTTTCCGTGGCTGTGTGGTTCTGAAACTTGGGAAGATCATGTCTTCCTAGGTTTTATAGTGGCTTGTCACCCTCTTCATCATCCCAAGATCATGCCATTTCCATCCTTGACCTAACCTAATATTCTTTTGTTGGGAATATTCCTTTTCTGATAAAGGAATAACCCTTAAAACCCTAGGTTGTGAAGCAACCTATATTTCCATCACTCCTAAAATTCCCAAATAATTCTCATAAATTGTTTGGGTAATATCTTCCTCAAACATGGCAAAATATTACATTGCCATGTTGAAAAATAACCCTACAATAATTATTTTCCTATTCTGTCCTAAATGGCACATTGTGAAGCAAGTGCCATTTATATTTGCCTAATTCAACCCAAACTTCTTGGACATCATTTCCTGTCTAAATAATTGACCTGTGCCAAAATTCAACTCAATTTACCTAGTAAATATTCCTGAGCAATTTCTCAAAGTTCCTGTCTAAGGGAAGTGATTGTGAAGGAAGTACAAGCTAGACATATCCAAATGAGTTGAAATTTTGCATGGTCCTTTATATGATATTATCATGACTCTCCACTAAATATGAGATCATTTAACTCATCTATGTGAGCCTAGCTCCAAATCTTAGTTTCTGGTCAGATTTTCAGTTTCTGAAGCAACTATATTTTATATTGCTTCAATTGAGCTGAAACTTTACCAGGACATGCTTCTACCTATATAAACTCCTTCCACCAAGTTTTACCTCAATTGGTTAATCCTATTGCCCTGTGTAATTTTTCCAAGTTTCTGTCCAGAATGAAGCTTTGTGAAGCAAGTGCCACTTTGGTATTTACAAATGGCATGAAACTTTTACAGCAGCTTCATGTCATCATATAACCCCTCTAGACAAATTTAAGCTCATGAAAATCAAGTATGTGAGTGTATCATGCAAATCCCTAATTCTGGCCAGTATTGCACTTTCTACAACAACCCTCATCTAAACTCCTCTTAGTCTGATTTTTGGTGATCAGCATCACCTTAGTGTGTGATCATCAGCAGACAAAATCTTTACCATGTTACCTAGCTGGTTTAACCACAGAGAGTTACAAACACCTTCTTACTGATTTACTTTGGAGCTAAGTGCAAATCTCTTCTCTGCCCCTGGACCGATTTATTTCCTCATTTTGACTAAGGGCACGATGGTCTATCTACTAGACATGGTCGGCCCGGCCAGAACGCGCCATTTGCACCAGTGCTCGTAGTGATCACGCTGGCGTCACGCATAGTGTGAGCTCTGGCTTGTTCCGGCCACTATTCTCGTCCCCTCCCTCCTTGTCTCGACCTCCATTCATGTTTAGTAGCTCCCCTATGATGCCCTGCGTCGCCCTGCATCACTGCCTCGTCGTGGTTCGCCTTAAATGAGCCGCAAATGCCATGCCTGTGCCACAAACCGGCTCTGTCCTCCATTGTTTGCAAGTTGGAGCTCACCCGTGAGCTCGAGAAGCCTCCTCGCGGCTATATAAGGAGTGCCCGAGGTCCCCCTCTCCTCACTCACTCCTCCCCCGCCTCTTTTCCCACCAAAGCAGATCTCCCTTGCTGTTTCTTCCTTAGATCGTCGTGACCTCGCCGGAGTTGGTCTCGGTTCCGACCACCACGGCCCTCCTCTCCTCCTCCCGAGCCTTCCACTAGACCCCCCTCATCCCCATCGTTCGCCCCTCCACCTCATCCCTTGTCGGAGCTGCCAGTATTGCCAAAGACCACCGCTGCCCGCCTTCCCTCGGTCCTCCTCCGCCCCGCGTCCTCCTCTCCTCGCCGGGGCCGGCCGACCCCCTGGACAGGCGCGCCACGCCGGGCCGCGCCCCCTGGTGCCTGCGCCCTGGCCGAAGCTGGCCTGGACCGGCTGCCCCAGCGCCGCCCCTCCCCTATTTCCTCTCCTCTTATCACGGGAGCACAGGAGCGAGAGGAAGGAGACGACCCAATCGCCCCACCCATTGCCAGCTCAGCATAATTGGAAGCGCCCCCGGGTGAGTATGTTTTCATTTACCCGAAGGCGTATTTCCATTTGTACGCTTTAATTTGCCGAAAAGCGTACTTCTTTCCTTCCTTAGCCCGAAATACATTTTCTTACTTAGAAAGCGTATTTTCTGAAATCCGTTTCTGGCTTATCCACTCAGGGACCTGTTTGCTGAAGAAGTATTCATAGATTGGTCCTTCTTCTTCCACACCTCATAACTCCACAACCGTAACTCCGATTGAGGTGAACCCAACGCTCAGTTCTTCGTATTGTCGAGATCTATCTTTTGGTGACTTTTCACTAGGTGGTTTCATAGTGAAAATGACCATTTTCACTTGCCTCTAATCAGCCCCCTCCGAGTAAGAATCGTCCAATGTTTCGTTCCGAGGCTTCACCGCACTTCTTCTTGGAGTCTCTATCACCCCAGGCAAGCCACAATACCCACTTGCATGATAGTCATGCAGTAGCCATGGTTTTCAACTTGAATATTTATTAACTGTTTGCTTGTTGAAAAATATGGTTATCATTGTTCGGTAATGATTCTTGGCTAGTGCTTACTTTCTTGCTATGTTGTTATGCACCTAGTTAGCATGCCCTGCTAGTTGCTACTATTCCTTTCATATGCTTATGCTTGCTAGTAGTACATGTTGATGCTGGTAATGGTCTTCGATGCATGACTGTCGTCTGTCTCGAGTATCGTTGTTATACATGTTCCATTACATCTAGTTGATTAAATGCTTGCATGATGGCATTGTTGATATGTTCTTGCATGGTATTTATTGTTGATTCTAGTGGTCATGCTATGTTTCAGAGAAGTATGTACTTATGATGTTCATGCTAGTTTAGTATGCCATGCTTAGTTGGATATGATTCATTGTTGATATGGTGGATAGTTATGTGGTTCTCTCATGATTATGTTGATATCATGCTCATGCATTGTAATTGCATCATGTATTTTATCATGGCTCAGCATATTCGCATTCAAGTTTAACCAGATTAAATCGAACTTGAACAATTGTTGGCTGAGTCATGGTGCCACCATATTGAATTGACTAGTGCAACCACGCTTATCTTTATGGGAAGGTCCTAACTGGGTCTATTGGCATGCCTCTCGCTAGTGCCTTTAATGAGGGAAGGTTATGGGCATGTGGTACCCTGGCCCGGTAAGCAGAAATAACCTTGCATGCCTGTTGTTGTTATTATGGATCCTGTCCCCGTGAGGGACGGTCCCCATGAGGGACGTTTTGGCCACGATGGTGGTCATTGTGTCTTTGGTAGACATGGGGCCACCCAGGACTAGCCCAGTTGGGAGGGGTCGGAGTGGCCGGGAGAGTGTCATGGCAGTAGATCGGTTTTGTCGGAACGCCATTGGTCCACCCCGAATGGGAGTGCGAGACCATGGGTTCCATAGTGTGGGTATAGTATACTAACCTCTACAGAGTGTATATTAAATCTATCGATAGCCGCGCCCGCGGATAAGGGCCCAGTTTGTAGTTGGTCACACTATGAGTCAATAGTAATAATAATGTGCTTAATAACAACCACGGTTCGATAAGTTGGTTGTGATCGCCGGAAGGATCACAGTTTGAGGCCAAGTATTGGTCATGGTTGTGATCGCCGGAAGGATCACTGTTTGAGGCCAAGTGTTGGTCATGGTTGTGATCGCCAGAAGGATCACTGTTTGAGACCAAGTGTTGGTCATGGTTGTGATCGCCGGAAGGATCACTGTTTGAGACCAAGTGTTGGTCATGGGTGTGATCGCCGGAATGATCACTGTGGTATCAATGATACCGAGTTGTTGGATATTCGTGATGTTGTGCGAGAATCATGGGTAAAGATCAAGCTCCTTGTGGTCATTTGATGATTAATGCGGTATTGTTTATACCAAGCTTGATTAGATCCTGAGATGATCGTGTCATGTCCGAAGTTGGTAAGTGATGCATGTGATGGTTACGAGGTAACCCGAGTAGAATAAATGGTGCATGTAGTGTCATCATGTTGCATGCTAGCATCATCAGATTTATATGTTCATGGCATGATCCTATTGTTGTAGCGATATTATGTTCATATTGTTCATGTGTAGGATCGAAAGTATGTCTAGAGGGGGGGGGTGATTAGACTACTTGACCAAATAAAACTTATCCTTTTCCCAATTTAGTTCTTGGCATATTTTAGCAACTTTGGACAAGTCAAGCAATCTTAACACAATTCAAGCAAGCATGCAAAGAGTATATGAGAAGCAGAAAGTAAAGCATGCAACTTGCAAGAATGTAAAGGGAAGGGTTTGGAGGATTCAAACGCAAATAGGAGACACGGATGTTTTTGTCGTGGTTCCGATAGGTGGTGCTATCATACATCCACGTTGATGGAGACTTCAACCCACGAAGGGTAATGGCTGCGCGAGTCCACGGAGGGCTCCACCCACGAAGGGTCCACGAAGAAGCAACCTTGTCTATCCCACCATGGTCGTCGCCCACGAAGGAGTTGCCTCACTAGGGTAGATCTTCACGAAGTAGGCGATCTCCTTGCCCTTACAAACTCCTTGGTTCAACTCCACAATCTTGTCGGAGTCTCCCAAGTGACACCTAGCCAATCTAGGAGACACCACTCTCCAAGAAGTAACAAATGGTGTGTTGATGATGAACTCCTTGCTCTTGTGCTTCAAATTATAGTCTCCCCAACACTCAACTCTCTCTCACATGATATAGATTTGGTGGAAAGAATATTTGAGTGGAAAGCAACTTGGGAAGGCTAGAGATCAAGATTCATATGGTAAGAATGCAATATCATGGCCTCAACACAAGTGTAGGTGGTTCTCTATCAGAAAAGGTAAGTTGGAAGTGTAGGTTTGTTCTGATGGCTCTCTCCACGAATGAAGAGGAGGTGGAGGGGTATATATAGCGTCCACACAAAATCTAACCATTACACACAACTTGCCAATCTTGGTGGGACCAAATTGATAAACTTGGTTGGGCTGATTCAGCAAATCTAGTGACCATTAGGATTTTCAGTGGGACCGACATGCAACTCGGTAGGATCGATATGGTTAGTTTTAGGGCATAATGTAATCTCGGTGAGACCGATTACACAAACTTGGTGAGACCGATTTTGGTAATATGCTAACCAGAGAGTTGGTCAGGTAAACTCAGTGGGACCGATTCGCTCATTTCGGTGAGACCAAAATGTTATGAAAGGGAAACAGAGAGTTTACATTGCAATCTTGGTGGGTCCGAAATGTTACAAAGGGAAACAGAGAGATTACAATCCCATCTCGGTGAGACCGAGATCCCTATCGGTGAGACCGATTTGCCTAGGGTTTGTGGCAGTGGCTATGACATCTGAACTCGGTGGTGCCGGATAGAAAGAATCGGTGGGGCCGAGTTTGACTTTTGGTTTAGGTCATATGTGGATGTGAGAAAGTAGTTGAGGGCTTTGGATCATATCACTAAGAATCTTGAGCAAGAGCCTCATTAAGCAACACCTCATCCCTCCTTGATAGTATTGGCTTTTCCTATAGACTCAATGTGATATTGGATCACTAAAATAGAAAATGTAGAGTCTTGAGCTTTGAGCTTGAGCCAGTCCTTTTGTCCTTAGCATTTTGAGGGGTCCACTTTTCTCATCCATGCCATGCCAATCATTAAGCTTTCCTGAAATATTAATCTTGAAATAGCATTAGCTCAATGAGCTATATGTTGTTAGGAATTACCAAAACCTCCTAGGGATAGTTGCACTTTCAATCTCCCCTTTTTTGGTAAATGATGACAACATATAGATCAAAGCTTCGACAAATGATAATAAGAGTGAAAAACATTGTCGCTTTGTGAAGTATGTGAAAAGCAAGAGCTCCCCCTAAATTTGTGCATAGTTTAAGATTTGCTTTGGACTGCAAATGCACAATGAGTTAGGATCATAGGTTCCTCTTCCATGTCACATACATCTTGGTGGAGCGCTCAAAATGATAATAATTAAATACATGCACTCATCACCAAGCAAAGTGAATGATCATATGGGGATATAAAAGGATAATGTCATCCAACAAGCATTAAGGTAGCATATGATCAAACACATGATCATCCAAGTATCACACAAAAGCATAAAGTATCTCAAACAAGCAAATAACAAAGTTCAACCACCAAACAACAAGAGAGAACAAAGAGCAACACTCTCTCTTGAAGCCTATGATCTATACATTTTGTCCCCCTTTGGCAACAAGTTACCAAAAAGTTCATAAAAAATGCATAGTGCTAGATCGACTCTCGGGCTTGGTCTTCAGGTGGTGGTGTAGATAAAACTCCAAGGACGAAGGCATCAGTTAATGTAGATGGAGCTGGTGGAGTGGGTGCGGGAGCTGGTGGCACTGAAGCTATAGCAGGTGCAGATGAAGTTGCTCTGGTGTCCGTAATTGGCATTGCAGCAGATCTCTGTCCTCTGGGCACTCTAGCAAAAGCATCAGTGGTAGACTTGCCCTTCTTCTCCTGCACTTCATCCTGAAGTTGCTCAACAACTAAATGTATCTCTGTGACCTTCACATCTAAATAATAGAACTTCTGCTCCATGATCCTCTCCAAGCTCTCCTGGTTTTGAGTCAAGGTGGCCAATCCCTTCTCAATCCTTAGAGTGGAGGCAATCAAGTAGCCAAGCTGATCTTGCTTGCTCTTCAAAAGATACTGAGATGCATCATCAATGGTTGGCATCTTTGCAGCCTTTTCAGTCCTTGCCTTCTCCCTCTTTGCTTGTGCTTGCACAGAAGATGGTTCCTTCTCATCCATTAACACAGTGTTGTCCTCAAAGTCTGGGTAGGTGGGCATATGATCCTTGTCTAAGAGATATGTGCCAGTGCCCATCTTGGAGTTGATTAGCTCCTGGATCTGTGGGGCATACCCACAACTTCTCTTCTGATCTGCAGTTATTCTGTTTATAGTTTCCAAAATTAGGCTCATGACTTTGAACTTTTGAGTCACGTCAAATATGTGAAGCAGGTTAATTGCATGGCCTCTGATCATCTTGTGATCACCTGACTTTGGTAATAGAGTGTGCCTGACGATCCACTTGATTGTTGGCAAACCTGGCAGAAGGTAATGTACTGATCCAAATTTGTGTGTCTCAAGAGCAGCATCTGGGATCTCTCTGTACATATGTGCCATGGTGTTGTGATCCTTCCTCTTATTGGCATAGAAATCCAAGTCATCTTCATTCTCCTTAGGAGCATTGATCAGTTTTGCCCATTCTTCAACCGTTGACTGGTACCTAGTACCTTCAGACATCCAGACAATCCTTCCATCTGGGTAGAAATGAGTTGTGGAGTAGAACTGCATAATAAGCTCATCATTCCACTTTGTGAGCTTCTGCCCAACAAAGTCCTCTACTCCACAAGACTTGAAACTATCATAGACTCCAGGATAGTGTTCTTCATTTTCCCTGATGTACTCCCAGTCCACCCATCTCATATCACAGACTATAGGCTTCTTGTCAAGCAACACTGTCTCATAGAAGTCATGTTGTTCCTTTGTATGGAACCTGTAGTCCACAGCAGTTCTTCTCCTAACTGCATAGGGATCAGTCAATCTCCACTGTCTGAGTCCTGCATCCTTCCTGAGCTTCATGTCCTCAGCTACTGGATGAGCATCATTGTGATCTGGAATTTTGGGCTTCAACTTCCTCAAGACATGTGACTCATCATCTTCTTCTATAGCAGCTTCAGGCACTGGGGCCTTGTTCTTCTCTACAGCTGGAATATTCCTTGTACTCCTCTTGGGTGCAGCTTTGGGTTTTGGAGCAGCTGCCTTGGGAGCTTCTTTGGGCTTAGATGGAGCAGCCCCTGACCTTATAGCATCTCCCATAAGCTTTTGTGCTTTAGGTGCAGGTGCATCAACCTCTTCATCTTCCATCATTAAGGGCTTCCCAATTACTCTAGCAATGGTCTTCTTAACCCTTTCTTTCCTCTTCTTACCATCTCCAGCTTCCTTGGGTTCAAGAGTGAACTCCATTGTTTCTCCTGTGGCAACTTTCCTTGCCTTAGACATGGGTTGTCTTCTTGCTGGCATCTTAGTCTTCAGACCTGGCTTAGTTGCAGTAGATGTGCCATATTCCTTTTTCAGAACTTTGCTCTTTGAGGTGGCCTCTTCCTCAACAACCACATAGTCCTCATCCTCAGAATCTGAGGTTCTCTTCTTTCTGGCCCTGGTGGCTGCCTTAGGCAAGTTGCTGGGTGTACTCCTGCTTCCATCATCATAGCTGCTAGAGGGACTAGTGCCCTCACTCATGTGAACTTGTTCCTCAGACTTGTTCTAACTGTCACTCTGATCTAACATGATGCAAACACTGACAACAGACCCTATGAATAGATATAGATGAGATAGATTGGATGAGCATCACAAAGTGCAAAGGTTTTTGCAAAAGAATGAGTCAAAAACATAGTTTTAGTTTTCCACAAAAAGCATTTCGGATCTACCGATTTGAAAACTCAGTGATACCGAAGCAGCTTTTGGAACCTAAACTAGTGAACTCGGTCAGACCAAGTCACAGTTCGGTGGCACTGAGACTGCTAGAGTTTCACAAAGAATTGAACTCGGTCACACCGATTTCAATTCTCGGTCAGACCGAGAATCACATGTGCAATGGCCTTAGCCAAATTGGTGGAACCGATTTCAACAACTCGGTTGGTCCGAGATGATTTTGGCGGAAACCTAACCCTAAATTTTCAATCCACAACTAAACTACGGAGTGATTTCGCTGGATAGAGTGATCTCAATCGTGGCAAGATACATGGCAAAACAATGTGCTAGGAATCGGAGTGAGATTAGCACAAGTATCAAGTCCATACCCTAAGTGCGGCTATGGACCTGCTACGGCGGCAACGGCGGAGACGATTTCCGTTGACGGCGGCGGAGACCAGCGGCGGGAGGCAGCTGGCGATGAGGAGGACGATCCGGAGATCCAGGGAGGCAGAGCAGACTGAGCGCGGGCGAAGGGGTTCGGAGAATTTTCCAAATTTTGGCCCAGGGATATATATAGCCTGACCCTGTTGGTGTAACCGAGTGGAACAACTCGGTGGCACCGAGATGCATAACTGCAAGCAGTTACTGCAACTCGGTGTGACCGAAAAGTTCAAATCGGTTGCACCGAGATTGAAAACCTAGATCGACTTAGTGATCTAGGTATGACCGAAATGGATGAATCGTTCAGACCGAAACACACAAAGAAGTTTTGGAAGTTTAAGTCTATGACGAATCGGGGACTCCGAGTGCTCCTCACACAGAGTGGTTCGAATCTGACTTGATCAAACTTTGTGATGTAGCATGAATAGAGTTTGAGACAAGAAAAGCATAGATAGCTAGAGAAGGTTCTTAGGAATTCTTGTCCATCCACTTGGCAAAAGAAAAAAGGAACCAAACAATCAAAACAACAAGTGGATGTCCTCGAATGAGTAAATTATGCAACCAACATGCTCACACAATAAAATGGCAAATGAAATATGTGGCAAAGCATGCACAACCAATTCTAGCATCTATCAAGCAATTGGCGATGACTAGGTCATCTATATATGAGTATATTGACTTAGGAGTCAAATGAGAACATTTGATCATAGGTCATACTCATCGTTTAAGCACAAGTGGGGTTACCACTTTTACATAAAGCGTTGTTGTGTTCACACCATTAGAGTTGCTTTAGCTCAATTCTTAGAGTAAAGCTCCCCCTAGATGTGAGATCCCCCGTAAGAGGGATGAACTAACCTTGGGTTTTTTCGATGATGACTTCATGTAGGTGTTGAAGATGTGGATGCTCAATCTTTATGTAGATCATTTGGAGCAATCCTTTGGAGTGAGTTGCACTTTCAGTACCTACACGGGTTAGTCCCTATAGGGAACAAACAAGGATATCCATAGACATAGAGTGATGCACACACAAGATGATGTCTATGATAGCATTAGGTTACCTTGTCCCTTGTCTCACGAACAAGAGGGTTTGTGACTCCTTGAACTAGTGCAAGATGTGGAAGTTGATTGCACTTGTTCTTGCCAAAATGATAAGAGTGAAGTATGTTGGCGGAGTCACCCTCAGGAACTCTCTAGTTCTTATTCTTCGGGATCCATATCATCTTGATGGGAATCCTTGGAGTTGTAGTCGTACTTGATGAAGTAGAACTTGATGTAGTCTTGGGAACCCACTTGACCAAGGCCTTAGGAGCTTCTTCAAATGCATTAATCTCCTCTTCAAGCTTATCCTTGCCTTTTTGCTTGTGGTCTTGTGGTGGAAGATCATCTTGAGCTTGTGTCCCTTTGAAGGAAGTAGGATCATACTTCTTTTGTTGAGGAACAAACTTAGTCTTGGGGTATTGATCTTCTTTCCACTCAACTCCATTAGCATTGAACTTTCGTTCAAAACCAACACCTTGGTTCTTCCGGTGCCTTTCTTGCTTGCGTACAATTTCCTCGAATTGCTTACTCCCGGCAAGGCTCTTGTATACACCTTTATCTATAATTCCCTTCAATAAGCTATTTTCTTGCTCAAGTGTTACTTGGCTAAGAGAATCATTACTAGAATCAAGAGAACTACTAGAAGCAACAACATTGGATTTAGCATGAATACTGTTACTACTAGAGGAAGAATCTTTCTTGTTCTTGTTACTAGACTTGACTTGAGGCATGTAAGTGGATAAGAGTAAACGCTTGGCAATGTAAGAAGAACTTTTCTCGTGAAGATAATCATTGATTGCCTTTAAGAACTCATGCTCTTGCTCAAGGTTGAGCTTTTCAAAACGTAATTTCTCATGAGTCCTTAAAAGTTCTCGATGATCTCCTAGGATAGTTTCATGAGCTAACTTAAGAGCGTTTAGTTCTTTAGTTAGAAACTCAATCTTCTCCTTATCATTGTCATTCGTTTTATCTTGATTAGCATGATTAATTGACGTTTCACCATAGTATTCATCACTAGAGTTGTCAACAAGTAAATCAACATCACCTAACAAGTCATCTTCATCACTATTGAGATCAACATACTTGGGGTGTGATACCTTTGGGCCTTTAGCCATGAAGCATCTTCCAAGTCCTTCATTTGGTGAATCAAATATGTCGTAGGAGTTGGTTGACACAAGTGCTAGACCAGCAACACCTTCATCTTGAGTATATTCGGAGTCAGAGTGATAGCTTCTCTCGGAGTGATTGTCGGAGTCGGAGCCGGATACCCATTCACCAACATGAGCTTGATGTCTTCGTTTTGTGTAGCTCCTTGATGACTTGTCCTTCCTTTCCGAATCCTTGCTTCTCCGGGATGTTCTTAGTTCATAACGATCATCTCTACTCCTTTTCTCTCTTGATAGTGATTCTTCTCTTCTACTTCTTATTTTTGGAGAATCTTCTCTTCTCTTGTAGGGTGCCGTACACTCATTGGAATAGTGTCCAGGTCTTCCACAATTGTAGCAATTTCGCTCTCGACTAGAAGTTCTTTTGTCATTGTAGGACCTTGACTTGAAACTTCCCTCTTTGCTTCTACTCTTGTAGAACTTGTTGAAGTTCTTCACCATTAGGCTCAATTCTACATTGAAGGTTTGTTTCTCAATTGATGATGTGGGAGCTTCACATGAGGCTTTGTAAGCACCACTTGACTTGTTATGGAGCTCCTCCTTATCCTTGAGTGACATCTCCTGAGCAACAATTCTTCCAATGACTTTCGTTGGCTTGAGATCTTTGTAATTGGGCATCATTTGGATCAGCGTGCATACGGTATCATATTTTCCGTCCAAAGCTCTTAGGATCTTCTTGATGATGAATTTGTCGGTCATCTCTTCACTTCCTAAGCTGGCGATCTCATTTGTGATAAGAGCAAGCCTATAGTACATTTCAGCGACACCTTCACCATCCTTCATTTTGAACTTGTCAAGCTGACTTTGAAGCACATCCAACTGGGATTCCTTGACGGAGTCGGTACCTTCATGCATATCAATCAAAGTATCCCAAATTTCTTTTGCATTCTCAAGACGGCTGATTTTGTTGAATTCTTCGGGGCACAATCCATTGAAGAGGATATCACAAGCTTGAGCGTTGTATTGCAACATCTTCAACTCTTCCATGGTAGCTTCACGGTTCGGTTCTCTCCCATCAAAGAATTCACCTTGCAAGCCAATACACACAATAGCCCATACGGCGGGGTTATGTCCAAGAATATGCATTTTCATCTTATGCTTCCAACTAGCAAAATTAGTACCATCAAAGTAAGGACCTCTACAGTGGTAATTTCCCTCGCTAGACGCCATACTCTTCTAGGTTGTGAAACCAAGGCTATGACTACCAAAAGCTATGGAAATCAAAGCAAATGGAGACCAAAGCTCTGATACCAAATGGTGATTAGACTACTTGACCAAATAAAACTTATCCTTTTCCCAATTTTAGTTCTTGGCAGATTTTAGCAACTTAGGACAAGTCAAGCAATCTTAACACAATTCAAGCAAGCATGCAAAGAGTATATGAGCAGCGGAAAGTAAAGCATGCAACTTGCAAGAATGTAAAGGGAAGGGTTTGCAGGATTCAAACGCAATAGGATACACGAATGTTTTTGTCATGGTTTTGATAGGTGGTGCTATCGTACATCCACATTGATGGAGACTTCAACCCACGAAGGGTAACGACTGCGCGAGTCCATAGAGGGCTCCACCCATGAAGGGTCCATGAAGAAGCAACCTTGTCTATCCCACCATGGACGTCACCCACGAAGGATTTACCTCACTAGGGTAGATCTTCACGAAGTAGGCGATCTCCTTGCCCTTACAAACTCATTGGTTCAACTCCACAATCTTGTCGGAGGCTCCCAAGTGACACCTAGCCAATCTAGGAGACACCACTCTCCAAGAAGTAACAAATGGTGTGTTGATGATGAACTCCTTGCTCTTGTGCTTCAAATGATAGTCTCCCCAACACTCAACTCTCTCTCACATGATATAGATTTGGTGGAAAGAAGATTTGAGTGGAAAGCAACTTGGGAAGGCTAGAAATCAAAATTCATATGGTAAGAATGCAATATCTTGGCCTCAACACAAGTGTAGGTGGTTCTCTCTCAGAAAAGGTAAGTTGGAAGTGTAGGTTCGTTATGATGGCTCTCTCCACGAATGAAGAGGAGGTGGAGGGGTATATATATAGCCTCCACACAAAATCAAACTGTTACACACAACTTGCCAATCTCGGTGGGACCGAATTGATAAACTCGGTAGGACCAATTCAGCAAATCTAGTGACCATTAGGATTTTCGGTGGGACCGACATGCAACTCGGTAGGACCGGTATGGTTAGGGTTAGGGCATAACGTAATCTCGGTAAGACCGATTAAACAAACTCGGTGAGACCGATTTTGGTAATATGCTAACCAGAGAGTTGGTCAGGTAAACTTAGTGCGACCGATTCGCTCATTTCGGTGAGACCGAAATGTTACGAAAGGGAAACAGAGAGTTTACATTGCAATCATGGTGGGACCGATCGCTCATCTCGGTGGGACCGAAACGTTACAAAGGGAAACAGAGAGATTACAATCCCATCTCGGTGAGACCGAGATCCCTATCGGTGAGACTGATTTGCCTAGGGTTTGTGGAAGTGGCTATGACATCTGAACTCGGTGGCGCCGGATAGAAAGAATTGGTGGGGCCAAGTTTGACTTTTGGTTTAGGTCATATGTGGATGTGAGAAAGTAGTTGAGGGCTTTGGAGCATATCACTAAGCATCTTGAGCAAGAGCCTCATTAAGCAACGCCTCATCCCTCCTTGATAGTATTGGCTTTTCCTATAGACTCAATGTGATCTTGGATCACTAAAATAGAAAATGTAGAGTCTTGAGCTTTGAGCTTGACCCAATCCTTTTGTCCTTAGCATTTTGAGGGGTCCACTTTTCTCATCCATGCCATGCCAATCATTGAGCTTTCCTAAAATATTAATCTTGAAATAGCATTAGCTCAATGAGTTATATGTTGTTAGGAATTACCAAAACCACCTAGGGATAGTTGCACTTTCATCATGCCATGTTATCCTGATTATCTCATGATAATTCCTGCTTAACCTGTAATTGCCATGCTGTTGTTTGTCTAGAATCCGTTTGGTTATTGTGAGCTTGCAAGTACATTCAATGTACTGACCTGGCATGTCATGCCAGTTTGCAGGTCGTGCCTGGATTGCTTGTTTGGTGTTGTTCCTGTGTTCGCGAGCTAGGATAAGCGTTCCAGCCAGAGTCCTTGCAAATTGGAGTCCATCATCGCCGTTTGTTGTCCCGCTGCCAGTAGTTGTTCCGCTGCTTCGAGTTGTTATGCTGCTTGTATAGAGAAATCATGGTTGGCGTAGTGTCGCCGTGCCGATGTTATTCATTGTAATATTGGAACCCTTGTATTCATATTCGTGTTGTAATAGAGAGCTGGTTTGTTCTATACTAATCAGTGTCGTATTCTAGAATACTTCACCTTGATCTCTGGGCTGGAATACGGGGCGTTCCGTTTTTCTCTGAGCCGGGGTGCCACAGGCTTGGTATCAGAGTAGGTCCCGCTGTAGAGCGTCCTAGTCCGCTGGAACATTAGAAAATGGTAGTATAGGGTCTGGTTGTTGCCCTTGCTTGCTGCATTTGGTTGTTGCATTTGTTTGCTGCATATAGTCTTATTTTAGTTACCATTAACTCCTGTTTCATGCGTAGATGGCGGTCAACTTCCCTGAGTTCAGTGCCCTTCCCTTAGCTCCCGGTGTTGTTCCTATTGAGTTCAGTCCCATTCCTGCACCTCTCAGCTTTGCCGCCCTCCTTGGCGACATGTGGTGTAGTATTTATCACCTCGGAGACCCACCTCATTATCAAGTATTCCAGTTTTCTGCTGGAGGAAGAATTCGGGAATATGTTGCTCATGTTCATCTGTCAGCCCCGATTCCTGTCGGTAAGCGCACCTACAGTTTCCATGATGGTTATAGCGCTACTCCTGAGCGTGCCGTTCAGCTTGCCGCAATGGCAGGAGTCACCGGTCTTCGTCATCAAGAGAGCATGGTGCAAGGAAACCATGCTTATCGATATTATCCCACCATCATCGAGAATCCTAGGCGAATCCAATTTCCCTCCGTCGACCCTCAAGATGACCCGGTTATCCTCGTCATGTCTCGTTACATGACGGCCGAGTGTCTTCTTATTTCTGAGTTAGTCCGAGATGCCATTCGAGCCAGGAGATTGCTTGGTGGCACTTTACCTCAGTCTCCGCCAGCTTCTCCAACTCCTCTGCCTCCTCCATCCAGAGTTTCAGAGTTAGCGGTTCCACTCGCTACTCCCTTAGCTTCCTCGTCTGTTCGCGAGCGTTTGCTCAAGCGTAGGATGTAGTCCTTCGTGTAGCGCTTGTGCATCTGCTGTAGCATCATGCTTGTGTGTGCCCGTGTGGAGCAGCTTTGTAGCTTGTTTGCTGTGTGCTTTGTTGCAATAAATCATTTTCTCGTGCTTCTTTGCTTTGAATCCTCGGTGTTACCCCCTTATGGAAATTATTCCTCGACCAACACTGGATCAGAAGAAGACGTAAGCAGTATAGATATACACCAGGAAATTCAGTTAAAAGCAATGAGGTTTTCAGCCGACAGCATTGTATTGCAGACATCCATTCGGATACAAATTTGTATTATGATCAGACTTTCAGCAACAAGTACCTGTCAGAGATACACTTTATCGCAGCAAAGATTAAATCAGAAAGAGGACAAAATTGGATCAATAGTGCATTTCAAGTCAAAGGTATGGGCTATGCACAATGATTGAATCTGCCGTAAGGAAAAATTAAAACACTGCGACACCCAAAAGTCAGTCCAAATGCACGGTGAATTCAGTAAGGACAGTCAGACAATTCTTGTCATATAAGTAATCAGCTGCCGGACTGATAAAAATATATATATGTCAATCCATTCACCAAGAAAATCAGTTTCGTCCATCTCCACAATTTATTGACAAAGTGTACAAAGATAAGGTTCCGAGTCTGTATCGGTAGGGAATGAACGGATTCCCATGCAAGATATTCAGTCTTCTCGATAAAATACTGCAAAAGCTTCTGGGATAAGGTACCAAGTCTTCCCTAGCAAAGTTTATAAGGGGGGAAGCTTATGAGGTACGATACCCCGTTTTTCCTCAATAAGATATCGACCGAAGGCTTAGAGCATAAGCCACCCAGTCTTCCTCAACACTACACCCCGGTGGTTTCCGAATGCGAGCTTCCCAGTATGGTACTAATACAAGGCATTAAATTATGAATTGTCAGCATATGACAGTGTTTTCCAAATGGCAGATCTGCGACAATTTGGTCTGAACAAAAATTAGTCAGAACAAAGGTATGCCTCGAGAATCAGATATTAGTTCATTCAGTATGCTGCCAAGTCCATGCAAGTCTCTCGCGCAAGGAAGAATTCACGGTACACATACGACAACCTCATTGGTTATTCAAGAAACAGAAAGCAGTGGGTAATGCCATAATCAACAAGTCTTGAAGGAAAGACAACATTGAGACAATAATCTTAACAGTGATTATCAAGATTAGTCCCGCACATCCAACAATATGATGTTATTAACCCTGTCACTGTCTGGCATAATCCACAATAGTATTGAGATCTGTATAACCACATGTGAGCCGGATAAATATACCGAGGCTCAAAACATGAACTAGACCAAGGTATGATTGCCAGATATTGAACGTAACAGTATTTAGAGCTGCGAAAATAATCAAGGATATATATAAGGCCCCACTCTTTCAGTTGAGGATCCAGTGAAGAAAGTAATAATGAAAGAGCAAGACCAACAATACAGGTATGCCGGTTATTATGTGAAAAATGTGGATGCCCAAGACCGTCTTATTCCACGGCAAAACCCAAGCAAAGATCCACCTAAGAGGTATACTCTATTGTGGTAAGGACCTCATAACGAGGCAACCATCTCAGTCCACAGTATGCTTAGAACTGTTAGCATTGAATACCCGAGTCTGTCCGGTCAGACTCATGGATAGCTCAATATATTGACCTCAACACCCGCGATGGAGCGTCGCATAGACTGTTATTCCCAGGGAGATACTGGCAAAATGAAGAATCAGTGTGAAAACATATACTTTGAGAATTTTTATCTCTCGCATAGGGGAAGAAATTAAAAGAATAGCCTGTGTGCATGGGATTCTTTGCCAAGATCACCGCCAGGCAAGTCTGCAAATCTTATCATCAAGAGATGGTGCATTTTTCTATCAGTCACGACAAGCGACAGTCAAACCTTTGGTACAACTTGGATACTCAAGACTGTGAAGCCAGTCAAGGTAAGTCAGAAACTCCTGCAAGATGTCAGAATCCTTTAGCAAAACAGATATGATCCACATCACTGTTTTGGAACCAGAAGGCATGCATATATTCGAGGTAACTGATTCCTCGGTAGAAGAGATTCTTTGTTCCACGGGAAGATATGTTCCCCAATTCCGTGGAATATTCTCAGTACTCGATAAGAGAATAACATTGCCAGCAAGGATCAATATCAAGAAGGACAAGTATGTCCGTCAAAATAATATTTCAAATGCCAGCTCAGCTAATAGATATGGAAGAAAATTTAAGTCAGTATAAACAGGAACATATAGGGTACGTCCTGTCAGAATGTCAGATATGGCGAAGCAAACCACCCTAGATCAAGACAGTCAGTTAGATCCAATTCAGTGGAAATATTATATAAGGATGAATAAAAGAAACCTGAGCTGGAAACGGTTTCTTCAAGTCAGGAAAATTATTTAACCCTGAGCAACCAAATCTCGAGGACGAGATTTCTTTAAGGGGGGAAGGTTTGTAATAGCCTGGATTTTTGCTGTTTTCTTTTTCCTTCGATTTTCTTGGATTTCCTATTTTGAGTTGCTTTTCCGTGGCTGTGTAGTTTTGAAACTTGGGACGATCATGTCTTCCTACGTTTAATAGTGTCTTGTCACCCTCTTCATCATCCCAAGATCATGCCATTTCCATCCTTGACCTAACCCAATATACTTTTGTTGGGAATATTCCTTTTCTGATAAAGGAATAACCCTTAAAACCCTAGGTTTTGAAGCAACCTATATTTCTATCACTCCTAAAATTACCAAATAATTCTCATAAATTGTTTGGGTAATATGTTCCTCAAATATGGCAAAATATTTCTTTGCCATGTTCAAAAATAACCCTCCAATAATTCTTTTCCTATTCTATCCTAAATGACACATTGTGAACCAAGTGCCATTTATCTTTGCCTACTTCAACCCAAACTTATATGATCTTATCATGACTCTCCACAAAATATGAGCTCATTTAACTCATCTATGTGAGCCCAGCTCCAAATCTTAGTTTCTGGTCAGATTTTCAGTTTGTGAAGCAACTATATTTTATATTGCTTCAATTGAGCTGAAACTTTACCAGGACATGCTTCTACCTATCTCAATTCCTTCTACAAAGTTTACCTCAATTGGTTAATCCAATTGCCATGTGTAATTTTTTCAAGTTTCTATCCAGAATGAAGCTTTGTGAAGCAAGTGCCACTTTGGTTACAAATGGCCTGAAACTTTTACAGCAGCTTAATATCATCATATAACCCCTCTATGCCAAATTTAAGCTCATGACAATCAAGTATGAGAGTGTATCATCCATATCCCTAATTCTGGCCAGTATTGCACATTCTACAGCAGCCCTCATCTAAACTCCTCCTCTTAGTCTGATTTTTGGTGATCAGTATCACCTTAGTGTGTGATCATCAGCAAACAAACTTTTTACCATGTTACCTAGATGGTTTAACCATAGAGAGTTACAAACACCTTCTTACTGATTTACTTTGGAGCTAAGTGCAAATCTCTTCTTTGCCCCTGGACCGATTTATTTCCTCATTTTGATTAAGGGAACGACGGTCTATCTACTGGACATGGTCGGCCCGGCCAGAACGCGCCGTTTGCAACAGTGCCCATGGTTATCACGCTGGTGTCACGCACAGTGTGAGCTCTGGCTTGTTCCGGCCATTGTTCTCGTCCCCTCCCTCCTCGTCTCGACCTCCATTCATGTCTAGTAGCTCCCCCGTGATGCCCCGCGCTGCCCCGCATCGCTGCCTCATCGTGGTTCGCCTTAAATGAGCAGCAAATGCCATGCCCATGCCACAAACCGGCTTTGTCCTCCATTGTTTGCAAGTTGGAGCTCGCCCGTGAGCTCGAGAAGCCTCCCCGCGGCTATATAAGGAGTGCCCAAGGTCACCCTCTCCTCACTCACTCCTCCCCCGCCTCTTTTTCCCACCGATGTAGCTCTCCCTCGCTGTTTCTTCCTCGGATCGTCGTGACCTCGCCGGAGTTGGTCTCAGCTCCGACCACCACGACCCTCCTCTCCTCCTCTCGAGCCTTCCACTAGATCCCCCTCATCCCCGCCGTTCGCCCCACCACCTCATCCCTCGCTGGAGCTGCCAGTATCGCCAAAGACCACCGCCGACCGCCGTCCTCTGCCTCCCCTCGGTCCTCCGCCCCGCGTCCTCCTCTCCTCCCCGGGGCCGGCCGACCCCTTGGACGGATGCGCCATGCCGGACCGCGCCCGCCGGCACCCGCGCCCTGGCCAGAGCTGGCCTGGACCGGCAGCCCCAGCGCCGCCCCCTCCCCTATTTCCTCTCCTATGCTCACAGGAGCATAGGAGCGAGAGGAAGGAGACGACCCGATCGCCCCCACCCATTGCCAGCTCAGCATAAGTGGGAGCGCCCCTGGGTGAGTATGTTTTCATTTACCCGAAGGCGTATTTCCATTTGTACGCTTTCATTTGCCCGAAAGCGTACTTCTTTCCTTCCTCAGCCCGAAATACGTTTTCTTACTCAGAAAGCGTATTTTCTGAAATTCGTTTTTGTCTTATCCACTCAGGGAACTGTTTGCTGAAGAAGTATTCACAGATTGGTCCTTCTTCTTCCACACCTCATAACTCCGCAACCGTAACTCCGATTGAGGTGAACCCAACGCTCACTTCTTCGTATCGTTGAGCTCTATCTTTTGGTAGCATTTTCACTAGGTGGTTTCATAGTGAAAATGACCATTTTTGCCCTTGCCTCTAATCAGCCCCCTCCGAGTAAGAATCGTCTGACGTTTCGTTCGGCGGCTTCACTGCACTTCTTCCTCGAGTCTCCGTCACCCCAGGAAAGCCACAATAGCCACTTGCATGATAGTCATGCAGTAGCCATGGTTTTGAACTTGAATATTTATTAATTGTTTGCTTGTTGAAAAATATGGTTATTGTTGTTCGGTAATGATTCGTGGCTAGTGCTTACTTTCTTGCTATGTTGTTATGCACCTGGTTAGCATGCCCTGCTAGTTGCTAGTATTCCTTTCATATGCTTATGCTTGCTAGTAGTACATGTTGATGCTGGTAATGGTCTTCGATGCATGACTGCCGTCTGTCTCGAGTACCGTTGTTATACATGTTCCATTACATCCAGTTGGTTAAATGCTTGCATGATGGCATTGTTGATATGTTATTGCATGATATTTATTGTTGATGCTAGTGGTCATGCTATGTTTTGGAGAAGTATGTACTTATGATGTTCATGCTAGTTTAGTATGGCATGCTTAGTTGGATATGATTCATTGTTGATATGGTGGATAGTTATGTGGTTCTGTCATGATTATGTTGATATCATGCTCATGCATTGTAATTGCATCATGTATTTTATCATGGCTCAGCATATTTGCATTCAAGTTTAACTAGATTAAATTGAACTTGAACAACTGTTGGCTGAGTCATGGTGCCACCATATCGAACTGACCAGTGCAACCACGCTTATCTTTATGGGAAGGTCCTAACTGGGTCTATTGTCGTGCCTCTCGCCGGTGCCTCCAACGACGGAAGGTTATGGGCGTGCGGTACCCTGGCCCGGTAAGCAGACATAACCTTGTGTGCCCATTATTGTTATTATGGATCCGGTCCCCGTGAGGGATGTTTTGGCCATGACGGTGGTAGTTGTGTCTTTGGTAGACACGGGGCCACCCAGGACTTGCCCAGTTGGGAGTGGGTCAGAGTGGCCGGGAGAGTGTCATGGCATTAGATCGGTTTTTGTCGGAACGCCGTTGGTCCACCCAAATGGGAGTGCGAGGCCATGGGTTCCATAGTGTGACGCCCCAAGACCGGAGCTTCAGATGCCTTCCAGGGTTTCCGGGTTTTCATCGTGTGAATTGTTTGGTTCTTTGCATTCATCTTTGCATCATGTGCATTGCATCATGTCTCGTGCAACCCGTTCTAAAACTCAACCAAATAAACCGTATGGATCTTCGATCCATTTAAACCGAGGGGACTCACATGGTGATTGCTCTTTATAACATACTCTCCCAATATTTTAGGGAGCTATTATAAATATTCCATTCTTTTGGAATTAACCATAACACACTTACAGTTAAGCTCCATGCCTTTTCCATCTCAATTCTTGTCCTCCAACTTTGCCGCAAATTCTTTCAACTTTCCCGAGCTCCACCAAAATTCCCAACATTTTTGGAGTCTTCAAAACCTTGTACTTACTCAAAACATTTGAATTAAATTCAAATGGATTTGAATCCAGATCTTTCAATCTTGCCACTTCTATTTTTCTGTGAACATGCACATTTTTATGAGTCCAGGAAAATTCTCCTCCTGCTCAAATTCTTTTCCCTAACCCCCCTTCTTGTTCCTTTCCCTCTATTTTCTTTTCGGTTAAAGAAGAAAGAATGGAGAGAGGAGAGCCAGCCCACCTGGGCCTCCCAACGACCAGTGCGGCCCAAGGCCAAACTCCAGCGCCGGCCCTTTAGGCCCGGCCGCACCCACCTAAACCTAGCGCTACCTTAGCCCGATCCCTCGCGCACCTCTCCCTCCCGATCCCTCCCTCGCGCCGCCAGGAGAGGAGCGCACCGCTCTAGACCACTAGTAGAAAAAGGGTCAAACATGAAGCACATTAGTGCCGGTTTGTATTTGAGCCGACACTAATGTATACATTAGTGCCGGTTCCAACGGCTAGCCGGGCCGCTTTCATTAGTACCGGTTTGTGGCGAACCTTTAGCACCAGTTCGTGCCACGAACTGGTACTAATGAGAGTGGTGGCAGGATGTTGTCAGACTGGGGCCCCTCTAGCCCCTTTAGTACCGGTTCTTGGCACGAACCGGTACTAAAGGTCGTCCTACATAAACCCTTCATCCACCCGAGCTCGCTTTGTTCTTCCCCTTTCCCCTCTCCTCTCTCTGTTCTTCCCCTCTTCCTCTCGAGCTCATCACACATTTTGCCCAAAATTTTTCAAGATTTGAAGGCCCCGATCCATTCAAATGATCACAAAGGTTAGCAACTTTGTCCTTTCATCTCTCATTGCTAGATTAGCTCTTGCAATGCTTTATATAGTGATTAATTTGTGAGTTTAGTAATTTGGGAGGATATATATATGTGCTAGTATTTGATTTATATGCAATTTGAGGTCAAAAATAACACTTAGTTTGCATATATAGGTGTGGTTTACTTAGTGCCTTCTAAATCTCCGTCGTAACCACCGTCGATCGCCCGCACCGTCCCGTCGCCGGCACCACCTTGTGGTGAGCCTCTTGTTCATGAAATTTTATATAAAAATTGATGTTTGTGTGATTTGGATATATAGTTACTTGTATAATTATCTTACCCGTACGTTGTTTGTTATACATATAGTGCCATGGTTTTGATATCCGTCCCCGTCGGCCCTTGTCCTTGTTATGATTCGGATGTGGTATATATATTCTCTTTTAAAACTAGTTGCATTTCGCGTTTATGAAAAATTATGCCCATCAAGTTGACATAGAAATTTTTTCTAGGAGGTATGTGAACCGGAAATTCCAACCGACCCTATTGTCGAGAGGTTAAATTTAGTTGAAAGAGAAAACGAGTACTTGAAAGAAAAATTGAAAAGAATTGAGGGGGAGAAGATGGAATTGGAGTTGCATCTTGCCGATGTCGTCGATGATCACAAGATCAATATGGAGAAAATGCACTTGAAGATTAGAAAGATTAGAAAATATGCCATCGATAGTGAGGCTTGGTATCATTATGCTGTTGGATCCATTGTTACCTTAGTTGCGATCTTGATCGCATTTGTTGTTGCATTTAAATGCTTTAGCTAGAGAGTTATTTGCTTGTTGCATTTAAGTGTTGTATGAACTTTATGTATGAACTTGTATTAATTTGGTCTATTCGGTGTTGTGTAATGAAGATGAGCGGCAATGGATGTACGATGACCAATGCTCTCCCCAGTTCATTGAGGGCGTGCATACTTTTCTTCTTGCGGCTGAGGCAAACAAGCGGGTGGATGGTTTTATGCCTTGTCCATGTGCTGGCTGTAAGAATGGTCACAATTACTCTACGTCAAGAACCATTCACGTCCACCTATTTAAGTCCGGTTTCATGCCCCACTATAATGTTTGGACCAAGCACGGAGAAAGAGGGGTTATGATGGAAGACAATGAAGAAGAAGAGGACGACGACAGCTATCCTGGCCATGGGTTCCCTGAATACGATGATTCAATAATGGGGGAAGAAGCTGAGCCGGTAATGCGGGAAGAAGCTAAGCCGGCAATGCGGGAAGAAGCTGAAGAAGAGGCATCAGATGAGCCCGCTGATGATCTAGGTCGGGCCATTGCCGATGCAAAGAGAAACTGCGCAAGTGATTTGGAGAAGAAGAAGTTGCAGCGCATGTTAGAGGATCACAAAAAATTGTTGTACACGAATTGCGTAGGTGACAAGAAAAAGCTGGGCACCACACTAGAATTGCTGCAATGGAAGGCAGAGAATGGTGTATCTGACAAGGGATTTGGAAAGTTGCTGGTAATGATAAAGGATATGCTTCCAAAGGACAACGAATTGCCTGAGAGTACGTACGAAGCAAAGAAGGCTGTCTTCCCTCTAGGGTTAGAGGTGCAGAAGATACATGCATGCCCTAATGATTGCATCCTCTACCGCGGTGAGTACGAGGATTTGAACGCTTGCCCGCTATGTGGTGCATTGTGCTATAAGATCAGCCGCGATGACCCTGGTGATGTCGAGGGCGAGCGCCCCAGGAAGAAGATTCCTACCAAGGTGATGTGGTATGCTCCTATAATACCACGGTTGAAACGTTTGTTCCAAAACAAAGAGCATGCCAAGGCGATGCGATGGCATAGAGAAGACCGTAAGAAACACGGAAAGTTGAAAGTACCCGCTGACGGGTCGCAGTGGAGAAAAATCGAAAGAAACTACGGGAAGGAGTTTGCAGATGATGCAAGGAGTGTATGGTTTGGTCTAAGCGCAGATGGCATTAATCCTTTTGGGGAGCAGAGCAGCAACCATAGCACCTGGCCTATGACTCTATGTTTGTATAACCTTCCTCCTTGGTTGTGCATGAAGCGGAAGTTCATTATGATGCCAGTGCTCATCCAAGGCCCTAAGCAACCCGGCAGCGACATTGATGTGTACCTAAGGCCATTAGTTGAAGAACTCTTACAACTGTGGAATGGAACAGGTGTACGTGCGTGGGATGAGCACATGGGGGAAGAATTTGACCTAAAGGCGTTGCTGTTCGTGACCATCAATGATTGGCCTGCTCTCAGTAACCTTTCAGGACAGGCAAACAAGGGATACCGCGCATGCACGCACTGTTTGGACGATACCGACAGTATATATTTGGCTAATTGTAAGAAGAATGTGTACCTAGGACATCGTTGATTTCTTCCGAGCAGGCATCCCATAAGAAAGAAAGGCAAGCATTTCAAAGGTGAGGCGGATCATCGGACGAAGCCTCGCCACCGTTCTGGTGCTGATGTACATGATATGGTCAAGGATTTGAAGGTGGTCTTTGGAAAGGGTCCTGGTGGACAACCTGTTCCGAATGACGCTGACGGACGCGCACCCATGTGGAAGAAGAAATCTATATTTTGGGACCTGCCCTATTGGAAAGACCTAGAGGTCCGCTCCGTAATCGACGTGATGCACATGACGAAGAATCTTTGTGTGACCCTGCTTGGCTTCTTGGGCGTGTATGGGAAGACAAAAGATCGACCTAAGGCACGAGAGGACCAGCAACGTATGCACGGAAAAGACGGCATACATCAAGGTCATGCAAGCTATGCTCTTACCAAAGAAGAGAAGGAAATCTTCTTTGAATTCCTGCTCAGTATTAAGGTACCGTCTGGCTTCTCGTCGAATATAAAGGGAATAATAAACATGGGAGAGAAAAAGTTCCAGAACCTAAAGTCTCATGACTGCCACGTGATTATGACGAAACTGCTTCCGGTTGCATTGAGGGGGCTTCTACCGGAAAACGTTCGATTAGCCATTGTGAAGCTATGTGCATTTCTCAATGCAATCTCTCAGAAGGTAATCGATCCAGAAATCATACCAAGGTTAGAGAATGATTTGGTGCAATGTCTTGTCAGTTTCGAGTTGGTGTTCCCACCATCCTTCTTCAAAATCATGACGCACGTCCTAGTTCACCTATGCGAAGAGATTAATGTTTTGGGTCCTGTATTTCTACACAATATGTTCCCCTTTGAGAGGTTCATGGGAGTCTTAAAGAAATATGTTCATAACCGTGCTAGGCCAGAAGGAAGCGTCTCCAAGGGCCATCAAAATGAGGAGGTCATTGAGTTTTGTATTGACTTTATTCCTGACCTTAAGCCGATTGGTGTTCCTGAATCGCGGCATAAGGGCAGACTGGATGGAAAAGGCACGCTAGGAGGGGAACAAATAATATGTATGGACGGACATTCTCTCACTGAAGCACACTACACAGTTCTACAGAATTCCACCTTGGTGGCTCCGTATATGGATGAACACAAGAATTTGCTACGCTCCAAATACCCGGAGCGGTCTGATGACTGGATTACACGTGAACAAACCAGGAGTTTCGCCAGATGGTTGCAGACACGTACCATGCATGACACCTCTATTGAAGATGACCTGTACTTGTTGTCCCAGTTACCATCTTCGAATATAATGACTTTCAAAGGGTACGAGATAAATGGTAATACATTTTACACGATCGCCCAAGATAAGAAGAGCACCAACCAAAACTGTGGTGTCCGCTTTGATGCAGAAACCAAGATGGGAAAGGAAACATATTATGGTTATATACAGGACATATGGGAACTTGACTATCGACGTGGTTTGAAGGTCCCTTTGTTTCGGTGCAAATGGGTCAATATGACACGAGGCGGGGTAACGGAAGACCCGCAGTACGGAATGACAACAGTGGATCTCAACAATCTTGCGTATGCAGACGAACCATTCATCCTAGCCAATGATGTGGCACAGGTTTTCTATGTGAAGGACATGTCTACCAAGCCAAGAAAAAGAAAAGATAAGGAAGCGAATGCATCGTACGATGAGCCAAAGCGGCACATAGTTCTTTCTGGGAAGAGAAACATCATGGGAGTGGATGACAAGACAGACAAGTCAGAAGATTATGAAAAGTTTGATGAAATTTCTCCATTCACAGTGAATATTGACCCGAGCATCCCGTTAAATGATGAAGATTTTCCATGGTTACGGCGCAAAGGGACACACGCGAAGAAAAAGTTTCACACCCAAAGATCTGGGATGTGATCGGCTTCACTATCATCACTTTCTTCTGTGTTTCACACCCAGAAGGGAATCTCTGTAATAGTTAGGGTAGTTAATTATGTGTTTTGGCATTTGAAACATGAAGAAATTTTATGTGCAAACAAATTCTTTCATGCCTTTACTGATTTTTAAAGTTAAATTATTCACAAACTAGTGATTCACACTAATTTCAAATAATTCAAAATTTAAACTATTCAATTTTGAAAACTACGGGCACTAACAGAAAGTTTGTAATTTTTTGTACCTAAAGCAAAAATATTCACAAAGAAACTCTAAATACACAAAAAACCACTCAAAAATAAATAAAGCAAAAAAATAAAAAAAAGCCCGCCTACTAGGCCAGAGCGGCCTGCATACGACTAGAAACCCAACCCGTTGTTGGGCCAGGATGCAGGCCCGCAAAGGCCCAGTAGGCCAACAGGGCAGCACAGAACATGTAGGCCCAATAGGCCTGCTTTGGAGAGGAGCTCGAGAGAGCTACCGCACGGGGGTTTATAAACCAGTGCGGTCGCCCCTCGGCTAGCGAGGTGGGACTAAACTTGCGCAACGCACCTGCGCCAGCGCACCCCCTTTAGTACCAGTTCGTGGCACCAACCGGTACTAAAGGGGGGCCTTTAGTACTGGTTGGAGCCACCAACCGATACTAAAGGGGGTGCGGTTCCCGCCGCTTGGCCTGGCCAAAACAGGCCTTTAGTACCGGTTGGTGGCTCCAACCGGTACTAAAGGTGCCTTCTATATATACAACACTTACGAAAATTTCATTCTCCCTCTGTTTCTTCCTCTGTTTCCCCATTGAAAAACCTCCCGCGCGCCCCGATCGATCGACGCCGTCGCCGTCGCCGCCCCCGTCCCAGTCGCCGCCCCCGTCCCCGTCGCCGCCCTCGTCTCCGTCGCCGCCCCGGGCTCGTCCCCGTCGCACCGTCCCTGCGTCGCCGCCCCCGCATCATGCCCCGGCCCGTCGCCGCCC